>NC_041381.1:136386492-136457771 GCF_002162155.2 Triticum dicoccoides
CTAGAGGCAGCATCGATCGTCTTCAGTTAGCAGTAGTAGCGAAGGAATTGCTCCATCAGGTTCAGTTAACAGCCATCGATCGATCGCTCGGGTTCAGTAACGCGTAACCTGCAGTGCAATCACTCGGGTTCAGTTAGAGCCCAATGCCTCGCTCGGCTTCAGTTAGAGCCAACGCCTCGCACACACGCATGTACGTATGAGAGAAACCTGCATCGCTCCGCCTCCGACCTCCCACCATAACCGGCAACATTTTCCTCCCCCTTGCTTCTAGCACGGTTTTTTCCGTCATGGACGGCCCAAAGAATGTCATGGAGCTGCGTCTCCGGCCCGCCCAGGACGAAAAGCCCTTTTTCTGTCATGATTTTTTGTCATAGAAGTAGGAGCCCACCACATCTATGATGATACCGAGTTTTGTCACAATTATCGTCATAGAAGTGTCATATGTATGACAGGAAAAAATTCGTTCGGCCAAAAATGTCACGGATGTATCTTTTTTTTGTAGTGTTCATGGGCAATGGCTTAACTGGCATCGACCTAGTCTGCTGTTGGGTTGCATGGATAATTATGCCCTTAAGCCATCGTCCCGGTTTGATGTGTGAATACACCGTCGATTTAAAAGATCCACAACACCACTAACAAATACAACTGATTGATGAAGATGTCAATGAAATGACCAAAACTCTGTTGAATGAGACGTTGAGGACTGCAGCAAGACTGGCCTGAATCCGTACTGTACTCTTAATAAACCGCCAGCGGTAAGTGTTTGTACTTCTTCCAAATTAAACATCTTCCATCATTTAAACCTCTCATCATTCACTTTATTTGCACAGGCCGATTCTCCTTTCTGGAAGAAGAAATATGAAAAGCCGGCCAAGAAACCCCGGACAAAGAGCAAGGCTATCAAAAAGCCTGTCAAGAAGAAGACCAACCCTGCCGAATTACTTAACATGGATGGCGATGATGATGAATCTGATAATGAGTCAGAGATAGAACTTGACTCCCTTGGTTAATTTTTTTTACATCTTATTGACAATGATCATTATCAAGATGACGTGGAGGCTAGCCATGCAGGCAATGAAGAGGTAATTATTCTCTTCTCCGGCTCAGAATCTCTGCCAACATAGAAAACTCGCCAAACAAGCCAGAAAGTAAGATTTTCTCACCCTTTAGCTTACTTGGATCCCAACTTTCTTTTGAAGAAACAACAACACGAAGCTCGCCGCACAACCCATAATAGTGGCGCTGGAGTTTTATCCTCCGGCTTACCGAACACCCCAGCACCTCGCAAACGTCGACCAAAGGTTTCAAATATTTCTGATTTATCTTATCCAAAGGCGGGTCATTTTTGAAAACCTCTTAACCCATCCGATTCAAACTATCAGGCAACATCTCATTCCTCCTCTGGTGACTCAACAGGGACTCAAATCTCAGACTTCAAGATTGTGCCTGGGTAAGGGTGTATTCCATCATTCGAAACTTCATGCCTGATTGACATGCTGACATCTTTGTATTTCTTATTTTCAGTGGCATGGCTAAGCTTAGTAAGAAGGCGAAACTAAACAAGCCGGCTAAAGATTCCAACCCTTCTAAGCCAGAAAAGCAATTGCCATAGGCCTCTCATCCAACCGTTGAGGCTACCATTGATGACCCGCCACCAGAAGAGCATAACGTCTCCACAGAGCATATGGAAGTTGAGCTGGTCATCAGTAAGCCGCCCAGTCCCATCAAGCCCACTGAAGAAAAAGCTGATGATGTCATCATCACTGGGCTTGGTTATACAGCGCTGGGTAATCCTACTGCCTTATCTAAGCACAACGCCAAGGAAGAATTTTCTGCTACTGATAAAGGCAAGTGGAAGGTAGACTTAGAAAGCTACGCCCAGTTCAGCGCCCAAGATATCCATTCCGGTTACTTGAACCCGTGATTTTGAAGCCGACTTGATCAACTTGATGAAGGAGCGCTATGAGGTAATCCAACAATACCCCCTCATAAATATATCTCTATCAGCCGCCAAGTCTATAGAATATGATAGAATTTGAATATACCATAGACTTTCCAATAGTCACAAATAGATGAACATCATCACTAGTAGCACCCAAGGGCCGGCTTAAACTATCAAGTTAAGACGGGACTTTAATTAGTAGTAATCAACTTTGCATCTGTAGCCCCCAAGGGCCGGCTTAAACTGTCAAGTTAAGCCGAGACTTATCACCATTGCCAAAACCAATATCCCAATATGTAGCCTTTATAAACCGGATCATATCATTTTGCCAGGGTCATCAGATAAATTAATTTTGAAAAGAGCAATAGGCATTAGCCCCCAAGTGCCAAGGAAAATACGTGTATTGTGCTTCGGACTTCAAAAATAATCATAATGATAATACCTTCCATGTTTGTTCTTGTCGCAGGCTGAACTAACTGAGAAGGACTCACAGATGAATGATCTGAGGACCAATATTAAAACTCAGCAATCTGAGATGTCCAAGGCCAAGTCAGAACTGAAGGTTGCATTGGAAAATATTGAGCAGCTGAAATAGGGCTTCAGTGCTGATAAAACCGGTTGGGAGACCGAGAAGGCGGCTCTATTAAAGAGAGCAAAGGATGTCGAGGCAGCCCTTAAACCGGTGGCTGGTGAGCTGTCTGGTTTAAAGCATTAGATCAACAGCATGACATCAGCCATCTTCGGTAAGCAATAAAAATGACTCCTTTACACCACCAGGCATATCATAATCATTTGTCGGTTTATTAATAATTTTACTAATTCAGGCTCCCGAAGCGTCAAGTTGGGCTCAGACATGCACATCAAGCTTAAAGTTGTCTATACTCTTGTAGAACAGCTATACACTGATGCTCAATAGGCCATTGCTGCTGCTATTCATAAGAAACATCCGCCAACCCTCATCAAGGAAACATTGGAGAAATTATCAGTGCTGCCACAAAGGATTGATGACTTGAAGCGAGCATCTGCCAGAGCCGGCGCCTTGACGGCTTTGAGCCGGGCAAAGGCGTGGCAATCAAATCTTGATCCAAAAGATTTGGCCAATGGTTGCCCAAGTGTAAAAGAGGACGGGTCTCCCTTCAGTGCTGATGACTTTGGAGAAATAGCAAGAGAAATGCGTCTATTAGCAAGCAAACTAGCTGAGGAGACCAATCTATCCCAATACCAGGTGGCTTATGATGTTGAGAACAAGAAGATAAAGGCGTTGGTTCATCAAGAGGTGGATCTCATCCCACCGACGTGTAAGCATACCTTCGCTCCTGACATTGATCCATCCAACCTTATTGATGATGAAGCTATGGTTAGAGCTTTGACCGGTATCAACTGGTCTACGCCTGACTTCCAGCCAATGGATAATCAAGGAGCTGAAGAAGAATAAGAAGCGCAGGATGATCCGGAGGCTTCAACCCGCCAAGAGTAGAACTCTGAACTCATAAGTCGGCTTGCCAGTCATAGTGTTTTGATGCTATGTCTTGAAAAAACACTTGTCCCTTTTGGGCCGTCAGATGCCTTGTAATAGGCTAGTTAAACAATTATGATTTGTCACGCCATCGTGCGTGTTTATTTGCATAACACCGCCGATCCATCATTTGAAGATCTGCCACTTATGCGTATAATATCATCAATTATGCAGAACATGATTATCATCATTTGAAGATGTTCCCTGCATAGAAGCGGATAACAAGTGCCCTGGCGGTTTACCCCATAGCAGGCCATAATACCCATATAAAAACTACTAATGACTAAATACTCCATAATCAGGGTTGGTTTATCAAAACCGCATATAACCATAATAAATAAATATCATACATGTGATATTTGTCCATACTTCCAACTTGTCATACGTCGTGTACTAAAGGTAACAGTCCAAAGACAGAAGCACAACGCTCTGTTCAATTTATTCATACCGCCAGCTTACAACACTGTATGCAGCAAGGGGTAGCATCCCAAAACTTAGAGCAGAACACTCTAAGTACATAATCATCATACCCTGGTGACTTAAAGTCCACAACCAGGCCGGGTTAACAAAACTCCGGATAAATTCATACATTAACCGTAAGGCAACATGGCCCTCATCGGTTTTCAACCATGTATTAACATGTCACAAGAGACGAATCTCAAAAAATGTTATCAAATATAAATCAGAAAACAAGGCTTTCATAGGCTGCCAAGCCTCAAATTCAAGTGTTGTTCAAGGGCCGCACAGCCGCTGAGTTAAACCTTCATTCAAACCTTGTAAGCCGGGCCTCACATGACCAATTTCCATTTTAACTTTGACAAGTTCATGGTCTTTATAAGATTGACTGTCAAGAGTACGACGAGTCATTCCAGGATTACCTGGGCGGAGTGGCAGACTTACAAAGGCAGGATAACCCGGATTTTTTGGTGAATACACCTGGCGTCCAAGCCTATTACAAGGGTCAACAAAGTGTTGTTCATTAACAAAGAGCCCCCAAGTAATATTTCATTCCAAGTGTACAAGCCGGATCAGCAGGGTAGTCATATCTATGCTCAATGAGCAGGAAGCCCCCATGTGACCATATGAAGTGACAATAAAGACTCATATTCTCATAAATGAAACGACAGAGGCCCTGAATTCAGGGATGCCGGATTTATTATATTCATCATAATATATACATTGACAAGGTATGTACATCACAAGAGCCGGTGGCTCAGGTGTAATAAGGCCGAAGATGAGCAATATTCCACGGCCGGCTGGTCTCCTCCTCTGACGTGCGTGAGTCCTTGTGGTCTTGAACATCGATAAGGTAGTATGATCCGTTGTTCAAATTTTTGCTGACCACAAAGGTCCCTTCCCAAGGTGGGGATAGCTTGTGCATGTCAGTTTGATCCTGGATGAGTCGGAGCACCAAATCTCCTTCTTGAAAGGTCCTGGTTTTAACCCGGCGGCTATGATAACGATGCAAATCTTGCTGGTAAATCATTGAACGAGCCGCCGCATGGTAACACTCCTCATCCAACAGGTCAAGAGCATCCTGACATGCCTTTTCATTATCAGCTTCAACATAAGCCGCCACATGGGGCGAGTCGTGACGGTGTCACTTGGGAGAACCGCCTCTACTCCGTAAACCATGAAGAAAGGTGTGTAACCCGTAGATCTGTTGGGGTTAGTATTGATACTCCATAACACTGAGAGTAATTCCTCCACCCAACAACTTGACGTCCTCTGCAAAGGACCATAAGCCGGGGCTTGATGCCTCTCAAAATCTCTTGATTAACTCTTTCAGCTTGGCCATTGGACTAGGGGTGAGCCACTGATGGTACATCAAGACGATTATGCTCTCGTTGACAGAATTCTTTCATAGCACCTTTGGACAGATTGGTGCCATTATCAGTTATAATGCTATGAGGAAAACCAAAATGAAAAATCACCTTTTTTATGAACTGAACCGTTGTTGCAGCGTCACACTTACTAATCGGCTCTGCCTCAACCCACTTTGTGAATTTATCAACCGCCACCAAAAGGTGGGTATTTTTATCTTTGGACCATTTGAAAGTTCAACCATATCCAGCCCCCAGACTCCAAATGGTCAAGCAATTGGAATCATCCGCAATTCTTGAGCCGGCACATGATCTCGTCTTGAAAATTTCTGACAGCCATCACATTTACTGACCAAATCCTCTACATCAGCATGAACCATCAGCCAATAAAATCCATGATGGAAAGCCTTGGCCACGAGAGACTTAGATCCAGCATGATGACCACAATCCCCTTCATGATCTCTCGTAGAATCTCACAACCTTCCTTAAGAGAAACACAACGTTGAAACATCCATGTGACACTACAACGGGGTGCAACTCTCCATTGACAATAATCATTGACTTAGACCGCCGGGTTATCTGCCTGGCCAAAGTTTCATCCTCAGGTAACTCGCCCCGGGTCATATAAGCCAAATATGGAACTGTCCAATCAGGAATAACATGAAGAGCTTCCACCAATTGTGCCTCTGGGTCAAGAATAGCAAGATCTTCCTCTGTAGGCAATTTGACTGAAGGGTTATGCAGGATATCAAGGAAAACATTAGGTGGCACCGACTTATGATGGGACCCTAACCGGCTCAAAGCATCAGCCACTTCATTTTCCTGCGATTGACATGTTCCACTTGATAACCTTTGAAATGACCAACAATAGCATCAACCTCGCGGCGATAAGCCGCCATGAGTGGGTCCTTAAAATCCAAAGTGCCTGAAACATGCTGAGCCACCAAATCTGAGTCACCAAAACACCTCACCCGGCTTAGATTCATCTCCTTAGCCATCTGAAGACCATGGAGCAAGGCTTCATACTCAGCTGCATTGTTAGTACAAGGGAACATCAACCTTAAAACATAACAAAATTTATCACCTCGTGGGGAAGTCAAAACAACTCCAGCCCCTGAGCCTTCCAACTTCCTATATCCATCGAAGTGAATAGTCCAATATGTGTTATCCGGCTTATCCTCAGGCATCTGCAGCTCCGTCCAATCATTGATGAAATCCACAAGTTCTTGAGACTTGATGGCTTTGCAAGGCATATATTTCAAACCATGGGGTCCAAACTCAATAGCCCACTTAGCTACCCGACCTGTGGCCTCTCTGTTCTGAATAATATCCCCTAAAGGAGCAGAACTAACCACAGTGATGGGATGACCCATAAAATATTGCTTGAGCTTTCAACTAGCCATGAACACCCCATATACTAGCTTCTACCAATGCGGATACCTCTGATTGGACTCAATGAGCACTTCCACTGATGTAATAAACCGGTCACTAAACCGGAAATTCCTTGTTTGCTTCTTTCCGTTCCACCACAATTGCTACACTGACGACTTGGGCATTGGCAGCCACATATAACAATAAGGGCTCCTTATCAATGGGAGTGGCAAGGAATGGCGGCTTAGCTAACTGTTTCTTCAAGGCCTCAAACGCCTGATCAGCAGCATCACTCCAAACAAAGTGATATGTTTTCTTCATCATCTGTTATAGAGGGATAGATTTTTCACCCAACCGGCTTATGAACTGGCTTAAAGCCTCAATACGACCTACAAGACGTTGAACATCATTAATACACGCCGGTTCAGCCAGGGAAGTGATAGCTTTGATCTTCTCCGGGTTAGCTTCAATGCCCCGTTCAGAAACCAGAAAACCTAAGAGCTTGTCTGCTGGTACACAAAAGACACACTTGGCCGGGTTAAGCATCATCTTATTGACCTGGAGATTGTTAAGGGTCTCTTTCAAATCATCTATCAAGGTTTCCTTCTTCCTGGATTTCACAACAATATCACATAAGCATGCACATTTCGTCCAATCTGACCATGAAGGCAATTTTGAACACACTGTTGGTAAGTCGCCTGGGCACTCTTGAGCCCAAAAGGCATAGATACATAACAGAAGGCCCCAAAGGGAGTGATGAAGTTTGTCTTCTCCTAGTCCTTGACTGCCATCTTGATCTGATGATACCCAGAATAAGCATCCACACAAATGCGCCAAGTACCATTTTTCTTAAGTACCAGCACCGAGTTAGCCAACCACTTAGGATGAAAAACTTTAACAATGAACCCAGCCGCCAAGAGCCGGGCCACTTCTTCACCAATGGCCTTACGCCTCTCTTCGCTGAAGCGACGAAGGAATTGCTTGACCGGTTTAAACTTTGGATCAATATTGAGAGTGTGCTCAGCGAGTTCCCTCGGTACACCTGGCATGTCTAAAGGCTTCCATGCAAAGATGTCCCAGTTCTCATGGATGAACTCGATGAGCGCGCTTTCCTATTTTGGATCCAGATTAGCACTGATACTGAACTGCTTGGATGAATCGCCAGGAACAAAGTTAACCAACTTAGTTTCATCTGCCGACTTAAATTTCAATAGAGGGTCATGCTCCTTGGTTGGCTTCTTCAAAGGTGTCATATCTACTGGGTCAACATTATCTTTGTAAAACTTCAACTCTTCTATTGCACAAACAGACTCAGCATAAGCAGCATCGCCCTCTTCACATTCCAATGCTATCTTTCTGTTCCCATGTCCAGTGATAGTACCCTTATAACCCAGCATCTTAAGCTGCAGATAAACATAACAAGGCCTCGCCATGAACTTAGCATAAGCCGGACACCCAAACAAAGCGTGATAAGGGCTATTAATTTTGACCACCTCAAAGGTCAATGTCTCAACTCTAGAATCATGATCATCACCAAAAGCCACTTCCAAAGCTATATTACCCACTGGATATGCCGACTTACCACACACAACACCATGAAAAACAGTGTTAGACGGTTTAAGATCCTTGTCAGTCAAACTCATGCCACGAAAAGTTTCATAGTAAAGGATATTGATGTTGCTGCCTCCATCCATGAGCACCTTAGTTAACCTATAACCTCCAACCTGAGGCACCACTACTAGAACCAAGTGACCCGGATTGTCAACCCGGGGCGGGTGATCCTCACGGCTCCAAAGAATCGGATGTTCAGACCATCGCAAATAATGGGGAATCGCTGGCTCAACTGCCTTTACTGCCCTTTTATGAATTTTCTGGTCTCGTTATATAAACTCATGGAGAACACATGATACTATCCACCATTCAACTGCTTCGGATTACTCTGATAACCAGACTGCTGCTGCTGATTCCCTTGCCTAGATTGCTAATTAAAACCACCTTGATTGCCTTGGTCCTGGAAGCTAGAATTTGAACCGCCACCACCAAAGCCAGGTGCATGAGAGAGGGTCCTGAACCGCCATTCAGGCCATGGTTGTTCCGAAAAAAATTGGAATTCCTATATTCCTTCATGATGAAAGAATCCTTCCATAGATGAGTGGTCGGCTTCTCGTGCGTACCATGCTTTGGACAAGGCTGATTCATCATTGCCTCAAGGTTAAATTTTGGTCCTCCAAACCGGTCCGGCTTTCCCTTGCGATGCTAATTATTTTTTTTTGACTGTGTTGCGACGCTAATTATTATTCCACGTATTGGTATTAGCCACAAAGTCTAAATTGCCATCAGCCTTGCGCTAACCATTGCCACCTTGGTCTGTTGTATTATGCTGCTACCCCTTTGTATTGCCGCTCTTCTTCCCCTTACCAGCCTTCTCTTCATCAGATTTTGGGTCTTTGATACTATCAGAGTCGGCATACTTGACGAGAGCTGCCATGAGCTCCCCCATGTCATTGCAGTGGCGTTTAAGCTGCCCCAGTTTCTGCTTAAGGGGGGTGAAACGGCAATTTTTCTCCAACACCAGGACTGCTGAACCGGCATTGATTCTATCCGACGAGTGTATGATAGCTGAGATCCGGCACACCCAATGGGTTGTTGACTCACCTCACCTTGGACACAAGAATCCAAATCCAGGATTGACATAGGCTGCTTGCACATGTCTTTAAAATTCTGGATAAAACGGGCTTTCAACTCTGCCCATGACCTAATGGAGTTAGCAGGTAGCCCTTTCAACCAAGTACGAGCTGGCCCATCCAACATCAAGGTGAAATACTTAGCACATGAAGCATCGCTAACATCCAGCATCTCCATGGCCATCTCATAACTCTCAATCCAAGCTTCAGGGGTTGATCCGCTGTATAATTAGGCACCTTACGAGGACCCTTGAAATCCTTAGGCAGACGCTCGTTACGCAGAGTCGGCACTACACATGGCATGCCCAAGGTTCTAGAGGTCACTCCTGCCTCCACTGAAACTGACAGATAAACAGGAGATTACTATTGAGCCGCTAGTTGAGCCGCCAGCTCAGCCTCTCGATGCGCTCTGCCTTGATCCACCAAGGTCTGAGCATTGACACCACCGCGCGCTGAGTCATGCCCACGAGGCTGGTTACGGTGTTGTTCACTGCTCAAAACTGCTGGTGAGTCAATGTTCCTGCTGTAACTCCGACTTGGACGAGGGGTTGAGTGAATCCTTTCATGGTTGTACGAATAAGCCGCCTGCTGATCCAAAGCCGTCTGAAGAAGTTCTCTGGCCCTCCGTGTCTCAATCGCCGCCGGAGACTCGCCTTCAACTAGGAGAGCCACCAATCGTGTCGCTGCAATAATCATATTATCCAAAGGATTAGAATAATGACCAGGCGGTGTCGAAACATGCTGAGGCGGAGTAGTATTCAAACAAGGTGGATCCATCGAAGACGGCTGAATGGCGCTCCGGTCCCGGGTGCCTCAACCGCCCGGATCACCACTGGCGGGTCACTGGTCCCTTCCCCAGGCGTGTTGAATAGGTTTCTCGCCTCATAAACCAGAGGCAAACGAGTCTAGTGCCTCCTCCTCATGATTTCATTCGAAACGTTTTGATCCAAGGTGAGCCGCAAAGAGTCTGCCTGAATCCGTTGTGCCTGAGCATCCAAAGCAGCTCGCTCCGTGACCATCCTATTGTTCTCAGCCGCCAATTCCTCCTTAGCTTTAGCTATCTCATCCCGTAGCTTCGCAACATCTACCTTATGATGTTCTTGATTTTCTGGGGTTATCTCCATCTCCATCCAAGTCACCAAAACCTCCAATAACTCTGTTAAAACCTGAGCCGGCGGGCGCACAGAGCCGCTAGCACCAGCCGCTGCCGCAACTGCTGAGCTAGAGGCCATAGCCGCGTCGGTTGTTGAACCAAGCACCGGCTGTGTACCGGCCATGAAGATCGCCACCCTGTTCGGCGGCTCATAGGGGTCCGAAATACTATCACCATCGGAACAGCCCCCAAGCCGGCCGTCCTACAGTTTATACATTGAATTGGTTTCGCCGGTTGACGACTCACCATCGGAGTAGATGGCCATCTCACTGCCAGACACAGATCCTTCCTCAAATTCCGCCCCATGGATGCAACCCACAAAGGTGTGCTTCACGGCGGGTTGAACTTGGGCGGGTCGTGCATGCTGAGCCATCTCGATGATGTCGGTGCAGGTGTCCGGCTCAGGGCCCAGTTCGCTGATCTTGCCGATGAAGACATGGATTGCGCCGAAGGGGACCCGGTACCCATACTCAACTGAGCCAGCCTCGGGGCCCCAGCCTGCATCGTCGATGTAGAGCTTGCCGCGACGACTCTTGGTCATCCGGCCCACAGCATATCCCTTGATCCCTTCGAAGCTTCCCTTCAAGAACACGAAACCACCATGCACTGGCCCCATGGTGGGCGCCAACTGTCGTGGAGTTGACACGGAAGATGTCCTAGCGTAAGGACTTAGTCGTGGAGCCATCACAACTAGGCTAGCTTAAAGGGGTTAAACGGGACAAAGGACACAGAGAGTTTATACTGGTTCGGCCTCTTGCGGTGAAGGTAAAGGCCTAATCCAGTTTGGGGTTGTATTGCTAGGGTTTGATTACCAGGGAGCGAATACGCTTGACCTAGTTCTCGGTCTCTTGTTTCTTGCCCCTAACTCGCTGCTGGGTCACCCCTTTATATACACAGGTTGATGCCCGGCGGCTTACAGAGTCCCGGTCGGCTCATACACAACTTGTCCGGCTCAGTGACTAACTAAGTGTGGCTTACAATACAAGTCATACTTATGGCGGTTCATCCTCTTGGGCCTTAAGTCACCTCTGGGTCTTGGGCCGCCAATGGGCTTGCTATGACCCGCCATCTTTGGTGCTAAGTCGCCAATGGTATAACTCGGCCTCTCCTGGGTGGTTCATATCCAATAGTTATATCCCCAACAGGGAGGCACCTCCCCTCCTGCCTTCCCCCTAAGCGCCAGGAAGGAAAGGAGGGGCGCGGCTAGGGCAGGAGCCCAGGGCAGCCACCGGTCCCCTTGGGGGCACCCTAGGCTGCCTCCCCTACTCCCCCACCTATATATATGAGAGGAGGGAGAGGGGCAACACACACCACGATCCTCAAGCCATGTGCGGCGCCCCGTCTCCCTCTAGTTCTAGTTCCACCCTCGTCCACGTTCGTTGTGCTTGGCGAAGACCTGTGGATAGTTTCACCACCTCCGTCACCATGTCATCGTGCTTCCGGAACTCATCTACTACTTTGCCTCTCTTGCTGGATCGAGAAGGCGAGGACGTCATCAAGCTGAACGTGTGTTGAACGCGGAGGTGCCGTACATTCGGTACTTGATCGGGACGGATCGTGAAGGTGTACGACTACATCAACCGCATTGATAAACACTTCCGCTTAGCGATCTACAAGGGTATGTAGATGCTCTCCCCCTCTAGTAGTTATGCATCTCCATGGATAGATCTTGCGTGTGCGTAGAATTTTTTTTGTTTTCCATGCAACGTTCCCCAACACTTTCCTGGGTCATGCCCGGCCTCAGAAGATCAACACATCATAGTACTACCTAGGCTCCACAGAGAGGTCCCCGACGGTCTACATCCTAAGAGCTCCGGGGTCTTGGGCCCATGCGACGAGCCGGTTCGAGCACCACCTCATCCTGGATGGCACTAGCCCGATAGGTCCACAATGCAGAACTGGACATCTAACAGAGCTGTCAGAAGAAACGTACGACGCTGAGTGCCCATAAATGTTCCTGCATGGTGGTTAGTGCGTATAGGCCAGTGGCCAACTCAGATCAAATACCCAAATCATTAGCGTATTGGGAGCTCGTGAAGACGAGCAAAGACTCACGATCATGTGACCCCGTTGCCCCGTCTCAAGGAAATACGACAAGGGCCATGCCCAACCCTCTCTCTCTCTCTCTCTCTCTCTCTCTCTCTCTCTAGGGCGGTCTACCCTCCCGGCCGTGACTCATAATTATCTCGCGGGTACCCTCCAGGTCAACCCGACTATCTAGAGACTATTGGGAACTCAGGTCCACCTCTACCGGGCTGGTACCTCCTGTCCCTTCAGTCTCGCAGTAACAGTACATGGGGGCTACAAGTAAAGGTAAGTGTGTGTCCGTGACATCACGGGGGAAACCCGAGGAATCACCTTCGATGGAATCCACTTGACGTAATCGTCAAGGTGAACATATGAGGAATCACCCTCGAGGTTCACTCTCACGCCCAATATGCGATACTATCCTAAAGAGACTCGAAGGTACCACCAAGGATAGAACCGCATATTGACACGCTTTTGCAAGGTGGATATCATTACATCAACATTACATAATAGATTGGGATATATACAAAATGCCTCCCATGCCACAAGAATACATCCATACATCATACATAGAACAACATTCGACTATGGATGAAACACAAACAGAAAATCAAACGATATCCACCCTGCTAGCCCAGGCTGCTGACCAGGAACCTATCCCTCGAATGAAGAAGAAGCGGAACAAGAATTCCAAAACAAGCAAGCATCGCTCTCGCGTCATGATCATCACATAACATGTACCTACAACTGTTGTTGTAGTAATCTGTGAGCCACGAGGACTCAGCAATCCCATTACCATGGGTATCAAGAC
Source organism: Triticum dicoccoides (assembly GCF_002162155.2). NCBI lineage: Eukaryota > Viridiplantae > Streptophyta > Magnoliopsida > Poales > Poaceae > Triticum > Triticum dicoccoides. The sequence goes on from NC_041381.1 coordinate 136,399,821, forward strand.
TAGCAAAGCTTAATGGGTAAAGGAATGGTTAAGTAGTGAGGTTGCAGCAGCGTCTAAGCATATATGGTGGCTAACATACGCAAATAAGAGCGAGAAGAGAAGTAAATGGAACGTCGAGAAGCTAGAAGTGATCAAGGGGTGATCATGAAACTACTTGCGTTCAAACATAACACAAACCGTGTTCACTTCCCGGACTCCACCAAAAAGAGACCATCACGGCTGCACACGCACTTGATGCATTTTAATTCGAATCTGGTGTCAAGTTCTCTACAACCAGATATTAACAAATTCTCATCTGCCACATAACCGCGGGCACGGCTCTCAAAAGTTTAAACCCTGCAGGGGTGTCCCAACTTAGCCCATTATAAGCTCTCACGACCAACGAAGGATATTCCTTCTCCCGGGAAGACCCGGGAAGACTCGGAATCCCGGTTACAAGACATTTTGACAATGGTAAAACAAGACCAGCAAAGCCGCCCGAATGTGCCTGCAAATCACGATAGGAGCTGGACATATCTCATTCTCAGGGCACACCAGATTGTCCAAACTTCTGGTAGGCCAGCCCAAAGTTTTCCCTGGTGGCCACTGGCGACTGACAGGTTGGACTGACACTCACGACGAGCACTGGCCCGGGGGGGTAAATTAAGATGACCCTTGAGTCTGCAGAACCCAAGGGAAAAAGGCTTAGGTGGCAAATGTTAAAACCAAGGTTGGGCCTTGCTGGAGGAGTTTTATTCAAAGCGAACTGTCAAGGGGGTCCCATACACCCTGCCGCCTAAGGAACACAAAATCAAGGAAAATAACACCGGTATGACGGAAACTAAGGCGGCAAGAGTGGAACAAAGCACCAGGCATAAGGCCGAGCCTTCCACCCTTTATCAAGTATATAGATGCATTAATTAAATAAGAGATATTGTGATATCCCAACATAATCCTGTCCATCATGGAGCAATCTTCAACTTCACCTGCAACTAACAACGCTATAAGAGGGGCTGAGCAAAGCGGTAACATAGCCAAGCAATGGTTTGCTAGGAAGGGTGAAAAGGTTAGATGCTCACATGGCAATTTGGGAGGCTTGAAGAGCAAGTGATAGGTAGCGCGGCATAGCGATAGAACGAAGCAACTAGCATAGCAATGATAGTAGTGAGATCCAGGGTAACGGTCATCTTGCCTGAAATCCTGCAAGGAAGAAGAACGAGTCCATAAAGAAGATGAAAACCCAAAGACGAACCAAGCGTAGACGAACGAATCCTCACGATCGCAACGAAACAGGAACTAACGAGAAGGAGCACAATCGGAAAGAAGCAAACACACGGTAAACACTCAACACATAAACATGGCATGATGCTCAGCCAAGTATGATGCATGACAAAGGCTAGATGAGGCTACTCATGGCAAGAGATGATGCAAGAAAAACACATCAAAGCAAGTTTAAATGAGGCCGGAAACAACATGTAACAATTCTGGTAAGTCCTCATATGCTAGTTTCGAAATTGTTCCAGATCTGATTAGAACACAATGTTGAAGTAGTTAAACAGCAAGTTAAGATACACCAAGATGATCTACACGAAATTCTAGTCAAATTACATTTAAAGTTCATTTAGTTCGGAGCTACGGCCTAGAAGATATGAGCAAAACAAGTTAAGCATGGCATTGATGCAAAATGCATACAAACATCAAGCAAGCACATTACATGGCAACGACGGCAAATAACTGGAAGACACCTGGCGCATTGGTTTTGGGGCGTTACATTCACACTTGAGGTGTTGCACGACAGAGTCATCATCAGGAGAATCACCCTCGATAGACCACGACCGATTAGCTACGCTACAGAGTTATCATCAGGAGTGCATATTGAGGTACCACCCTCGACACTCGACAGTAGCCCTGCAGAGTCGTACAACTAAAGGGGGTGAGGTGATGTGTCGGGCTCTAAACGTCGATCATGTTGATCGAGTCATCGGTGATGAAGCAGGAGCAATAGGGACAAGGTGAGGGGTTAGTGATGGATCACTAACCAACCTATTATAATAAGTTTAGGATAAGCGGGAAAGGTACAATGAGCAGGTTACAAAAGAAGGCTATGCATCAAAATAGGAGCAATCAATTACAGTAGCAAAATCTAATGCAAGCATGAGAGAGAATGCAATGGGCGATATTGGAACGATCAAGGGAGGTTTGCCTGCCTGGAAGCTCTGCTGAAAAGGAATAAGAATCGTCGGTGACGTAGTCGATCACAGTGGCGTCAATAGCGGTCTCAGGGTCTACCGGAGATAATAGGGGGAAGAAACAGTCAAAGCACACAGATGCATGACATGACAATAAGCGGTGCTAGGGTGTTCTAACGCAGCGCTACACGACACCGACGAATCGGGGAAACATCTGGAAAAGTTTTCCCGAAGTTTGGCATTTTCAGACAAATGAAACGGAGGGGGACGGCTCCATGTTCGCTATGCTAGGGGCGTGTGACAGACGAACAGAGGGTGTATTCGGATCCGTCATATTTTCTAAGCAACTTCCATGTATAAAACTTTTTCATCCGAGCTACTGGTTAATTTATATGATTTTTTGAAGTTTTAATAATATTTTGAAAAAATAACATTAATCATGCTCTAGATGAAAAAAGGTACTTAAAAAACAATTTTTGAAGCTTTTACATCATTAATTTTTTTTTCAGCACTAAGAATGTTATTTCTTCATGAAATTTTGCACACTACGAACACTCGAACATGTTTGGCTAATAATTTGTCCTTTGGAATCTCTTTGCTACTCCCTCCATTTCACAATATAGTGCGCCCGCGCTTCCCGAGATTCAACTTTGACCATAAATTTAACCAATGAGACCGACAGCAGCGGGGACAAAAATTATATCACTAAATTTATATTGAAAATACGAATTCAGTGGTATAATTTTTGCCGCCGTCGCTGTCAGTCTCGGTAGTTAAATTTACGATCAAACTTGAATCTCGGAAAGCGCGGGCGCACTACATTGTGGAATGGTTGGAGTACTTGGGAGTAGGATTGAATATTCAAACAAAACTGCCAAGATTTGTTACACACGAGATGACTCCGCATGGGTCACTCTCAACACTTACTTATTAAAATTTAAACTACTTTAGAAATGCATCTTGATGTTCCATACAACACACAGGCATCTTACTAGTATATGCTAGTTATCCAATTTGAACTACTATAATTTCAATACTTTGTTGGATTATAATACTTAAACTAGAACTGCTGCTGCAATTGAATATATATTTTAGCTAAGCTTAAACTAGATATGCAGCTATTTTAAATGTCAGACTTTTAAAAAGAATGTGTGGGGATAAATGCGGATATGATTGGATGCTCGGCTCTCACATTAGTGTTCGCAGACTAGTCTTCTAATCCGCGCACGAATGCTTTAACCAAAAAATGATTTCGCCCCGTTTTATATATAAAGCAACGATCAATAGCACCCAGTACAAACACACGCCCCCACACCACATGCAAACACATCCAAGGCAGGATACAGAAGCGCTGAGCGCAGCAACACCCTCCCTAGCACTACAAGTGCAGCTAGGAACTAGAACCGTGAACACGCCACCGCAAAGAAGTGAATCCGCATATGATTAACTGTGGGCTTCAAGGCGGCGCCTTCAGAAAGGGGACGACACCGGAGCTCCGCCACCACTCGATCCGAGGATCAGAGTTTCCCCTGGAGCAACACGACGTGTAGTGAGAGCCGCGACGACACCTTCAAGAAGGGAACGGGCTACGCCGCCGCCGGTCCATCCGAAGATAGAGTAGGTTTCCACCCCGGCTATCACACACAGCCACCGAACGCCACACCCCGGCTACCACACGGCCAATGAACCGGGCAGCACCCAGCCACGGGCTCTTCCCAAGAGCACAACCTCACCCGAGACCCGCCACTGCCCCAACCAAAGATATGAGGGGAACGGACCCGCCTTTCACACCCCTAGGTTTCCCCCATTGTTGAGCCCCAATAGACCAGCCAAAACAAGCCTCCATCGACCCATCCTCGGCACTGGGCGCGAGACGAGCTTGGTCCTGCCGCCGGGCGCGAGACGAGCATGGTCCTGCTGAAGGAAATATGCCCTAGAGGAAATAATAAAGTTATTATTTATTTCCTTATTTCATGATAAATGTTTATTATTCATGCTAGAATTGTATTAACTAGAAACTTAGTACATGTGTGAATACATAGACAAAACATATAGTCCCTAGTATGCATCTACTTGACTAGCTCGTTAATCAAAGATGGTTATGTTTCCTAACCATTGACATGTGTTGTCATTCCATAACGGGATCACATCATTAGGAGAATGATGTGATGGACATGACCCATCCGTTAGCTTAGAATTATGATCGTGTCAGTTTCATTGCTACTGCTTTCTTCATGACTTATACAAGTTCCTCACACTATGAGATTATGCAACTCCCGAATACCGGAGGAACACTTTTTGTGCTACCAAATGTCACAACATAAATGGGTAATTATAAAGGTGCTCTACATGTGTCTCCGAAGATGTTTGTTGGGTTGGCATAGATCGAGATTAGGATTTGTCACTCCGTGTTTCGGAGAGGTATCTCTGGGCCCACTCGGTAATACTCATCACTATAAGCCTTGCAAGCATAGTGACTAATGAGTTAGTTGCGGGATGAAGTATTACTGAATGAGTAACGAGACTTGCCGATGACGAGATTGAACTAGGTATTGAGATACAGACGATCGAATCTCGGGCAAGTAATATACCAATGACAAAGGGAACAACGTATGTTGTTATGCAGTTTGACCGATAAAGATCTTCGTAGAATACGTCGGAACCAATATGAGCATCCAGGTTCCGCTATTGGTTATTGACCGGAGACGTGTCTCGATCATGTCTACATAGTTCTCGAACCCGTAGGGTCCGCACGCTTAACGTTCGATGACGATTGGTATTATGAGTTTATGTGATATGATGTACCGAAGATTGTTCGGAGTCCCATATGTCATAACGGACATGACAAGGAGTCTCGAAATGGTTGATACATAAAGATTGATATATTGGACGACTAGATTTGGACACCGGAAGTGTTCCGGATAAGTTTCGGATAAAACTCGAGTGCCAGAGGGTTACCGGAACCCCCCGGGGAACTAATGGGCCTTGATGGGCCCTAGTGGAGAGAGAGGGGGGCCGACCGGGGCAGGCTGTGCTCCCCCTCCCCTTGAGTCCGAATAGGACAAGGAGGGGGGCCTTGCCTTCCCCCTCTCCCTCTCCTTCCTTCCCTCTCTCTCCCTTTAGGTGGAAACCTACTAGGACTTGGAGTCCTAGTAGGATTGCCCTATTGGGGGTGCGCCCTTGGAGGGTCGGCCGGCCTCCCCCTTGCTCCTTTATATACGGGGGCAGGGGGCACCCTAGAACACACAAGTTGACAATTGTTTTAGCCGTGTGTGGTGCCCCCCTCCACAGTCACACACCTCGTTCATATCGCCGTAGTGCTTAGGCAAAGCCCTGCACCGGTAACTTCATCATCACCGTCACCACGCCGTCGTGCTGACAAAACTCTCCCTTGACCTCAGCTAGATCTAGAGTTCATGGGACGTCATCGAGCTGAACGTGTGCAGATCGCGGAGGTGCCGTACCTTCGGTGCTAGGATTGGTCGGATCGTGAAGACGTACGACTACATCAAACACGTTGTCATAACGCTTCTTCTTTTGGTCTACGAGGGTACGTAGACAACACTCTCCCCTCTCGTTGATATGCATCACCTAGTGATAGATCTTGTGTGATCATACGAATTTTTTTGAAATTATTGCGTTCCCCAACAGTCGCATCCAAGCCAGGTCTATGTGTAGATGTTATATGCACGAGTAGAACACAAAGAGTTGTGGGCGATAATAGTCATACTGCTTACCAGCATGTCATACTTTGATTCGGCGTTATTGTTGGATGAAGCAGCTCAGACCGACATTACACGTACACTTACGCGAGACTGGCTCTACCGACGTGCTTTGCACATAGGTGGCTGGTGAGTGTCTGTTTCTCCAACTTTAGTTGAATCGAGTGTGGTTACGCCGGTCCTTGTTGAAGGTTAAAACAGCACACTTGACGAAAAATCATTGTGGTTTTCATGCGTAGGTAAGAATGGTTCTTGCTAGAAGCCCGTAGCAGCCACGTAAAACTTGTAACAACAAAGTAGAGGACGTCTAACTTGTTTTTGCAGGGCTTGTTGTGATATGATATGGTCAAGGCATGATGTGATATAAATTGTTGTATGAGATGATCATGTTTTGTAACAAAGTTATCGGCAACTGGTAGGAGCCATATGGTTGTCGCTTTATTGTATGCAATGCAATCGCCATGTAATTGTTTTACTTTATCACTAAGCGGTAGCGATAGTCGTACTAACAATAGTTGGCGAGATGACAAACGATGCTATGATGGAGATCAAGGTGTCGCGTCGGTGACGTTGGAGATCATGACGATGCTTCCCTGATGGAGATCATGAGCACAAGATGATGATGGCCATATCATGTCACATATTTTGATTGCATGTGATGTTTATCCTTTATGCATCTTATTTTTCTTAGAACATCCGTAGCATTATAAGATGATCCCTTACTAAATTTCAAGGTACAAGTGTTCTCACTGAGTATGCACCATTGCTACAGTTCGTCGTGCCGAGACACCATGTGATGATCGGGTGTGATAAGCTCTACATTCACATACAACAGGTGCAAGCCAGTTTTGCACACGCTAAATACTAGGGTTAAATTTGAGGAGCCTAGCATATGCAGCTATGACCTCGGAACACTGAGACTGAAAGGTCGAGCGTGAATCATATAGTACATATGATCAACATAGTGATATTCACTGAGGGAGTCCTGGATTAGGGGGTGTCCGGATTGCCGGACTAAGACCTTTGGCCGGACTCCCGAACTATGAAGATACAAGATTGAAGACTCCGGCCCGTGTCCGGATGGGACTTTCCTTGGCGTGGAAGGCAAGCTTGGCGATACGATATGAAGATATCCTCCCATTGTAACCGAATCTATGTAACCCTAGCCCTCTCCGGTGTCTATATAAACCGGAGAGGTTTAGTCCGTAGGACGAACAACAATCATACCATAGGCTAGATTCTAGGGTTTAGACACTCCGATCTCGTGGTAGATCAACTCTTGTACTACCCATATCATCAATATTAATCAAGTAGGAGTAGGGTTTTACCTCCATCGAGAGGGCCCGAACCTGCGTAAAAACATCGTGTCCCTTGTCTCCTGTTACCATCCGCCTAGACGCACAGTTCGGGACCCCCTACCCGAGATCCGCCGGTTTTGAAACCGACATTGGTGCTTTCATTGAGAGTTCCTCAGTGTCATCAGGCCCGATGGCTTCTTCGCTCGACAATCGCGATGCGGTCCAGGATGAGACTTTCCTCCCTGGACAGATCTTTGTATTCGGTGGCTTCGCACTGCGGGCCGACTCGTTCGACCGTCTGGAGCAGATCGAAAGTTACGCCCCTGGCCATCAGGTCAGGTTTGGAAGCTTAAACTACACGGCCGACATCCGCGGGGACTTGATCTTCAACGGATTCGAGCCACGACCGGGCACGCCGCACTGTCACGATGGGCATGATTTAGCTCTGTCATCGGATAGCACCTAGAACATCGCTCAGGTGTCCGCTCCGACCATTAGCTCGGAGCCCACTACGCCAGTCAGGGATGGACGGTTGGACGCCGCCCCAGAAGCTGCAACCTCTACGGCGATAGAGCCGGATACCAGCCTAGTCCCTCGCGAGGCCCGTGACTCCAAGGTGTCGGACTCCGATCCGGACTTCGTAAATCCCGCACCTCTTCCGATTAAGCCCGATTGGGCTCCGGTCATGGAGTTCACCGCCGCGGATGTCTTCCAGCACTCGCCTTTCGGCAATATCCTGAATTCATTAAAGTCTCTCTCTTTGTCAGGAGAGCCCTGGCCGAGCTACGGCCAACACAGTTGGGATGCGGACGATGAAGAATTTCGAAGCCCACCCACCACCCACTTCGTAGCCACTGTCGACGATTTAACCGACATGCTCGACTTTGACTCCGAAGACATCGACGGCATGGACGCTGATGAAGGAGACGATCAAGAACTAGCATCTATAGGGAACTGGAAAGCCACCTCATCATATGGCATATACATGGTGGACACCCCTAAAGCGGGGGATGGCGAGGAGAAAACGGAGGATGACCCCTCCAAGAAGCAACCCAAGCGCTGACGTCAGCGGCGCCGCTCTAAGTCCCGCCAAAGCAAAAACGGCGATTCCGGCACCGGAGATAACAACACGCCGGACAGTGCCAAAGACAACCCGCTCCAGCAGGATTCAGTGCAGGAGGACGAAGGAGCCAGCCCTCATGAGAGATCGGCCGACAAAGAAGATGAGGACGACAATTACATGCCTCCCTCCGAAGACGAGGCAAGCCTCGACGACGACGAATTCGTCGTGCCAGAGGATCCCGTCGAACAAGAGCATTTCAAACGCAGGCTCGTAGCCACGGCCAGCAGCCTCAAGAAGAAACAGCAGCAGCTTAGAGCTGACCAAGACTTGCTAGCCGACAGATGGACCGAAGTCCTGGCGGCCGAAGAGTATAAACTAGAACGCCCATCCAAGAGCTACCCGATGCGCAAGCTGCTACCCCAACTTGAGCAGGAAGCAACTAAACCTACATCACCAGCGTATGATGCGCCCGATCGGCCACCCCGTGGCCGCGATAGAGAGGCCTTTAGGCCCTCAACCCAAGCCGCACCCCGACACCGCTCAAAACATACCAGAATACGGGGAGACGCAACAGACCTGCGAGACATCTTGGAGAATAAGGCAAGGCAAACAAGATCGATCTATGGATCGCATGGGCGCCCCGCTTCACGTGACGCTAGCCGTCACGCCGGACATAATAAGTATGGCCCGGCCAAATACAACAGACCCAGCTCGTCCGAGTTGCGTCGTGATATAGCCCAGTACAGGGGCGCCGCACACCCACTATGCTTCACAGATGAAGTAATGGATCATCAAATCCCCGAGGGCTTCAAACCCGTAAACATCGAATCATACGATGGCACAATAGATCCCGTGGTATGGATCGAGCATTATCTCCTTCATATCCACATGGCCCATGGTGATGATCTACATGCCATCAAATACCTCCCGCTCAAGCTTAAAGGACCGGCTCGGCATTGGCTTAACAGCCTGCCAGCAGAGTCAATTAGTTGTTGGGAGGACCTGGAATCCACATTCCTTGACAACTTCCAGGGCACGTATGTGCGACCACCAGACGCCGATGACCTAAGCCACCTAATCCAGCAGCCAGAGGAATCAATTGTCCGGAATAGTCGATTGTCCGAACGCCGAGGCCCTTGCAGCCTTCAGGCACAACATCCGAGATGAATGGCTTGCCCGGCACCTAGGACAGGAAAAGCCGAAGTCTATGGCAGCCCTCACGACACTCATGACCCGCTTCTATGCGGGAGAAGACAGCTGGCTAGCTCGTAGCAACAACATAGCCAAGAGCCCCGGCAATTCGGATAACAAGGATACCAACGGCAGGTCACGTCGCAACAAGCATAAGCGCCGCATTAATGGTGCCAATACTGAAGATACGGCAGTCAATGCTGGATTCAGAGGCTCTAAACCGGGTCAGCGGAAGAAGCCATTCAAAAGAAACCCTCAGGGGTCGTCCAGCTTAGACCGGATACTCGATCGCTCGTGCCAGATACACGGCACCCCCGAACAGCCAGCCAATCACATCAATAGGGATTGTTGGGTGTTCAAGCAGGCAGGCAAGTTAAGCGCCGAGACCAGAGACAAGGGGCTACATAGCGATGACGAGGAAGGGCCCCGGCCGTCGAACAACAAAGGATAGAAGGGATTTCCCCCGCAAGTTCGGACGGTGAACATGATATATGCAACCCACATCCCCAAAAGGGAGCGGAAGCGTGCTCTCAAGGACGTCTATGTGCTGGAGCCCGTCGCCCCAAAGTTCAACCCATGGTCCTCCTGCCCGATCACCTTCGATCGAAGGGACTATCCCACCAGCATCCGTCACGGCGGATTTGCCGCACTGGTCCTAGACCCAATTATCGACGGATTTCACCTTACCAGAGTCCTAATGGATGGCGGCAGTAGCCTGAACCTGCTTTACCAGAACACAGTGCGAAAAATGGGCATCAATCCTTCAAGGATTAAATCCACAAAGACAACCTTCAAAGGTGTCATACCAGGGGTAGAGGCCAGCTATACAGGCTCGGTTACACTCGAAGTGGTCTTCGGATCCCCGGATAACTTCTGGAGCAAGGAGTTAATCTTCTACATAGTCCCATTTCGCAGCGGCTATCACGCCCTACTTGGACGAACCGCATTTGCAAAATTCAATGCGGTGCCGCACTACGCATATCTCAAGCTCAAGATGCCAGGACCTCGCAGAGTCATCACGGTAAACGGAAACACCGAACGCTCTCTCCGAACGGAGGAGCACATGGCGGCCCTGGCGGCGGAAGTATAGAGTAGCCTCTCAAGGCAGTTCTCCAATCCAGGCGTCAAACGTCCGGACAACGTCAAGCGAGCCCGAAGTAACCTACAACTAATCCGGCTGGCACGTTCCGAGCAAGCATAGCAGTGCGGCCCCAACCCTAGCCCCCGCCAAACGGCGATACTGGTACCACGCGTACATAATTACGCCTTAGAGATACCATGGGCATAAGGGCAGGGGCACAACAGTGGCATGCCCAGAATGCGGCTCAACCGCACTAAGGGGCTCCCTATTTCGCCGTTTCCCTTTTTACAAACTTTCAGGACCCAACTATTCAGAAGGCCTGTCCGGCAATACACTCGCCGAACCAACGATGCAACTGCCAGGGAGGGGACAAGCCACGTCAAAAGCCCAGGTGGTCTCTATAACAAGTTTAATACATGTCTTACTTACAATCACGTAGCTTGCCCCTAGAGGGGAATATATCAAATACTCCCATCTCTTGCTTACCGCACTTCTTGTATCGTTCTGCTTTCGCAGCAGCCCTTTTTTAATAAACAATATATAGCTCTTACCTATTTTTGTACTTATCTATTTTTATAAAAATATGTTCAGTCATGACATTCTGCAATCGTACACTTTGGTGCGGACAATACACCAGGGGCTTACAACACCCCATAACATGGTGTGAGAAGACCGAACACTCTCACGAGTGCGGCACCCCGAACTTATAGCACTATATGCATCGGCTCCGAATCATGTCTTTGGTCAATAGTTGGGTTTTCCCGGCTCCCATGTTTTGGTACCTTACGTTCCGCGTTGTTGGCTAAGGTAGCGCTGGGAGAACTACTGCAATTGTGCCCCAGTTGAGCTGGGTTAACACCTCAGTAGAGAAAGCTAAAAGTGACTGTCATGATAGTGCGAGAGACCGGTCGCTGTTCGCGACGTTTCTTCGAGTCCTTAAAGACTTATGCCGCTTCGAGCGAGGAACCGGACTTATCCGGCCCAGGCGTGGATAGCGCCCCGAACTCAGTCTTCCGAATACTAGGGGCTTCGCCGAAATTTAAAATTATAGAATTCTATGGCTAAGTGAGAGTGATAAAGCATTATAAGTCCGACAGCCTGGTTTGTTGTGCTGAACGCCTCCCTAGATGGACCCAAGAATGGGAACAAGAGCGCTCAGGTTTATCCCGAACACCCCAGCACTCGTGGCATGGGGGTCGAAGCCGACGACTTGCATCTCTCATATTTGATAAACGGACGCACAGAAGGTAATATTTTAAATTAACAAGTGTTGCTTAACGCATATGAACAAAGCTTCAGCGTACAGGATAACAAATGCGAGTCTACTCAAAAATTACATCTTTGGAGCACTCATCCGCTATACGGCGGGCACCCTTCAGAACGCCATTATAATACATCTCGCGTGTACGATACTCCTTGCCCGGCGGTGGCGCGTCCGTCAACAGCTTCTCCGCATCTAGCTTAGCCCAGTGCACCTTAGCACGGGCAAGGGCCCGACGGGCACCTTCAATATAAACGGAGCGCTTGATGACCTCAATCCACGGACACGCGTCCACTAGCCGCCGCACCAGACCGAAGTAGCTCCCAGGCATGACTTCTCCAGGCCACAGCCGAGCTATGAGGCCCTTCATGGCCTGTTCGACCACCTTGTGGAGCTCGACCATCTGCTTCAGCTGGTCGCTCAGGGGCACCGGATGTTCGGCCTCAGCATACTGAGACCAGAACACTTTTTCCGCCGAGCTCCCCTCTTCAGCTCGGTAGTATGCGGCGGCATCAGACACACTACGGGGCAGATCGGCGAACGCTCCTAGAGAGCTCCGGATTCGGGTAAGTAGCAGATAATTAACTTTTATATTTTTGCTTTGCATAAAGAATGCCTTACCCGCCGCTATCTTCTTCATCGCCTCGATCTCCTGAAGGGCCTTCTGGGCTTCGGCCTTAGCGGTCTAGGCACTCTCAAGAGCCAAGGCAAGCTCGGACTCTCGAGTCTTTGAGTCACGCTCCAAGCCCTCGTGTTTTTCCACGAGAGCCTGGAGCTCTTACCGCACCTCCGCCACCCGCGCCTCCTGCTTCTCTCGCTCGGCGCGCTCCAAGGCCGCACTCTTTTCGGCCTTGGCGACCGCCTCTTTCAGGGTCGCCACCTCGGTCGTGGCTCCTGCAACATTAACGTTGGTCCTGTTATTGATTTGCAACCAAGTATTTCTATATACATTTACAGGAGGTACTACGTACCCTCTTTATCCTCGAGCTACTTCTTGGCACGGCCGGCTTTCCTTCAATACATTGACCTCCGCAGTCAGTGCGGCAGAGGTCAGCAGCGCAGCCTGCATTCCCATATTGACATATTTCTATTAGACTCCTGTGTATATCTTTTTAGATCCTCAGCTCGGCTTTTCTTTCTGAACACCGAAGTGAGCATCAGGGGCTACTGTCTATGCGGTAGTATTTTTTATGTTTTTGAACACATACCTCAAAGCCCGTTAACAGGCTTGTGCAGGCTTCCGTCAGCCCGCTCTAGGCGGACTGAACCTTCTGAATCACCGCACTCATAACAGTGTGGTGTTCTTCGTCGATGGAGGCGCCATTAAGCGCCTCCAGCAAATTGTCCGGCGCCTCCGGGTGGACGGAGGTCGCCAGCGTCGCAGGCTTGCCCTTCTTATGAAGGCGCCGCCTGTCGGACTCCGGAACCGCTGATGGTTCCGGAGCAGTGTCCGGCCCGTGGCCGGACTTAGATCCCTCCGGGACTTTACCCCCTTTGGGCCTGGAGTCCGGAAGGTCGCCTTATGGTGCATCCAGGACCACCTCCTCCTGGTTTTGTCCCCTACGGGACTCCACCTCAGTGTCGTCTGTAGGGAGAGGGGAGGAGGCCATCGGAAGTGAAGCGCTATTCACGTCCGACGATTTCAGAGATCCGCTCAACGAATCGCCAAGCTGAGCTCTGGGCGGACTGCATGATTAGCTTCGGCGTTAAAAGCTATCGAATAATAAAGGAGTGCAATAAGTCATTCGGGTAGCTGGACACTTACGATTTTGCCAAGGGCTTGACCCTGGATGGCCAGTCCCCCCACGCCGTCTTCGGCATCGGGGGCGTAGTTCGGCAGAAGGGTCTTCCCCTTCTTGGACCCTCCGGCTTCCCCAGTTGGGGAGGCCTTTCTCTTATTTTCTCCCCCCGTTGGAGGGGGAGAGGCATCTTATTCTTCTTCCTCCCCCTCGTCTTCGGAGGCGGAGGGTGCGTTGGGGCCGTCGGGCAGATCCGACGACACTGGGCGCCGGGAACTCTTTCGGGTCCCCGTGGCCTTCTCCTTGGCCTTCTTCTCCGACACCACGTGAGGTGCTGGAACCAGTAGCTTCTCTAAGTGTGCGTCTACTAGGCCTTCGGGCAAAGGGCCGGATAGTCAAACTGTCTGAATGTCCTCTTCCAGTCCTATCAAAGGAACGGGAGTTTAGATCCCACATAAAGTCACACTACGAAATTCGGGTATCCCGTAAGGGACTAAATGTAAGCTTACCTCGGAGGCTTGACGTTTGGCGCAGAATCCGCGATCCTCGGTGACAGGAGGGGAGACCTCGGAACTCTTGAAAAGCACCTTCCAGGCATCCTCGTGCTTCGTTTCGAAGAGCCGGGATAGAGTCTGGTGCTGGGCCGGGTCGAACTCCCACAAATTGAAGTCCCGTCGTTGACACGGGAGGATCCGGCAGAAGAGCATGACCTGGACCACATTGACAAGCTTGACCTTCTTGGTCACCAGGTCCCGGACGCAGGTTTGGAGTCCGGTCACCTCTTCTGGATTACCCCACGACAAGCCCGTCTCTTTCCTAGATGTGAGCTGGGTGGGGATGCCGGATCGAAATTCGGGGGCCGCTGCCCATTTAGGGTCACGCGGCTCGGTGATATAAAACCACCCCGACTGCCACCCTTTGATGGTTTCCACGAAGGCACCCTCGAGCCAGGTGACATTGGCTATCTTGCCCACCATGGAACCTCCGCATTCCGCCTGTCGGCCTTGCACGACCTTCGGCTTGACGCTGAAGATCTTCAGCCATAGGCCAAAGTGGGGCTGGATGTGGAAGAAGGCCTCGCACACGACGATAAACGCCGAGATATTGAGGATGAAGTTCAGGGCCAGATCGTGGAAGTCCAGGCCGTAGTAGAACATGATCCCCCGGACAAACGGGTGAAGAGGAAAACCCAGTCCGCGGAGGAAATGGGGAAGAAAGACAACCCTCTCATGGGGTCTGGGGGTGCGGATGAGTTGCCCCACATCTAGAAGCCGGTGCGCGATGTCGTTAGACAAGTATCCGGCCTTCCTCAAATTTTTGATTTGCCCCTCCGTGACGGAGGAGGCCATCCATCTACCTCCCGCTCCGGACATGGTTGGAGAAGGTTGAGGTGGGAAGTGCGGGCTTGTGCGCTGGAGCTCGAGCCCCCCACCGGCCTAATAAAACTCGCTTATCTCCCAAGCGCCACGGTTAATGGCGCAGTTGGGTTACCCACACCCGTATTGATGAGAATCCCGGAATAAGGGGACACGATCTCTGCTTTGACAAGACGTGCCAAGGAAACCGCCTCGCTAAACGCGCTGAGGTGGAACAATAAAATGAATAAAAGCCTGGTCGTGGCATGATGTCACGCCGCGGAATACGTCAGTAGATCCGATTGATACAATATTATTCTCTCTACGGTGGAATGTGGAACTTATTTTGCAGAGCCGAACACTACCCTGGTGTTCAACATCTTTGATGGAATATTCGGAGGAGGAACCCGCCTTGCAATGCCGAAGAAAACTTGCGCACCGGACTCGTCGTCATTGAAGCCTGGTTCAGGGGCTACTGAGGGAGTCCTGGATTAGGGGGTGTCCGGATGGCCGGACTAAGACCTTTGGCTGGACTCCCGGACTATGAAGATACAAGATTGAAGACTCCGGCCCGTGTCCGGATGGGACTTTCCTTGGCGTGGAAGGCAAGCTTGGCGATACGATATGAAGATCTCCTCCCATTTTAACCGACTCTGTGTAACCCTAGCCCTCTCCGGTGTCTATACAAACCGGAGAGGTTTAGTCCGTAGGACGAACAACAATCATACCGTAGGCTAGCTTCTAGGGTTTAGCCACTCCGATCTCGTGGTAGATCAACTCTTGTACTACCCATATCATCAATATTAATCAAGCAGGAGTAGGGTTTTACCTCCATCGAGAGGCCCCGAACCTGGGTAAAAACATCGTGTCCCTTATCTCCTGTTACCATACGCCTAGACACACAGTTCGGGACCCCCTACCCGAGATCCGCCGGTTTTGACACCGATATTCACCATTGAAAACTACTCCATCTCACGTGATGATCGAACATGGTTTAGTTGATTTGGATCACATGATCACTTAGATGATTAGAGGGAGGTCTATCTAAGTGGGAGTTCTTAAGTAATATGATTAATTGAACTTTAATTTATCATGAACTTAGTACCTGATAGTATTTTGCATGTCTATGTTGTTGTAGATCAATGGTCTGTGCTACCGTTCCTTTGAATTCTAATGCGTTCCTAGAGAAAGCTAACTTGAAAGATGACGGCAGCAACTACACGGTCTGGGTCCGTAACTTGAGGATTATCCTCATTGCTGCACAGAAGAATTACATCCTGGAAGCACCGTTGGGTGCCAGGCCTGCTGCAGATGTTGCTGATGACGTTAAGAACATCTCGCAGGCCAAAGCTTGTTGGGGAACATAGTAATTTCAAAAAAAATCCTACGCACACGCAAGATCATGATGATGCATAGCAACGAGAGGGGAGAATGTTGTCCACATACCCTCGTAGACCGAAAGCGGAAGCGTTAGCACAACGCGGTTGATGTAGTCGTACGTCTTCACGATCCGACCGATCAAGTACCGAACGTACGTCACCTCCGAGTTCAGCACACGTTCAACTCGATGACGTCCCACAAACTCCGATCCAGCAGAGCTTTGTGGGAGAGTTCCGTCAGCATGGCGGCGTGATGACGGTGTCGATGATGCTACCGACGCAGGGCTTCGCCTAAGAACAGCTATGATATTACCAAGGTGGAATATGGTGGAGGGGGCACCACACATGGCTAAGAGATCAAGAGATCAATTGTTGTGCCTAGAGGTGCCCCCCTTCCCCCGTATATAAAGGATTAAGGGGGAGGGGGCGGCCAGCCAGGACGAGGCGTGCCAAGGAGGAGTCCTACTCCCACCGGGAGTAGGACTCCCTCTTTTCCTAGTTGGAGTAGGAGGGGGAAGGAACGGAGAGAGGAGAGGAAGGAAAGGGGGGCACCGCCCCCCTCCTTGTCCTATTCAGACTAGAGGGGGAGGGGGCGCGCGGCGTGCCCTGGCCGCCCCTCCTATTATCCACTAGGGCCCATTAGGCCCACTAAATCCCCCGGGGGGTTCTGGTAACCCCCCGGTACTCGGGTATATGCCCGAAACCATCTGAAACCATTCTGGTGTCCGAACATAGTCATCCAATATATCGATCTTTACATATCGACCATTTCGAGACTCCTCATCATGTCCATGATCATATCCGGGACTCCAAACTACCTTCGGTACATCAAGAACACAAAAACTCATAATACTGATCATCACTGAACTTTAAGCGTGCGGACCCTACGGGTTCGAGAACTATGTAGACATGACCATGACACGTCTCTGATCAATAACCAATAGCGGAACCTAGATGCTCATATTGGCTCCTACATACTCTATGAAGATCTTTCTCGGTCAAACCGCATAACAACATACGTTGTTCCCTTTGTCATCGGTATGTTACTTGTCCGAGATTCGATCGTCGATATCCCAATACCTAGTTCAATCTCGTTAACCACAAGTCTCTTTACTCGTTATGTAATGCGTCATCCCGCAACTAACTCATTAGCTACATTTCTTGCAAGGCTTATAGTGATGTGCATTACCGAGAGGGCCCAGAGATACCTCTCCGACAATTGGAGTGACAAATCCTAATCTCGAAATACGCCAACTCAACATGTACCTTCGGAGACACCTGTAGAGCTCCTTTATAATCACCCAGTTACGTTGTGACGTTTGGTAGCACACAAAGTGTTCCTCCGGTAAATGGGAGTTGCATAATCTCATAGTCATGGGAACATGTATAAGTCATGAAGAAAGCAATAACAACATACTAAACGATCAAGTGCTAAGCTAACGGAATGGGTCAACTCAATCACATCATTCTCCTAATGATGTGATCCCGTTAATAAAATGACAATTCATGTCTATGGCTAGGAAACTCAACCATCTTTGATCAATGAGCTAGTCAAGTAGAGGCATACTAGTGACACTATGTTTGTCTATGTATTCACACATGTATTATGTTTCCGGTTAATACAATTCTAGCATGAATAATAAACATTTATCATGATATGAGGAAATAAATAATAACTTTATTATTGCCTCTAAGGCATATTTCCTTCAGTCTCCCACTTGCACTAGAGTCAATAATCTAGATTACACAGTAATGATTCTAACACCCATGGAGCCTTGGTGTTGATCATGTTTTGCTTGTGGAAGAGGCATAGTCAACGGGTCTGCAACATTCAGATCCGTATGTATCTTGCAAATCTCTATGTCTCCCTCCTGGACTTGGTCCCGGATGGAATTGAAGTGTCTCTTGATGTGCTTGGTTCTCTTGTGAAATCTGGATTCCTTTGCTAAGACAATTGCACCAGTATTGTCACAAAAGATTTTCATTGGACCCGATGCACTAGGTATGACAGCTAGATTGGATATGAACTCCTTCATCCAGACTCCTTCATTTGTTGCTTCCGAAGCAGCTATTTACTCCGCTTCACATGTAGATCCCGCCACGACGCTTTGTTTAGAACCGCACGAACTGACAGCTCCACCATTTAAGATAAACACATATCCGGTTTGCGATTTAGAATCGTCCGGATCAATGTGAAAGCTTGCATCGATGTAACCATTTACGACTAGCTCTTTGTCACCTCCATAAACGAGAAACATATCCTTAGTCCTTTTCAGGTATTTCAGGATGTTCTTGACCGCTCTCCAGTGATCCACTCCTGGATTACTTTGGTACCTCCCTGCTAAGCTAAAAGCAAGGCACACATCAGGTCTGGTACACAGCATTGCATACATGATACAGCCTATGGCTGAAGCATAGGGAACATCTTTCATTTTCCCTCTATCTTCTGCAGTGGTCGAGCATTGAGTCTAACTCAACTTCACACCTTGTAATACAGGCAAGAACTCTTTCTTTGCTTGATCCATTTTGAACTTTTTCAAAACTTTATCAAGGTATGTGCTTTGTGAAAGTCCAATTAAGCGTCTTGATCTATCTCTATAGATTTTCATGCCCAATATATAAGCAGCTTCACCGAGGTCTTTCATTTAAAATCTTTTATTCAAGTATCCTTTTATGCTATCCAGAAATTCTATATCATTTCCAATCAACAATATGTCGTCTACATATAATATCATAAATGCTACAGAGCTCCCACTCACTTTCTTGTAAATACAGGCTTCTCCAAAAGTCTATATAAAACCATATGCTTTAATCACACTATCAAAGCGTTTATTCCAACTGCGAGAGGCTTGCACCAGTCCATAAATGGATCACTGGAGATGGCACACTTTGTTAGCACCTTTTGGATCGACAAAACCTTCTGGTTGCATCATATGCAACTCTTCTTCCAGAAATCCATTCAGGAATGCAGTTTTGACATCCATTTGCCAAATTTCATAATCATCAAATGCGGCAATTTCTAACATGATTCGGACAGACTTAAGCATCGCTACGGGTAAGAAAGTCTCATCGTAGTCAACCCCTTGAACTTGTCGAAAACCTTTTGCAACAAGTCGAGCTTTGTAGACACTAACATTACCATCAGCGTCAGTATTCTTCTTAAAGATCCATTTATTCTAGATAGCTTGCCGATCATCAAGCAAGTCAACCAAAGTCCATACTTTGTTCTCATACATGGATCCCATCTCAGATTTCATGGCTTCAAGCCATTTTGCGGAATCTGGGCTCATCATCGCTTCCTCATAGTTCGTAGGTTTGCCATGGTCAAGTAACATGACTTCCAGAATAGGATTACCGTACCACTCTGGTCCGGATCTTACTCTGGTTGACCTACGAGGTACGGTAGTAACTTGATCTGAAGTTTCATGATCAATATCATTAGCTTCCTCACTAATTGGTGTAGGCGTCACAGGAACCAGTTTCTATGATGAACTACTTTCCAATAAGGGAGCAGGTACAATTACCTCATCAGGTTCTAATTTCCTCCCTTTCACTTCTTTCGAGAGAAACTCCTTCCCTAGAAAGGATCCAAATTTAGCAACAAAAGTCTTGCCTTCGGATTTGTGATAGAAGGTGTACCCAATAGTCTCCTTTGGGTATCCTATGGAGACACATTTCTCCGATTTGGGTTCGAGCTTATCAGGTTGAAGTTTCTTTACATAAGCATCGTAGCCCCAAACTTTAAGAAATGACAACTTTGGTTTCTTGCCAAACCACAGTTCATAAGGCGTCGTCTCAACGGATTTTGATGGTGCCCTATTTAACATGAATCCAGCCGTCTCTAAAGCATAACCCCAAAACGATAGCGGTAAATCAGTAAGAGATAACATTGATCACATCATATCTAGTAAAGTACAATTTCGACGTTCGGACACACCATTATGTTGTGGTGTTCCGGGTGCCATGAGTTGCGAAACTATTCCGCATTGTTTCAAAAGTAGACCAAACTCGTAACTTAAATATTCTCCTCCACGATCAGATCGTAGAAATTTTATTTTCTTGTTACGATGATTTTCCACTTCACTCTGAAATTCTTTGAACTTTTCAAATGTTTCAGACTTATGTTTCATTAAGTAGATATACCCATATCTGCTCAAATCATTAGTGAAGGTGAGAAGAAAACGATACCCGCCATGAGCCTCAATATTCATCAGACCACATACATTAGTATGTATGATTTCCAATAAATCTGTTGCTCGCTCCATAGTTCCAGAGAACGGCATTTTAGTCATCTTGCCCATGAGGCACGGTTCGCAAGTACCAAGTGATTCATAATCAAGTGATTCCAAAAGTCCATCAGTATGGAGTTTCTTCATGCGCTTTACAGCGATATGACCCAAACGGCAGTGCCACAAATAAGTTGCACTATCATTATCAACTCTGCATCTTTTGGCTTCAACATTATGAATATGTGTATCACTACTATCGAGATTCAATAAAAATAGACCACTCTTCAAGGGTGCATGACCATAAAATATATTACTCATATAAATAGAACAACCATTATTCTCTGATTGAAATGAATAACCGTCTCGCATCAAACAAGATCCATATATAATGTTCATGCTTAATGCTGGCACCAAATAACAATTATTCAGGTCTAAAACTAATCCCGAAGCTAGATGTAGAGGTAGCGTGCCGACCGTGACTACATCGACTTTGGAACCATTTCCCACGCGCATCGTCACCTCGTCCTTAGCCAATCTTCGCTTAATCCATAGTCCCTATTTCAAGTTGCAAATATTAGCAACAGAACCAGTATCAAATACCCAGGTACTACTGTGAGCATTACTAAGGTACACATCAATAACATGTATATCACATATACCTTTGTTCACTTTGCCATCCTTCTTATCCGCCAAATACTTGGGGCAGTTCTGCTTCCAGTGACCAGTCTGCTTGCAGTAGAAGCACTCAGTCTCAGGCTTAGGTCCAGACTTGGGTTTCTTCTCTTGAGCAGCAACTTGTTTTCCGTTCTTCTTGAAGTTCCCCTTCTTCTTCCCTTTACCTTTTTTCTTGAAACTGGTGGTCTTGTTGACCATCAACACTTGATGCTCCTTTTTGATTTCTACCTCCACAGCCTTTAGCATTGCGAAGAGCTCGGGAATAGTCTTGTTCATCCCTTGCATATTATAGTTCATCACGAAGCTCTTGTAGCTTGGTGGCAGTGATTGAAGAATTCTGTCAATGACACTATCATCAGGAAGATTAACTCCTAGTTGAATCAAGTGATTGCAATACCCAGACATTTTGAGTATATGTTCACTAATAGAACTATTCTCCTCCATCTTGCAGCTGTAGAACTTATTGGAGACTCCGGGCATTTGCTTGAAATATTAACTTCAACTCCTGGAACATCTCATATGCTCCATGACGTTCAAAACATCGTTGAAGTCCCGGTTCTAAGCCGTAAAGCATGGCACACTGAACTATAGACTAGTCATCAACACGCGACTGCCAGGCATTCACAATGTCTACAGTTGCTGGTGCAGGTGGTACACCTAGCGGTGCTTCCAGGACCTAACTCTTTTGTGCAGCAATGAGGATAATCCTCAAGTTACGAGTCCATTCCGTCTAATTGCTACCATCATCTTTCAACTTAGCTTTCTCAAGCAATGCATTAAAATTCAACGGAACAACAGCACGAGCCATCTATCTACAACAAACATAGACAAGCAAAATACTATCAGGTACTAAGTTTGTGATAAATTAAAGTTCAATTAATCATATTACTTAAGAACTCCCACTTAGATAGACATCCCTCTAATCATCTAAGTGATCGCGTGATCCAAATCAACTAAACCATGTCCGGTCATCACGTGAGATGGAGTAGTTTTCAATGGTGAACATCACTATGTTGATCATATCTACTATATGATTCACGCTCGACCTTTCGGTCTCAGTGTTCCGAGGCCATATCTGTATATGCTAGGCTCATCAAGTTTAACCTGAGTATTCCACGTGTGCAACTGTTTTGCACCTATTGTATTTGAACGTAGAGCCTATCACACCCGATCATCACGTGGTGTATCAGCACGAAGAACTTTCACAACGGTGCATACTCAGGGAGAACACTTATACCTTGAAATTTAGTGAGAGATCATCTTATAATGCTACCGTCAATCAAGCAAAAATAAGATGCATAAAGGATAAACATCACATGCAATCAATATAAGTGATATGATATGGCTATCATCATCTTGTGCTTGTGATCACCACCTCCGAAGCACCATCATGATCACCATCGTCACCGGCGCGACACCTTGATCTTCATCGTAGTATTGTTGTCGTTTCGCCACCTATTGCTTCTACGACTATTGCTACCGCTTAGTGATAAAGTAAAGCAATTATAGGGCGATTGCATTGCCTACAATAAAGCGATAACCATATGACTCCTGATAGTTGCCGATAACTTTGTTACAAAACATGATCATCTCATACAATAAAATTTAGCATCATGTCTTGACCATATCACATCACAACATGCCCTGCAAAAACAAGTTAGACGTCCTCTACTTTGTTGTTGCAAGTTTTACGTGGCTGCTACGGGCTGAGCAAGAACCGTTCTTACCTACGCATCAAAACCACAACGATAGTTCATCAAGTTAGTGTTGTTTTAACCTTCTCAAGGGCCGGGCATAGCCACACTTGGTTCAACTAAAGTTGGAGAAACTGACACTCGCCAGCCACCTATGTGCAAAGCACGTCAGTAGAACCAGTCTCGCATAAGCGTACGCATAATGTCGGTCCGGGCCACCTCATCCAACAATACCGCCGAACCAAATTATGACATGCTGGTAAGCAGTATGACTTGTATCGCCCACAACTCACTTGTGTTCTACTCGTGCATATAACATCTACGCATAAAACTTGGCTCTGATACCACTGTTGGGGAACGTAGTAATTTCAAAAAAAATCCTAGGCACACGCAAGATCATGGTGATGCATAGCAACGAGAGGGAAGAGTGTTGTCCACGTACCCTTGTAGACCGAAAGTGGAAGCGTTAGCACAATGTGGTTGATGTAGTCGTACATCTTCATGATCCGACCGATCAAGTACCGAACGTATGATACCTCCGAGTTCAGCACACGTTCATCTCGATGACATCCCACGAACTTCGATCCAGGAGAGATTTGCAGGAGAGTTCCGTCAGCACGACGGCGTGATGACGGTGTCGATGATGCTATCGACGCACGGCTTCGCCTAAGCACCGCTATGATATTACCGAGGTGGAATATGGTGGAGGGGGGACCGCACACGGCTAAGAGATCAAGAGATCAATTGTTGTGCCTAGAGGTGCCCCCTGCCCCCGTATATAAAGGATCAAGGGGGAGGGGGCGGCCGGCCAGGAGGAGGCGCGCCAAGGAGGAGTCCTACTCCCACCAAGAGTAGGACTCCCTCTTTTCCTAGTTGGAGAAGGAGGGGAAGGAAGGGAGAGAGGAGACGAAGGAAAGGGGGGTGCCCCCCCCCTCCTTGTCCTATTCGGACTAGAGGGGGAGGGGGCGTGTGGCCTGCCCTGGCCGCCCCTCCTCTTATCCACTAGGGCCCATTAGGCCCACTAAATCCCCCGGGGGGGTCCGGTAACCCCCCGGTACTCCGGTATATGCCCGAAACCATCCGAAACCATTCCGGTGTCCGAACACAGTCATCCAATATATCGGTCTTTACGTCTCGACCATTTTGAGACTCCTCATCATGTCCATGATCATATCCGGGACTCAGAACTACCTTCGGTACATCAAAAACACAAAAACTCATAATACCGATCGTCACCGAACTTTAAGCGTGCGGACCCTACGGGTTCAAGAACTATGTAGACATGACCGAGACTCGTCTCCGGTCAATAACCAATAGCGGAACCTGGATGCTCATATTGGCTCCTACATATTCTATGAAGATCTTTATCGATCAAACCGCATAACAACATGTGTTGTTCCCTTTCTCATCAGTATGTTACTTGTTTGAGATTCGATCGTCAGTAACTCAATACCTAGTTCAATCTCGTTACCGACAAGTCTCTTTACTCGTTATGTAATGCATCATCCCGCAACTAACTCATTAGCTACATTGCTTGCAAGGCTTATAGTGATGTGCATTACCGAGAGGGCCCAAAGATACCTCTCCGACAATTGGAGTGACAAATCCTAATATCAAAATACGCCAACTCAACATGTACCTTCGGAGACACCTGTAGAGCTCCTTTATAATCACCCAGTTACGTTGTGACGTTTGGTAGCACACAAAGTGTTCCTCCGGTAAACGGGAGTTGCATAATCCCATAGTCATAGGAACATGTATAAGTCATGAAGAAAGCAATAGCAACATACTAAATGATCAAGTGCTAAGCTAACAGAATGGGTCAAGTCAATCACATCATTCTCCTAATGATGTGATCCCGTTAATCAAATGACAACTCATGTCTATGGCTAGGAAACTCAACCATCTTTGATCAATGAGCTAGTCAAGTAGAGGCATACTAGTGACACTATGTTTGTCTATGTATTTACACATGTATTATGTTTCTGGTTAATACAATTCTAGAACGAATAATAAACATTTATCATGATATGAGGAAATAAATAATAACTTTATTATTGCCTCTAGGGCATATTTCCTTCAAAGATGATGACTACTCGATAGTTCAGTGTGCCATGCTTTACGACTTAGAATCAGGACTTCAAAGACATTTTCAACGTCATGGAGCATATGAGATGTTCCAAGAGTTGAAGTTAATATTTCAAGCAAATGCCCGAGTTGAGAGATATGAAGTCTCCAACAAGTTCTACAGTTGCAAAATGGAGGAGAACAGTTCTGTCAGTGAACACATACTCAGAATGTCTGGGTACCATAATCACTTGACTGAACTAGGAGTTGATCTTCCAGTTGATTGTGTCATTGACAGAGTTCTTCAATCACTGCCACCAAGCTATAAAGGCTTCGTGATGAACTATAATATGCAAGGTATGAACAATACCAAGCTCTTCATGATGCTAAAGGCCGCGGAGGGAGAAATCAAAAAGGGCATCAAGAGTTGATGGTCAATAAGGCCACTAGTTTCAAGAAAAAGGGTAAAGGGAAGAAAGGGAACTTCAAGAAGAACGGCAAAAAGGTTGCTACTCAAGAGAAGAAACCCAAGTATGGACCTAAGCCTGAAACTGAGTGCTTCTACTGCAAAGGGACTGGTCACTTGAAGCGGAACTGCCCCAAGTATTTGGCGGATAAGAAGGATGGCAAAGTGAACGGTATATTTGATATACATGTTATTGATGTGTACTTAACTAATGCATGCAGTAGCGCCTTGGTATTTGATACTGGTTTTGTTGCTCATATTTGCAACTCGAAATAGGGGCTACGGATTAAGTGAAGATTGGCTAAGGATGAGGTGACGATGCGCGTGGAAAATGGTTCCAAAGTCGATGTGATCGCGGTCGGCACGCTACCTCTACATCTACCATTGGTATTAGTTTTAGACCAGAATAATTGTTACTTGGTGCCAGCATTAAGCATGAACATTATATATGGATCTTGTTTGATGCGAGACGGTTATTCATTTCAATCAAAGAATAATGGTTGTTCTATTTATATGAGTAACATCTTTTATGGTCATGCACCCCTGCTGAGTGGTCTATTTTTGTTGAATCTCGATAGTAGTGATACACATATTCATAGTGTTGAAGCCAAAATATTGAAGTTTAATAATGATAGTGCAACTTATTTGTGGCACTGCCGTTTGGGTCATATCGGTGTAAAGCGCATGAAGAAACTCCATGCCGATGGACTTTTGGAATCACTTGATTATGAATCACTTGGTGCTTGCAAACCGTGCCTTATGGGCAAGATGACTAAAACTCCGTTCTCTGGAACAATGGAACGAGCTACTGACTTGTTGGAAATAATACATACTGATGTATGCGGTCCAATTAGTATTGAGGCTCGTGGTGGGTATTGTTATTTTCTTACCTTCATAGATGATTTGATCAAATATTGTTATATCTACTTAATGAAGCATAAGTCTGAAACATTTGAAAAGTTCAAATAATTTCAGAGTGAAGTGGAAAATCATCGTAACAAGAAAATAAAGTTTCTATGATCTGATCGTGAAGGACAATATTTGAGTTACGAGTTTGGTCTTCATTTGAAACAACATCAGATAGTTTCACAATTAACGCCACCTGGAACACCACAGTGAAATGGTGTGTTCGAACATCGTAACGGTACTTTATTAGATATGGTGCGATCTATGATGTCTCTTACTAATTTACCGCTATCATTTTATGGTTATGCTTTAGAGACGGTTGCATTCACTTTAAATAGGGCACCATCAAAATCTGTTGAGACGACGCCTTATGAACTATGGTTTGGCAAGAAACCAAAGTTGTCGTTTCTTAAAGTTTGGGGTTGCGATGCTTATGTGAAAAAGCATCAACCTGATAAGCTTGAACCCAAATCGGAGAAGTTCATCATCATAGGATACCCAAAGGAAACTGGTGGGTACGCCTTCTATCATAGATCTGAAGGAAAAATCTTTGTTGCTAAGAATGGATCCTTTCTAGAGAAGGAGTTTCTCTCAAAAGAAGTGAGTGGGAGGAAAGTAGAACTTGATGTGGTAGTTGTACCTTCTCCCTTATTGGAAAGTAGTTCATCACACAAATCAGTTCCCGTGATTCCTACACCAATTAGTGAGGAAGCTGATGATGATGATCATGAATCTTCAGATCAAGTTACTACCGAACCTCGTAGGTCTTCTATAGTAAGATCCATACCAGAGTGGTATGGTAATCCTATTCTGGAAGTCATGTTAATAGACCATGATGAACCTACGAACTATGAGGAAGTGATGATGAGCCCAGATTCCGCAAAATGGCTAGAAGCCATGAAATCTGAGGGTGTGATCCATGTATGAGAACAAAGTGTGGACTTTGGTGGACTTTCTCGATGATCAGCAAGCCATAGAAAATAAATGGATCTTTAAGAAGAAGACCGACGCAAACGGTAATGTTACTGTTTACAAAGCTCGACTTGTTGCGAAAGATTTTCGACAAGTTCAAGGAGTTGACTATGATGAGACTTTCTCACCCGTAGCGATGCTTAAGTCTGTCTAAATCATGTTAGCAATTGCTGCATTTTATGATTATGAAATTTGGCAAATGGATTTCAAAACTGCATTCCTTAATGGATTTCTGGAAGAAGAGTTGTATATGATGCAACCGGAAGGTTTTGTCGATCCAAAGGGTGCTAACAAAGTGTGCAAGCTCCTGTGATCCATTTATGAACTCGTGCAAGCCTCTCGGAGTTGGAATAAACGCTTTGATAGTGTGATCAAAGCATATGGTTTTATACAGACTTTTGGAGAAGCCTGTATTTACAAGAAAGTGAGTGGGAGCTCTGTAGCATTTCTAATCTTACATGTAGATGACATATTGTTGATTGGAAATGATACAGAAATTCTGGATAGCATAAAGGGATACCTGAATAAGAGTTTCTCTATGAAATACCTCAGAGAAGCTGCTTACATATTGGGCATCAAGATCTATAGAGATAGATCAAGACGCTTAGTTGGACTTTCACAAAGCACATACCTTGATAAAGTTTTTAAGAAGTTCAAAATGGATCAGTCAAAGAAAGGGTTCTTGCCTGTGTTACAAGGTGTGAAGTTGAGTAAGACTCAATGCTCGACCACTGCAGAAGATAGAGAGAAAATGAAAGTCATTCCCTATGCTTCAGCCATAGGTTCTATCATGTATGCAATGTTGTGTACCAGACATGATGTAAGTCTTGCTATAAGCATAGTAGGGAGGTGACAAAGTAATCCTGGAGTAGAGCACTGGACAACGGTCAAGAACATCCTGAAATACCTGAAAAGGACTAAGGATATGTTTCTCGTTTATGGAGGTGAAAAAGAGCTCATCGTAAATGGTTATGTCGATGCAAGCTTTGACACTAATCCGGATGACTCTAAGTCGCAAACCGGATACGTATTTTTATTGAATGGAGGAGCTGTCTGTTGGTGCAGTTCCAAGCAGAGCGTCATGGCGGGATCGACGTGTGAAGCGGAGTACATTGTTGCTTCAAAAGCAGCAAACGAAGGAGTTTGGATGAAGGAGTTCATATCCGATCTAGGTGTCATACCTAGTGCACCGGGTCTAATGAAAATCTTTTGTGACAATACTGGTGCAATTACCTTGGCAAAGGAATCCATATTTCACAAGAGAACCAAGCACATCAAAATACGCTTCAATTCCATTTGTCATCAAGTGTTGGAAGGGGACATAAAGATTTGCAAGATACACACGGATCTGAATGTTGCAGACCCGTTGACTAAGCCTCTTCCACGAGCAAAACATGATCAATACCAAAGCTCCTTGGGTGTTAGAATCATTACTATGTAATCTAAATTATTGACTCTAGTGCAAGTGGAAGACTGAAGGAAATATGCCCTAGAGGCAATAATAAAGTTATTATTTATTTCCTTAATTCATGATAAATGATTATTATTCATGCTAGAATTGTATTAATCAGAAACTTAGTACATGTGTGAATACATAGACAAAACATATAGTCCCTAGTATGCCTCTACTTGACTAGCTCGTTAATCAAAGATGGTTATGTGTCCTAACCATTGACATGCGTTGTCATTTGATTAACGGGGTCACATCATTAGGAGAATGATATGATGGACATGACCCATCCGTTAGCTTAGCATTATGATCGTGTCAGTTTCATTGCTACTACTTTCTTCATGACTTATACAAGTTCCTCATACTACGAGATTATGCAACTCCCGAATACCGGAGGAACACTTTGTGTGCTACCAAACGTCACAACGTAAATGAGTGATTATAAAGGTGCTCTACATGTGTCTCGGAAGGTGTTTGTTGGGTTGGCATAGATCGAGATTAGGATTTGTCACTCCGTGTTTCAGAGAGGTATCTCTGGGCCCTCTCAGTAATAGTCATCACTAAGCCTTGCAAGCATTATGACTAATGATTTAATTGTGGGATGAAGTATTACTGAACGAGTAAAGAGACTTTCTGGTGACGAGATTGAACTAGGTATTGAGATACCGACGATCGAATCTCGGACAAGTAACATACCGATGACAA
This sequence comes from Triticum dicoccoides, assembly GCF_002162155.2. NCBI lineage: Eukaryota > Viridiplantae > Streptophyta > Magnoliopsida > Poales > Poaceae > Triticum > Triticum dicoccoides. The sequence continues at coordinate 136,429,242 of NC_041381.1, forward strand.
AGGGAACAACGTATGTTGTTATGCGGTTTAACCGATAAGGATCTTCGTATAATATGTAGGAACCAATATAAGCATCCAAGTTCCGTTGTTGGTTATTGACCGGACACGTGTCTCGGTCATGTCTACATAGTTCTCAAACCCATAGGGTCCGCACGCTTAACGTTTGATGACGATTGGTATTATGAGTTTATGTGATATGATGTACCTAAGATTGTTCGGAGTCCCGAATGTGATCACGGACATGACGATGAGTCTCGAAATTGTCGAAACATAAAGATTGATATATTGGACGACTATATTCAGACACCGGAAGTGTTTTGGAAATGTTTTGGATAAAACCGGAGTGCCGGAGGGTTGCCGAAACCCCCTGGGGAACTAATGGGCCTCAATGGGCCCTAGTGGAGAGAGAGATGGGTCGGCCAGGGCAGGCTGCGCTCCTCCTCCCCTTGAGTCCGAATATGACAAGGAAGGGGGGCTCCCCCTTGCCTTCCCCCTCTCCCTCTCCTTCGTTCCCCCTCTCTCCCTTTAGGTGGAAACCTACTAGGACTTGGAGTCCTAGTAGGATTCCTGTAAGTGCATCTAGTGCCCCTTAGTGATTTTGCTGTACTGAAGACTTATAGGTTAAGATACTGATATGTTTGTGAGTGTACATAGGTCTATAAGTCTATGAGGAGTTTGATATTTACAGAGAAAGTCGACCCCTAAAAATGAAGCTCTTCGTCTGAAGACTTTGGATTTCTGAAGACTTTCTGAAGACTTTGAAGGTGAAGAAATTGGTGTGACCTTGAAGACTTGGTAATCATTCGAGGAACATGAAGCATAAAGACTCTTGTTTTTACTATTTCATTTTCTCTTTCTTGAGTCATAGGAAACACCGTACTGTTAAAGGGGGTCGAGGAAATACTAAGGAAAAATTTCCATGTGATGCTCAACTCAAAATCCTACACCTACCAATCCCTTCGAGTGAAGCCATTGGAAATCTCACACAGTTCAGTCATATTCTTTAGTGACAGAGATGAAGTTCTTCTGGTCTCTGAGGAATTTGTTCTGACTGAGGAGTTAGGAATTCGCCAGTGCGGATTGCCTACAAAGTGAGGAACATGATAGCCCTGAGGTATTTGAGAGTCAAATATTCCGACTGTTATTGTGCTACGCACCAGCTATCCCAAAATATCTACCCACCTAACGGTCATATCAGACAAGGGCATTTATGTCTTATCATGTCGGGCTGCTCCCCGGCTATTAATAGCCACCCCCTACAACCACTAGTTGGTTGGCTGCTCCGAGAGAAACTGACACTTGTCATTTGAGAGCAACCCATCCTCCGAGGACTTTGAGCGAAAATCATCAAGTGAGGAAAACCCAAACCCCAAACCTACAAACCCCAAAGTGATTGAGCATCAGTGAAGAGATTGATCATGCGTGGATCCGATGCTTGTTTACTTTGAAGACTGTGCTTCTTCCAGACGGTTAGGCATCAAGGTCTAGAGCATCCAAGAGGAATTGTGGATCGTCGAGTGACCGAGTTTGTGAAGGTTCGGAAGTCACGTGAAGACTTACCACGAGTGATTGGGCGAGGTCTGTGTGACTTTAGCTCAAGGAGAATACGGTGAGGACTGTGTGTCCAGGACTGGGTGTCCTCGAGTTTAAATACTCAGCCGCTCCAACCAGATGTACAACTGAGACAACAGTTCGAACTGGTCTACCAAATCATTGTCTTCACCGAGCTTACTGGTTCTATTTTCTCAACTCTTTCATTTCCTCATCTATGTTGTTGTGTGCTTGTTCATATCTGTTTGAAGACTTTGACTAAAGACTTTCTCAATTTCTTAGTTCAATTTCTTCAGTCTGTCTGTCTTCATCTTGTGTTATCCTATGTTTACGCTTTCTGTACTCTGTGCTTGTCTTCATTTCATCATGATGACTATGCATGTGCTCTGCTTTGTTTACTTTTGAGTACTTATTCCGCTGCAAGTTGTTCTTCATTTAGGAATTTCCTCACCAGCAAGTTCCTCATTGAAGAATTCATAAAAATCGCCTATTCAACCCTCCCCCCCTCTAGTCAATATAACGCACTTTCAATTCCCCTATAGCGGGCATGCCCTTGGAATGTGATCGGACCCTTCCCCCTTGAGGGAGTCCTGGATTAGGGGGTATCCGGACAGCCGGACTGTATACATCGTCCAGACTATTGAAGCATGAAGATACAAGACTCAAGACTTCGGCCCGTGTCCGGATGGGACTCTCCTTTGCGTGGAAGACAAGCTTGGCGATCCGAATATTATATTTCCTTCCTTGTAACCGACTCCATATAAACCCTAGCCCTCTCCGGTGTCTATATAAACCGGAGAGGATGGTCCTTAGAAGGCCGATCACAATTACAATCATACCATCATAGGCTAGCTCTTAGGGTTTAGCCTCTACGATCTCGTGGTAGATCTACTCTTGTACTACTCATATCTTCAATATTAATCAAGCAGGAAGTAGGGTTTTACCTCCATCGAGAGGGCCCGAACCTGGGTAAACATTGTGTCCCTTGCTTCCTGTTACCATCAGCCTAAGACGCACAGATCGGGACCCCCTACCCGAGATCCGCCGGTTTTGACACCGACATTGGTGCTTTCATTGAGAGTTCCTCTGTGTAGTCGCTTTGAGGCTTGATGGCGTCTTCAATCGTCAACAACACGGTCCGGGGTAAGACTTTTCTCCCCGGACGGATATTTGTGTTCGGCGGCTTTGCACTGCGGGCCAATTCGCTTGGCCATCTGGAGCAGATCGACAGCTTCGCCCCTGGCCACCAGGTCCGGTTTGGAAACTTGAACTAGACGGCGGATATTCGCGGAGACTTGATCTTTGACGGATTCGGCCTTGTGCCAGGAGCGCCGGACAGTCATGACGAGCACGGCCTAGACCTGCTGTCGGACAATGCTCGAAACATCACCCCTGCAATAGCCCTGGATCTAAATCCGGAACAGGTTGCGTTGCCCAAGGACGGAGGGGTAGACCCCGCCCCGCAGGCCACATACTCATCGGCGGTGGAGCCGAACACAGGTCTCACCTCTATGGAGGCATGTAACCCCGGGCCCCCGGACTCGTATCCGGTCGTTGGTTCCGGTCCGCACACTCTCGAGCCAGTCAAGCCAGGTTGGGCTCCGGTAATGGAGTTTACCGCTGCGGACATCTTTCAGCACTCGCCCTTTGGCGACATGCTGAACTCATTAAAGCTCTCTCTTTGTCAGGAGGCTCTGGGCCGAACTATGTCCGGCTTGAGTGGGAAGCGGGCGACGAAGAAATTCACTGCCCACCCACCACCCACTTCATTGCCATAATTGATGATTTAACCAACGTGCTAGACTTTGACTTCGAAGACATCGACGGTATGGACAACGATGCCAGAGACGTACAGGAGCCACCGCTCACATGGCGGTGGACAGCCACCTCTTCATACAATATATACATGGTGGACACTCCAAAATAAACCAATGGCAATGAGGCAACGGAGGATTATCCCTCCAAGAAGAAAGCAAAGCATGGGCGTCGCCCGCGCCGCTCCAAGCCCCGCCAAGGCAATACCGGCACCGGAGACGAAAACAATTCGGATGGTGCCGACGATGAACACAACCCCGAACAGCCCGCCTTCGAGCAGGCCAAACAGGAAGATGGGCATGACATCCCAGATGAACAGGCGACGGACGGGTATCCGGAGGAGGACAACTACATGCCTTCCTCCGAAGACGAGATTAGCCTCGGCGACGACGAGTTCGGCATGCCCAAGGACCCCGCGGAGCAGGAGCGCTTCAAGCGCCGACTTATTGCCACTGCGAGAAGCCTGAAGAAGAAGCAGCAGCAGCTTCAAGCTGATCAAGACCTGCTCACAGATAGATGGACAGAAGTCCTGGCAGCCGAGGAGTATGGACTCGAGCGCCACACGGCTGACCGGCCGCCTCGAGGTCGGGATAAAACGGCATATCAGCCTGAATACCAGCCTGCACCCCCGCGCTAGTTTACTATGGCCCGGGGCAATACTCAAGACCTGCGCGATAAGATGGATAACACCGCAGGACAACCAAGATCGATCTACGGATCACGGGGGCGCACCACAACACATGACAATGACTGTCATACCAGATACACTAACAGCAAATCCGGCCGGGCCGAATTTAACCAGTCAGACGTAGTCGGACTGCGCCGCGACATAGCTTGGCACAGAGGCGCCGCACACCCCCTCTGCTTCACTGATGAAGTGATGGATCATGAATTCCCAGAAGGGTTCAAACCCGTAAACATCGAATCATACGATGGCACAACAGACCCCGCGGTATGGATCGAATATTTCCTTCTCCACATTCACATGGCCCGCGGAGATGATCTACATGCCATCAAGTATCTTCCCCTTAAGCTCAAAGGACCCGCCCAGCACTAGCTAAACAGCCTGCCCGCAAATTCCATTGGCAGTTGGGAAAATCTGGAAGACGCATTTCTTGACAACTTCCAATGCACATATGTGCGACCTCCGGATGCCGATGACTTGAGCCACATTACTCAACAGCCCGGAGAATCGGCCAGGAAATTCTGGACTCGGTTCCTAACTAAAAAGAACCAAATAGTCGACTGTCCGGATGCCGAAGCCCTGGCGGCCTTCAAGCATAATATCTGTGACGAGTGGCTCGCCCGACACCTCGGCCAAGAGAAACCCAAGTCTATGGCAGCTCTCACAACACTAATGACCCGCTTTTGCGCGGGCGAGGACAGTTGGTTGGCTCGCAGCAGCACTACGCCACATTCTGGCACGTCAGATGTCTGTGACAATAACGGCAAGCTACGGCGCAACAGACACAAGCAAAGGTACAACGGCGACAACACGGAAGACATGGCGGTCAATGCCGGATTCAGCGGATCCAAATCCGGTCAGCGGAAGAAGCCATTCAAAAGAAACAATTAGGGACCGTCCAGTCTAGACCGTATACTGGAGCACTCGTGCCAAATTCACGGCACCCCGGACAAGCCAGCCAACCACACCAACAGAGACTGTTGGGTATTTAAACAGGCCGGCAAAATAAACGCCAAAAACAAGGACAAGGGGCTGCACAGCGACGATGACGAGGAGCCCCGGCGTCCGAACATGGGGGAACAGAAGAAATCCCCCCCCCCCAGGTGAAAATGGTCAACATGATCTACGCCACCCACATCCCCAAGCGGGAACGGAAGCGAGCACTACGGGACGTCTACGCGATGGAGCCAGTCGTCCCCAAATTCAACCCATGGTCAGCTCGTCGGATCACCTTTGATCGTAGGGATCATCCTACTAGCATCCGTCACGGCGGCTCAGCCGCATTGGTTCTAGACCCATCATAGATGGATTTCACCTCACAAGAGTCCTTATGGACAGAGGCAGCAGCCTGAACCTGCTTTACCAGGACACAGTGCACAAAATGGGCATCGATCCTTCAAGGATTAAGCCCACCAAAACCACCTTTGAAGGTGTAATTCCTGGAGTAGAGGCCCGTTGTACGGGCTCTATAACATTGGAAGTGGTCTTCGGATCTCCAGATAACTTCCGAAGCAAAGAGCTAATCTTCGATATCGTCCCTTTCCGCAGTGGTTACCACGCATTGCTCGGACGAACCGCATTCACTAGATTCAATGTGGTACCACACTATGCATACCTCAAGCTCAAGATGCCAGGCCCGCGTGGGGTCATAACAGTCAACGGAAATATGGACCGCTCTCTCCGTACAGAAGAGCATATTGCAGCCCTTGCGGCAGAAGTACAATGCGGCCTCCTCCGGCAAGCCACCAATACGGCGACGACAACCTCAAGCTCCGTCAAGCGAGGGCGGAACACCCCGCAACAGGATCAGCAGGCACGCCAAGAGCATGACTATCCGTCCGGCCTCCGCTCAAATCCCATCAAAGCAGCATTCGTGCCACGCGTACACAATTACGCACTCAAAATACCATGGGCACAGGCGGAGGCATAGCAGTGGCTCAGTCAACAGTACGGTATTGCTTCATAACCTTTCCTTTTACCTTTAAAGACATTGCTTTAGTGCAGCTTCTCTAGAAGAGCTGGATTGTCGGACTTACATAGGAGAGAAAACCAAGGAGGCAACAGGCTTTGCACACAGAAGGAAATACCCAGGTGGAATCTATTTGCGATCATAATACCTGCTTTATCTATCTGTATGTAGCCTGCCTCTGGATAGGATATGTCAAATAACCCTATTTATCTCCGCTTAATGCATTCATTGTACACATACGCCTAAACGTATTATTCATCAATGGGAGATAATATACAGCATCAGCTTATTATTCTTATTTGAGAATTTTTCTTACAAATGTCTATTTGATTTTGCATCCGTACACTTTGGTACGTTTAGTTTGCCAGGGGCTTCTTATGGCGCCCCATAATACAGTAAAACAAGTCCGAACACTTTCAACAGTGCGGCACCACGAACTTACAGCATTATATGCATCAGCTCCGAATCATGTCTTGGATCTACAGTTGGGATAGCCCGGCTCCCTTGTTTTGGTGCCTTACGTTTCGTTATATCGGCTAAGGTAGCGCAGGGAGAACTACTGCGATTTTGCCCTGGTTCTTCCGGATGAGCACCTCAGTAGAGAAAGCCGAAAACTGACCGACATGATGTGGCGAGAGCTGGTCGCTGTTCGAGAGGTCTTAAAATCCTTAAAGATTTTTTCCGCTTTAGGCGATAATTCGGCTTCGTCCGATCTAGGCGTATATAGAGCCCCAATTCGGCCTTCCGGATTCTAGGGGCTTCGCCGAAATTTAAAATTGTAGACTTCTATGGCTAAGTGAAGGTTATAAAGTCGCATAGTCTAATTGCCTTGTTCGCTACGCTGGACACCTCCTTAAGGGACCAAACATTTGGATAAAGAGTGTCCAGGTTTTCCACGAACACCCCAGTACTAGTTACATGGGGGCGGAAGCCGACGACTGGCCTACTTTCAGAATTTGATAAACAGCCGCACAGAAGGTAATATTTTAAATAACAAAAGCGCTACATAGCGCAAGTAACTTCGTCTTTAAAATACAAACATGACAGAAGTGAATTCATTCAAAAATTATGTCCTTGGTACACTCATCGGCCACGAGGCGAGCACCCTTCATAACGCCATCATAATACTTCTCAGGAACGCGATGCGGCTTGCCCTCTGGCGGCCCGTCCTTCACCAGCTTCTCCGCATCCAGCTTGCCCCAATGCACCTTCCACGGGCAAGGACCCGGCGGGCACCCTCAATGCAAACGGATCGCTTGATGACTTCCAGTCGCGGACAGGCATTCACCATCCGCTTGATCAGGCCGAAGTAGCTGGTGGGCAGGGGCTCACCAGGCCACATCCGAACTATGAAATCCTTCATAGCCACTTCGTCCGCCTTGTGGAGTTCGACCAACTGATTCAGTTGGTCACTCAGAGGTGTTGGATGTTCGGCCCCAGTATACTAGGACCAGAACAGCTTCTCTGTTGAGCTCCCCTCCTGGGCACGGTAGAACTCCGCGGCATCGGATACGCTGCATGGCAGATCTGCGAATGCCCCTGGAGAGCTCCGGACTCGGGTAAGTAAAAGAAACGCCTCCTCCACATGTTTGCTTTGAATAAAGAATTTCTTACCCGCTGTTATCTTTTTGGCCTCCTAGATTTCCTGTTGTGCCCTCTCGGCTTCGGCCTTGGCGTCTTTTATACTTGTAAGGGCGCAATCTCGGCCTCTTTTGCTTTAAGCTCATGCTCCACGGACTCAAACTTCTTTCCGAGCTCCTGGAGCTCTTCTTGTACTTCGCCCACTCAGGCTTCTTGCTTTTTGTGCTCCTTACGTTCCAAGGCCGCCTTGTGTTCGGCCTCGGACAACTCTTTCTTGAGAGACGCCACTTCGGTGGCAGCCTTTGTTACCAAATCACGACGCCTTGTCGTTAGAATAACCAATTTGATCTATACTTTACTATATGAGAGAGGGGAATCATTCACCTTTTCTCTCCTCGAGCTGCCTCCTCGTGAGGTCGAGCTCTCCGTGCGCCTGCTCCAGGTCTTGTTTCAGTCCGGCGATCTCGGTCGTACGGACCGCAGCGACAAGCAGCACAGCCTGCTTATTTACATTCAAAACTTACTGTTAGACTCCTGCGGATTATAATTGACCCTCCGTTTGGTTTCTCCTTCCGAACACCAAACAGAGTATCAGGGGCTACTACCTATCGGGTGGTAATTTCACACATTTTTACTACTTGCCTCAAAGCCTGTTAGGAGGCTGGTGCAGGCTTCGGTTAGTCCGCTCTTGGAGGACGAAACCTTCTGAATCACCGCACTCATGAGAGTACGATGCTCTTCATCTATGGAAGCGCCACGAAGCGCTTCCAGCTGACGATCCGACGCCTCGGGCGTAGCGGAAGTACTCGACACAGATGGCTTGCCCTCCTTCACGAGGGGCTATCCTCCTGAGTTCGGAACCACAAGAGGTTCCGGAACGGTGTTCGGCTGAGAGTCCGGCTTACTGCGGCTCTCACCAACATGATCTGCGGGGACCTTGAACCCCGCGTGTCCGACGTTTGGAATGCCGCCTTGGGGCGCCTCCAGATCCACCTCCCCCTGCTCGGGGAGCCTTTGGGACAACACCTCCGTGTCGTCCGTAGGCCGAGGAGAAGTGGCCGTCGAGAGTGAGTTCATTGCTGACTCACTCAAGGACCCGTCCGAAGACGACACCTCCGGATGGGCCCTGGCCGGACTGCATACAAGTTCGGCGTTATAACAAAACTATGAAGCAAAATTACGATGGAGTGCGGATACTTACGATCGCACTAGGGGCTTCTCCCTGGGCAGCCACCCTTCCTCGCTATCGGCGGCGGTGGTGGAGTAGTCCGGAAGGGACACCTTTCCCTTCTTGGACGTCCCAGTCTCCCCCACCGGGGCAGCCTTCCTCTTTTTCTCCCCCCCCCCCAGTACGGGGAGGTAGAGTTTCTTCTTGTTTTCCCTCACTTCCGCGGGAGGAATCTGCCTCGTCGTCATCAGACGACAAGGGTATGACGGCCTTGCACCGGGGGCCTCTCCTGGTGCCCTGGTCCACCCTCTTAGGCCCCTCGTCCTTTCCGGATGGGGCGGCCTCCTCTTCTTCTGCTTCTTCCCCTTCGGGGGAGGAGTGTGCCTCGTCGTCTTCGGACGAGGCTTGCGTAACCTTACGTCGGAGACCCTTTCGGATCCCCGGGGCCTTCTTATCGGCCTTCTTCTCCGGCCCCTTATAGGGCGCCGGGACCAGCATCTTCGTCACGAGATCATTAGCTTGGATTTCTGGCAGCAGAGCCGGACAGTCGATCCGCTCCGCTGTCTCCACATAATCCTGAACAAATGGACACAATCATTTAAGGCTTCCCCATGGATATATTGGGAAGAACCGAACCCGGTGGCAGCTTGAGAACTCACCTGAATAGGATGTCGCGTGGCGTGGAGCCCGCGGTCCTCGGATATGAGAGGAGGTACTTCGGTGGCCTTGAACAACGCCTTCCACACGTTCTTGTGCTTCATCTCATAGAGCCTCTGGAGCGTCTGGTGTTTGGCCGGGACGAACTCCCACAGATTAAATGCCCGCCTTTGGCACAACAGAATTCGGCAAATGTGCATGACCTGGATCACGTTGACAAGCTTGATGTTCTTGTCCTTCATGCCCTTGATGCAGTTTATGAGTCCGGTCAGCTCTGTAGGTTCACCCCAGGACAGGCTCTTCTGTTTCCAGGAGGTGAGCCGCATGGGGGTTCCGGATCGGAACTCGGGGGCCGCCGCCCAGTTGGCGTCACACGGCTCGGTGATGTAGAACCACCCCGACTACCACCCCTTCACGGTTTCCGCAAAGGAGCCGTCAAGCCAGGTGATGTTAGGAATTTTTCCCACCATGGCTCCTCCGCACTCTGCTTGCTGGCCGCTCACGATCTTCGGCTTCACGCAGAAGGTTTGCAGCCACAAGACGAAATGAGGCTTGCTGCGGAGGAAATGTTTGCATACGATGATGAACGCCGAGATGTTGAGGACGAAGTTCGGGGCTAGGTCATGGAAATCTAGCCCGTAGTAGAACATGAGCCCGCGGACGAAGGGGTGGAGTGGAACCCCAGTCCACGGACGAAGTGGGCAAGAAACACGACCCTCTCGTGGGGTCCTAGAGTTGGAATGACCTGCCTGCCACCTGGTAGCCGGTGCGCTATGTCTGCGGCCAAGTATCCGGCCGCCCAAAGACTTGCGATATTCTTGTCCTTCATGGTGGAAGCCACCCATTTGCCTCCTGCTCCAGACATGTTTAGCTGTGCGGAGAAGACTTGGACTAGGGCACTAGAGCTCGAGGGGGCAAGAGCGGGCAGAGGAGGAAGAAGGCGTGGGTAAGAATGGGGAACTCTTATCCCTTTATAAGGCGACGAAAGCGGTGCGCCTCCCCACTAGCCTGTTGAGAATCGCTTACTTCCCAAGCGCCACGATTGATGGCACGGGGGGATTACCCATACCCGTATTGTGAGAATCCCGTGATAAGGGGACATGATCTCTGCTTTGACAAGACGTGTCAAGGAAACCGCCTGCAATACGTGTTGTGGCTGGTTGCGGAAAAACGGTTCGAATAATGACCCGACCATAAGGACATGTCACGTCGTTTAAAAAGTTGTTAGCTGAAGTATCGTTCTCTCTATGGTGGTATGTGAAGATCATTTTGCAGATCCGGACACAGCCTACGTGTTCGATAATAACCTTGGAGTATTCCGAAGGCGGAACCCGCCTTGCAATGCCGAAGACAAAACTGTGCGCCGGACTCATCGTCATTGAAGCCTGGTTCAGGGGCTACTGAGAGAGTCCTGGATTAGGGGGTATCCGGACATACGCACTGTATACATCGTCCAGACTATTGAAGCGTGAAGATACAAGACTCAAGACTTCGGCCCGTGTCCGGATGGGACTCTCCTTTGCGTGGAAGACAAGCTTGGCGATCCATATATTATATTTCCTTCCTTGTAACCGACTCCATGTAAACCCTAGCCCTCTCTGGTGTCTATATAAACCGGAGAGGATGGTCCTTTGAAGGCCGATCACAATTACAATCATATCATCATAGGCTAGCTCTTAGGGTTTATCCTCTACGATCTTGTGGTAGATCTACTCTTGTACTACTCATATCTTCAATATTAATCAAGCAGGAAGTAGGGTTTTACCTCCATCGAGAGGGCCCGAACCTGGGTAAACATTGTGTCCCTTGCTTCCTGTTACCATCAGCCTAAGACGCACAGATCGGGACCCCCTACCCGAGATCTGCCGGTTTTGACACCGACACCCATCTATGCTAAACTCAATCTAATCTTTTCACAAATTCTTCATGTGTGTTCTAATTTGAAACTCGTTCAAAATCTTCACTGTGTCCTTGACAGCTGAAGAAATTGCGAACGGAACTTTAACTAATCTTATCTAAATTTTTGGTTTTGCCGCTCAAACCGTTCCGCATCCCACGACAATACTTATCTATTCACTCACGATCCTACAAGATCGCTACCTCACAGTACGTGGGTGACACATGTCACGTGAATGAGAACGGCCAGGGGCACGTTCGTTTGAAATCTTTGGGCGTACAGTTTTTCACTGCCACTATAAATACCCCTGCCTCTTCCTCACTTCACTTTTACTTCGCTCGACCTCACTCCCGTTCGAGCTTCCCAAACCCTAGCGCCGCTGCTACTTCATCTTCGCCGGTGAGGAAGAGCTTCACTGCCTCGACCTCGTCGCTATTGTACTCACGCCGGTTGCGGATTTCTTCACTCTTCCGCCGCCGTAGCTGTCTTCCTCTGCCGAGTTAGGGCGTGGAAGATCTGAATGGACGAACTTCACATCTATACTTCCCAGTTCGTCGTGTTCTTCATCAAGGGGTAATTAAAAGTTACTTTTACTGCCCGCTTTGATTCATGTGTTTTTCTTGAAAATCTTCAAAGGTGTTTGTTCTTCAAATCTTCACACACTAAACACCTCACATGTTATCTGTTCTTGATTCGTTTATCTAAGCAATGATTTTCTTCAAGATTCCTCAATTGTGTGGATTTTCAAATCTGTACAACTCTGGAACCTAAGATTAAGAACGCTTAGTGAAATTCTTCAAGACTCGTCTGGTCAAATTCCTCAAACCTATTCTTTCTGAAAATCTTCTGAGAATGCATATGACCTCTCCAAATTCCTCGCAACTATACTCTGTTCACAGGTACAAATGTCCGCTGCTGAATCACTAGGTTCTCATCAACTTAACTCATTTGCAGCGTTCCTCGAAGAAAGTTGCATACCTCTTCAGAAACTTCAGTTGTTCATATTCCTCAGCTGAAGAAAATGGGCGATGGTAAGAAGCCACAGAAGGGAGGAAAGAGGCCTGAGGTCAATACTGCGTTTGAAATCCCTAAGGACATTTATGCTGGATACTGCACTCCTGATGAGGCCAAGTTTGGCAAGGAGGACAAGAATCAGCGCAAGGTGCGCATACAACGGATAGAGAGGAGATGGGCACGAGAATGGAGGGAGTACAGGTATGTTACTCCCAAGTACATGAAGAAATTCGCGCTGAACCCTCCATGCTCAAGACCTCCATTGGCACCTGGCCAACTGGCAGATCCCACCAGCCTCAAGTGCGGTGAGGACTATGCTGATGAATGGGCAAGACGCCAGGCCAAACTGACCAAACAAGCAAAGGAAGCAGCGAGGAAATTCAATGAAGACTCTGCTGCTGCTGCTACCGCTGCTAAGGCCTCTACTAGTAAGCCCAGGAAGGCGATGCCTAAGAAGCCTGCTCATAAGTCAAGCGCTTCTTCTTCAATACCCTCACAGCCAAGCTCCTCAGCAATGCCCTCAAGGCCAGAATCTTCAAAGCCCTCGCGGCAAATTCCTCAGTCTGCTCCTCCTCCTCCAGAGTCCTCAGTTCCTCCAACAAAGTCTTCAGCTGCTCCGACCAAATCCTCGGCACCTGTGCATCTCGCCACGTGCCAAAGGACAACTGGCATCTCTATTGCCTCAGGAGCATCTGCTAGCTCCACTACTGCACCAAATTCCTCAGTTGGCCCCTCTCTGTTGAAGAAAAAGGCCACTGCTGGACGAGGCCTTCGACCAAGTCCTCAAAAGAAGCAAGTCGCCTTCCAAGTGCCCTCTGATGACGATGAGGCTGATGATGAAGAACTTGCCAAAATCATCAGAGACAGGCAAGCCAGGGCCGCTAGAGCCAAATGCAGCAATGTGCCACTGCTATTGGATCCAAAGTTGATCCTCGACTTCATTGACTTATGGCACAAGGACCCTAACATGCCTCTGCCGGAGATTAAACTCACTCCTGGTCAAAGTCATGTTTTGACTCACTTCATTGAGGAAGAGAAGTGAAAATATGAACAAGGCAGACAACTGAAGAAAGCGCAGTACAAGAAACAGCGCTACCTCAAGGACAATGTCCTCACTCTTACCCCTGAACAACTCATTGCTTTGCAAACTAAAATCAAGCAACTGAGTGATGATTTCAATCGGTACTATGTTGATTGGAAGGGAGTAAAGGTTCGGTTCGTCAATTTGACAAAAAAATTTACTTCAACTGCTACTGCTCCTGTGCATGTTGAAATTCCTCAGGCTGAAGCATCTGCTCAGCCCACAGAAGAACATGCCAGCACCGCTGATGTCAGTCAGGCTGCTGAAGAAAATGAGAGTACTAGGGCTGATCCAGCCACTGAAGAAATTGCCAGGGCATCCACTAATGGTGCGCCTGAAGAAAATGAAGAAGTCAGGGCAACTACAATAGTTGCGTCTGAAGAAACTAAACCTAAGTCCTCTACACCTCCTGCGTCTACACCACCTCCGATCCTTCCATCTGCATTAGATGTGAAGAAGACCAAGGCTGCAGAGCGTGCTGCGATGAAAAAGAGGAAGGCATCAGCTTCATCAAATTCTTCTACTCCGAAGAAAATGAAGCCTTTGACAAGTTCAACTGAAAACACAATTGATGCCATTCATGTCTCTTTCATGCCATCAAGGACCTTGTTCCGTTTGGTGAAGATTATGTGATTCCCGAGGAATCCGATGAAGAAACTCCTTTTGCTGCTTCGACAGAGCAGTTGGATGAAGAAATTGAAGTGGATAGAATCCCTTTAACCCAAGTCATCTCCTCACCTATGCCTCAGTTCACTGCTGAAGAGGCGGGTGTTGAAGAAATGGAAGATGAGGATGTGGGCATTGGCTATACCACACCCGTACTGAATGATGACTTTTGGGAAAGTCAGCACCCCAACTCTCCGTTGTTCACTCCTCTCCAAGCAATTCCTCAGTCCCCAGCAGCTACTGAAGTGCAGATGGGATCTGATGACCCTCGTGCAACCCCGTCCGTCCATGAAGAAATTCTAGCCACTAGTGCTGAAGAAAATGTGAATGGAGAATTGATGACCCAGGCTGCAGCTGCAGAAGAGCCTGAAGTTCCTCGGCATGAGGAACCTGAGATTGCGATTCCTGAGGTGGTAATGCAGATAACCGACACCCCTCAACCCAAGCCAAAGAATCCCTTCTCCAAGAAGCCAAAATTCAAGGCTGATGATTTCTTCGGCGAGCGTGTGTTCTTCACTGAATTCAACCCATATGACAATGCTCGTCTTAGAAGGAAGCGTTTCTGGACTGCCAGCCAGGCCAACTTCTATTCCGCAGTACTCTTCGACAAGGACAAAGTCTTCTACCACGAGCACATTCCTCACATGGACATGGAATCCATGCCTTGCTTCACACCAGTCCTCAGTATGATTCATGTTGCAGGTCTGCTTAACTTTTGCACTGACATCGTTGACTGGAATGAAGAGCTAATTCTTCAGTTCTATGCGACGCTGCATATCACTGGTGAAGCAAATGACATCAACACTTGGGTGTTGGACTGGATGACTGAAAACACTCACTACAAGGCACCATCCTCTGAATTGATTCGTGCCTTGCCACTCAGTCCTCCACCTGAAGGTGCTCGTTGTCTGTATGATGAGCCTGAACTCACTGCTCACTATATGCAAGTGCTCATGAAGCCGCTGAAGCCTGGTCAAGCCCCAAGGACCAAATTCCTCGTGAAGGAATTGCTATATGTGCCAAGGACCATCTATCGCATTCTGACGAAGACTATCAGTCCAATCAAAGGTCATGACTCCTCTGATGAAGAAATTGTGGGGATGATGAAGAATATGCTATTCAACATCATGCATGGCATCCCGATCAATTATCATGATTTCTTCATGAGGACTCTCGCAAATGTTGCACTTTCACCGTTTGAGCTGAAGCCTTATGCTCCATGGATCATGAGATTCCTCAGATCAAGGTCTTCACTCAACTACAAGGCTGACACTCTCAACCATGGCAGTTACTTGCCCCATATGGAAGTCCTCAAGCGGACAATTTCCTCATCTGATGAGAAGGGCAAGTCACCAGACGTAATCGATGAAGGCATTCGTCCATTGGATGGTCAGTTCCGCAAAGCTGCATCTTACTCCACCAATGATGACTCTGCCACTCATGATTCTGCTGCCAATGCTATGAAGTCAAGTCCTCAAGCTACTGCTCCTCGTGTGATGACTGACCGTGAACTGCTTATAAGTCTTCACTAGAAGGTGGATCGTAACCACAAATGGGTTAGGCGTCAGTTTGGCTCTATTCTTCACAACATGACCTCTACACATAATGCAGTGAAGAAAAACCATTACTACCTCCATGAAGTTTTCGATCGCACTTGGGCTATTCTGTCACATCTGTATGGTGAAGAAGATCTGAAGCAAATGGGCTTCAAAGAAGACTTTGACTGGTCTGCTCCTCTGCCGAAGAAGCTCAAGAAGGTCAAGGTTCCTCCATTGGTCGCCAGTTCATATTTTTCATCCCGCGACACAGACGAGTACGAAGACTTGGACGACACTGCAGCAGGCCCTACATCGACTCAAGACCCCAACAACGCTGGCGCTCCTCCATCTTCATGATATTCTTCAGGGGCGTTAGTCCTCATTTTCAACCCTTTTGGTCATTCGATGACAAAGGGGGGATTTGAGTTAGTCTTCAAGCTGGTCTATCTTATATGGGCGTTTTTTTCTAAGTTACAACTCTCGTTCTTTTGATGACTTTGCTGGATCGAGTTGTAATCTTAAACTCTATGGTGGCCTGATACTTTTGCTGCATTCTTCTACATGCTTATTCCTCATTAATGTTAATGCACGCATGCTGAATTACATCGGTCACCATATTTCATCATGCATTTCAAATTCTTCATGTTACATGTCAAATGCGTGTATGAATTACAAGATATAGGGGGAGATCTCCATGATTATACTCTTCAAGTATGCATTGCTTCAAAAGCAAATTCCTCACTATGCACATCTTCAGGGGGAGTTCTTCTATATCTTGCAATCAAATTCCTCAATATCAGTATCTACACTTCATATGTTTATTCCCGTTTGAAAACTTAACCTATATTGTCATCAATCACCAAAAAGGGGGAGATTGTAAGTGCATCTAGTGCCCCTTAGTGATTTTGGTGTATTGAAGACTTATAGGTTAAGAGACTTATATGTTTGTGAGTGTACACAGGACTATAAGTCTATGAGGAGTTTGATATTTACAGAGAAAGTCGACCCCTAAAAATGAAGTTCTTCGTCTGAAGACTTTGGATTTCTGAAGACTTTGAAGGTGAAGAAATTGGTGTGACCTTGAAGACTTGGTAATCATTCAAGGAACATGAAGCGTAAAGACTCTTGTTTTTACTGTTTCATTTTCTCTTTCTTGAGTCATAGGAAACACCGTACTGTTAAAGGGGGTCGAGGAAATACTAAGGACAGAGACGAAGTTCTTCTGGTCTCTGAGGAATTTGTTCTGACCTAGGAGTTAGGAATTCGCCAGTGCGAATTGCCTACAAAGTGAGGAACATGATAGCCCTGAGGTATTTGAGAGTCAAATATTCTGACCGTTGTTGTGCTATGCGCCAGCTGTCCCAAAATATCTACACACCTAGCGGTCATATCAGACAAGGGCATTTATGTCTTATCATGTCGGGCTGCTCCCCGACTATATATAGCCGCCCCCTACAACCACTAGTTGGTTGGCTGCTCCGAGAGAAACTGACACTTGTCATTTGAGAGCAACCCATCCTCCGAGGACTTTGAGTGAAAATCATCAAGTGAGGAAACCCCAAACCCCAAACCTACAAACCCCAAAGTGATTGAGCATCACTGAAGAGATTGATCCTGCGTGGATCCGACGCTTGTTTCCTTTGAAGACTGTGCTTCTTCCAGACGGTTAGGCGTCAAGGTCTAGAGCATCAAGAGGAATTGTGGATCGCCGAGTGGCCGAGTTTGTGAAGGTTCGAAAGTCACCTAAAGACTTACCACGAGTGATTGGACGAGGTCTGTGTGACTTTAGCTCAAGCAGAATACGGTGAGGACTGTGTGTCCGGGACTGGGTGTCCTCGAGTTTAAATACTCAGACGCTCTAACTAGATGTACAACTGAGACAACAGTTGGAACTGGTCTACCAAATCATTGTCTTCACCGAGCTTACTGGTTCTATTTTCTCAACTCTTTCATTTCCTCATCTTTGTTGTTGTGTGCTTGTTCATATCTGTTTGAAGACTTTGACTGAAGACTTTCTCAATTTCCTCAGTTCAATTTCTTCAGTCTGTCTGTCTTCATCTTATGTTATCCTGTGTTTACGCTTTCTGTACTCTGTGCTTGTCTTCATTTCATGATGATGACTATGTTGTGCTCTGCTATGTTTACTTTTGAGTACTTATTCCGCTACAAGTAGTTTTTCATTTAGGAATTTCCTCACCAGCAAATTCCTCATTGAAGAATTCATAAAAATCGCCTATTTACCCCCCCCCCTCTAGTCGATATAACTCACTTTCAATTCCCCTATAGGGGGCACGCCCTTGGAGGGCCGCTAGCCTCCCCCTTGCTCCTTTATATATGGGGCAGGGGGGCACCCTAGAATACACAAGTTGACAATTGTTTTAGCCATGTGCGGCGCCCTCCTCCACAGTCACACACCTCGGTCATATCATCGTAGTGCTTAGGCGAAGCCCTGCACCGGTAACTTCATCATCACCGTCACCATGTCGTCGTGCTGACGAAACTCTCCCTCGCCTCAGCTGGATCTAGAGTTCGCGGGACGTCGCCGAGCTGAACGTGTGCAGATCGCGGAGGTGTCGTACCTTTGGTGCTAGGATCGGTCGGATCGTGAAAATGTACGACTATATCAATCGCGTTGTCATAACGCTTCCGCTTTCGCTCTACGAGGGTATGAAGACAACACTCTCCCCTCTGGTTGTTATGCATCACCTAGTGATAGATCTTGCGTGATCGTAGATTTTTTTTTGAAATTACTATGTTCCCCAACACCGCTGTCGGGCGCGAGACGAGAGTTGTCCTGCTGCCGGGTGCGAAACGAGTGAGCGGCCGCAGTTGGGGAGGGCCAACCATCGACGAATAAAGCGGCCAGACATCAAGAAGATGGATCGAAGGTCGAACCGGACCTCCTACAAACAAGCCGACGCCGGAAATCCAGTCGCCGCCACAGCAACCTGCTGAGCTGATGTGATGCCGGTTGCGGCGAATGGAAGGCGCCACTCAAGAGGGTCGAGCCTCCTCACCACCCCTGCCCAAAGCCGGGCCGGTGCCCCAACTCGCACCGCCTATTGAAAACACCGGATCTAGCCGGCACGCATCGCCGCCACCGCCACCTACCTCCACTAGCCACCACTGCCACCGGGTGCAGCCAACCACACCAAGCCAAGGGTCGGCCCAAGCATGCACGCGCATGACCCCGTCATCGGAGCCCTCCACCCGCTGCACCCTACCGCGACCCGGTAGCCACCACCGCCACGAACCACTGCACCAGTCGCGCGCAGCCCTTGCCACCCCAGGATAGGCTGGATCCACGCAGCCACCACAACAGCCATGGCCACCCGCGCAAGCCGCGCCCTGTGCGAGCGCCACGTCCTCGGGGGCCACCGCATCCCGCGCTGCAGGGGGTCGTAGAGGAGGGAGAGAAACCCGCCGCCGCCTATGTCGATCGGAATTTGCCAGGCGGCGCGCTCCGACGGCGGCGAGGGGAAGGGAGGCGGGGGGGAGTTGGAGGCGCTCGATCTAGGGTTCGCCTCCCCGCTCGCGGGATCGGGCAGGACGAAGCATGTTTGGTTGGGGGTAATTAGAGCTTGGAAATGAGAATTGAAGGGGTACAAGATTTCAAATCTCTTATTTGATTAGGGGGGTTGGGAGTTCATAAGGGAATAGGCATGGGATTTGAGACTCCAACTCCAACCATTTTATTAACACGGCAGGGGGTGGGAGTTGGAAGGAAATTGTTTTAGTAAGTGAATCTTAACCCTTCATCATAACTTACGTTAATTTCCCTTGTCTATTCTCTTATCAATTCCCATGAACCAAACATGATAATACAGTTTCTCCTCATACTCTCACACATAATTTCCATCATATGCCAAACAGGGAATTGAGAATAAAACGATTTATCCCATGTTTAATCTCAGTACAACTCGGTATATTAAACTCCCATTCCCCTTTCTAAATTTTGCCAAACGCGCTGTAAGGGCCAGCGTTGGAGTACATGACAGATCAGAGGACCAACACGAAAGCACGGACAAAGACTTTAATCGCAGGTAAGGCCAACTCCATCGCGCGACCCTATCCTGTCCGGCTCCGTCCGTTTGGGGTAAAAGGGACAAAAGAGGCGGCCCAGCGCACGGCCTCAAACGGACAAATGTCCGGATTCCGTCCGTTTTCGACCCATCCCAGGCCCAAACTTGCACTCGGTTTGGGGTGAAACGGACGCGCGCGGACGACCGCGACGCACGCCCTTGCCCCCCCGTGGCCCACCTGTCGGGGTCACTAGCAGTCCCTCCGCTCCCCAACGCTTCACCCTCTCTCCCCGCCCCGCCCCGCCGCCGGCGCCGCCGTATTCTCCGGCCGCCTCCTCACCTCGCAGCCCCCCCGCCATCCATAACAAACCACGTCTGGACATGACCGCCACCACGTCCGCGCTTTCGCCGTAGTTTTGGCCGTCGCCGTCCTTGCCGGTGCCGGAGGGGACACGACTGTCGGTGACGGACCACGGCGGCCGAGGCAGATTCCGACGAGAGCTCCAGAGCGGCCAGTAACCGGCCGGCAACCACCCCTTCTACGTCGAGGTGATCATCGCGACCGCTTCGCCACCGCGACCGCAGGGTGTTCGACCTTTTGCCAACAAAGGTATGGACAGTGGAGACGAGTTTTTCTTCCATCACTTCCTTTTTCCAACAAAGGTATGAACATGTCTGATGTCAATGTACAAGTTTTGCCAGTCTGTGATCGAGGTGTTTGGCCCAGAGTACTTGAGGCAGCCAACTGCCGCTGATACAGAGAGATTGTTGGCGACCAATGCAGCTAGAGCCTTTCCAGGCATGCTTGGCATCATTGATTGTATGCATTGGGAGTGGAAGAACTGTCCATTTGCTTGGCAGGGCCAGTACAAGGGGCATGTTAACGGGTGCACTGTCATATTAGAAGCGGTGGCATCGCAAGATCTTTGGATATGGCATTCTTTCTTCGGTATGGCAGGTTCTCACAATGATATCAACGTGCTGCAACATTCTCCAGTCTTCGCGAGGCTTGCAGAAGGATACTCCCCACCTGTCAACTTTGAGATCAACGGCCACCAGTACAACAAAGGATACTATCTAGCAGATGATATATATCCTCAGTGGTCAACTTTTGTGAAGACAATCTCGAAACCCCAAGGTGAGAAGAGAAAAAGATTTACCCAAATGCAAGAGAGTGTTAGAAAGGATGTGGAACGTGCTTTTGGTGTGCTTCAATCCCGGTGGGGTATCGTTCGAAACCCTGCACTGTCATGGGATGAAAGAAAGCTTTGGGAGGTGATGACTGCTTGTGTGATCATGCACAACATGATCGTCGAGGATGAGCGTGATGAGAGTATCTTCGACCAAGGATTTGATTATCAAGGTGAAAATATTGAGCCCCTGCACCAAGACCCGGTCACATTTGAATAGTTTGTCCAATTCCATCGTGAGATGCGTGATTGGCACACTCATTTGAATCTTCAAAATGATTTGGTTGAGCACGTCTGGGATCACATTGGCAACCAATAGATGTATTGGTCCAATTTATGTTCAGTCAAGACAATTTCAATTTCATTGTAAAATTATTTTATTTAAGACAATTTCAATTGGGTTGTAAAACTATTTTAATTTTCAGACAAACATTTGGGTTGAAAGTAGTTTGATGCAAATTTAGGCATTTTTGGCCCTCACGGACAGGATGGGGCAAATGGATGCGGCCGCGCGCTGGGCGCACGGCCACCGCATCCGAGGGCATGCCCGGACACGATCCCAAACCCCTACCCAAACGGACCGAAACCGGACAAATGGGGTCGCGCGGTGGAGTTAGCCTAAAACCGTAGGAAGATGAAAAGAATGCTGATCTGGACTGAAGAAGGAATGCCCGGGTAGCTCGCCCGATAAATCGTGGTCGCTGTTCTAGAAACATCACGGATAGCAATGGCACCCACCTCGCTAACATAATTGACTGCACCCGTCACCCCACACCTCACGGTCCCCTGCTCCTTCACCCTTCTGGAGAGCTCACGTCCAACCATCCCACCAAGGCACCAACCACCTACCGGAAACTTAGATGCCGTATAAAATGGGGAGGAGTTGGCGTCATGCTGCAGACCGCTCAAACACAGATAGCGCACAAACACACACCCGATCTCTCACTCTCTCGCGTGTAGCAACCAAGGGAGCAAATGGCGCCGGTGAAGGTGTTCGGGCCGGCGATGTCGACGAACGTGGCCCGGGTGCTGGTGTGCCTGGAGGAGGTCGGCGCCGAGTACGAGGTGGTCGACATCGATTTCAAGGCCATGGAGCACAAGAGCCCCGAGCATCTCGTCAGAAACGTAAGCTACCCGACCTCTCAAATCCTCTGGTTTCTCGAATCAACTTGTTTTGGGTCTGATGCAAGATGTTTTGTTTTCTTGCAGCCCTTCGGCCAAATCCCTGCCTTCCAGGATGGGGATCTGCTTCTCTTCGGTATGGCCTTGGCTCTTTTCAGTTACTTTGTCCTTGTTAAAATACTCCCTCCGTCCGAAAATGAATGCTTCTTTTTAAGGAAAGTAGAGTATTGAAGTGAATGATAGCCTTCAAATTTGTTTCCGATGGACGCTCGGTGTCCAAATATCTTATCAGATTCTCAAAAACATTTAGTTTTCTTGTGTTTTCAGAGTCACGCGCAATTGCAAAGTACGTGCTCCGCAAGTACAAGAAGAACGAAGTGGACCTGCTGAGGGAAGGCAACCTGAAGGAAGCGGCAATGGTGGACGTATGGACGGAGGTGGACGCGCACACCTACAACCCGGCCATCTCGCCGATCGTGTACGAGTGCCTCATCAACCCGCTCATGCGCGGCCTGCCGACCAACCAGACGGTGGTGGACGAGAGCCTGGAGAAGCTCAAGAAGGTGCTGGATGTCTACGAGGCGCGGCTGTCCAAGCACGAGTACCTCGCTGGGGACTTCTTCAGCTTCGCGGACCTCAACCACTTCCCCTACACCTTCTACTTCATGGCCACGCCGCACGCGGCCCTCTTCGACTCGTACCCGCACGTCAAGGCCTGGTGGGAGAGGATCATGGCGAGGCCCGCCGTCAAGAAGCTCGCCGCACAAATGGTTCCCAAGAAGCCGTGATTTGCAAGGCGGGATTTCGCATCGTGGGATGAGATCTCTGATCTGTGTGGCGTTTTCTTGTTGGTGTCGCGAATAAGGCAAATGAGCTCGTGTGTGTGTGTGGCTGGAATTGCACCAGCGTGCAGTTTCTGGGCTTTGCGTGTGTGTGGTTGTGGAAACTCTTGAGATGGAACAATGTCTTCATAATGCTTCCATATTTGTTGCCAAGTTATTTTTGTGGGGATGAACAAAAATTCTGTTTGCTATGATTTTGTAGGGATAATCTTCCTAATTATATGATTTTGTAGGGATGAATTTTTTTTTGCCATATTATTTTGAGAAGACATGATTACTTTGATTAGTATGCTTGAAGTGTTACTATTTCTTTCATCAATATAAACTTTTATTTTGAATCATTTGAATCTGAACATTCATGCCGCAATAAAGAAAATTACTTTGAGAATCATGCTAGGTAGCATTTCACATCAAAAATTCTGTTTTTATCATTTACCTACTCGAGGACGAGCAGGAATTAAGCTTGGGGATGCTTGATACGTCTCCAACGTATCTATAATTTTTTACTGTTTCATGCTATTATATTACCTGTTTTGAATGATTATGGACTTTATTATACACTTTTATATTACTTTTGGGACTAATCTATTAACCGGAGGCCCAGCCCATATTGCTGTTTTATTGCCTGTTTTAGTATTTCGAAGAAAAAGAATATCAAACGGAGTCCAAACGGAATGAAATCTTCGGCAACGTGTTTTTTTTTGAAAGATTATCATCCTGGAGGCTTGGAGATCAAGTCGAAAGATCCTCGAGGAGCCCAGGAGATAGGGGGTGCCCCCCCCTACAGGGCGCGACCCCCTATCTCGTGGACCCCTCGAGCACCCCCCGACCGACTTCCTTCGCCTATATAACCCTATGTACCCTAAAACTATCATATATCAAGATAGATCGGTAGTTCTGCCACCGCAAGCCTCTATAGCCACCAAAAACCTCTCGGGAGCCCGTTCCGGCACCCTGCCGGAGGGGGAATCCATGACCGGTGGCCATCTTCATCATCCCGGCGCTATCCATGACGAGGAGGGAGTAGTCCACCCACGGCTGGCAAGCTTTAAATAAGATGTTTGTATGTGTTTCTAGTTGATGATGTTTGCATGGTTTCTAATCCCCGTATTGAATTTTTTTTGCCAGCACTGAATATTTTGAAAAAGCAAATCCGTTTGTGTTCAGCAAAGCACTGAACGAAAAATAAAGTTCACGGTTAAACTTGAGGAACTTTTAAAAAAATCACTTAAGAAGCTGGTAGCTTCCGATGTAAAAATATGGAGGTGTACTTACAAAGGGTAATTTGGTGTAATCAATCAAATATATCCACTACTGCTTATAAAAGCACGAGTTTGATGAATGCAAATGATTCAAGCAAGTGTGAACCAATATGTGGTTGGATAGTTAGGAGAACGGTGGTATCTCAAGCCAGTTTTGAGTCCTAAATTTGACACTGCTGCTCGGCAGATGGCTCGTCGGGGCTTCGGCTTTAGATGTTAGGCTTAGGTGAGAGGTATGGGTATGTGGCCCAGCTTGCATCCCTTCATCATTTGGATAGCAGTAGCGGCAGATGCTGCTAAGTTGGCGGATTCAGGCATATTATTGTTATACTTTGTAAGGTCCTCGAGAATAATCAATAAAATGGCCGTATGCATCTCCCAGATGTAGAGGCCGGGGTTCATCCTCTTTTTTGAAGAAAAAATATGTTTTTTTAATTTATTTCAGGCCTTTCTGTGATATGCGTTTAGTGTGAGGAGACGTTTCCATCGACAAAGAATGTGTTTGTGACGACTTTGTCACTATCAAGATAATGTGTCATCTCAGACAATCAAAGATGCTCATATGGCTAGAGTGTGTGTTCATGTGGCGATGAGCGTTTACGTCTGTACAGTGTTAAAGAAAACTCCAAGATAACATTGTTAAAAAAAAGTTCCAAGATTACTAGCCTCCTGGCCATGTTGCTTCACGCCTCGAGTTTATTCAAATTATAGTTCTCTGGGCCTTGCATTTATTCCTTTTATTTTTGTGACCCTCTCCATATTTAACTTGATTTACGATATTTTCTTAGAATTTTCCTGATAGTTTATATGTATTTTTTGATTTTTTTAATAATTTCCAAATATACATCAAAGCCTGTCTTGTGACGTGTCATTGCTTTTTTTTAAGGTAATGGCGTGCCATTGCTAAGCTCCTAATTGGCGTCTTATACATCAAAGCCCTTATAATGATTCAGATTTGTTGCTTGGCAAGCCTTAAATAAGATGTTTGTGTGTCTTTCTAGTCGAAGATGTTTGCATGGTTTATAATTCCCGTATTGGATTTTTTTTGCCACCACTGAATATTTTGAAAAAGCAAATCAGTTTGTGTTCGGCAAAGCACTGAACGAAAAATAAAATTCACTTGATAGTGATTAAAACACGGCTAAACTTGAGGAACTTAAAAAAACACTTAAGAAGCATGTAGCTTCCGATGTAAAAATATGGCGGTGTACTTACAACGGGTAATTTCGTGTGATCCGTCAATATGTCTTATACTATTTATAAAAGCACAAGTTTGATGAATTCAAATGATTTGAGCAATCGCAAACCAACCTGTAGTTAGATGGTCAGGATGACAATGATATCCCCAGCCACCAAGGTTTAAATCCTAAATTTGACACTGATGCTTACATTTTCTAAATTTATTTCAGGTTCCCGCAATATGCGTTCAGTGTTTTTTTTCTCGAAAAGAGACGCTTTATTACTTAAAAGATTTAAGCATTACACCCGACCTCTGCATAACTAATATGCACACAGCCAAATAATGCCGGCAACATATCATATGCATCCAGCGTACTTCATGTATCCATGCATCCGTCCATCCTCAGTGCTCAGATCTAAATCTAGCGCACAACATGAAAAGCATGAATATTTTGCAATTAGACGCCCGCCTAGGCACTCAAGTTAACGCGGCTTCGCAATGGACCCCTCCAAGCGGTTCAGATCGATCCGTAAACCATGCCGATGACATACATCAGTGGGCAGCGCGGCATCGATAACACAACACGGCGGCCACGGGCTGCATGGTGGGTTGGTGGCGCGAGAGGCGAGGTGTGACTGCACGACACGGCTGGCGACTGGAGCAGTCCTCTTCGTGGTAGCACCTGTCGGCCAGGTATAACTTGACATCTCCACCGAAGCTCCGTGCAAGACGAAGCCGCTCCACCTCCTGCCTCTGACTTCCAACGCTGCTCCACAAACGATGCTCCCAAGAGAGAAACGACACCGCAGTGCCGTCATCGTCCGATCTGGAACACCAGATCCTAGGGTTTCCCCCATAGCAGCACGAGTGGGTCGACAGTAGTTACACGACGATGCCTCCATCAAGGTAACGGCGTAGAACGCCGCCATCGCCTGCCAACGGCTCGGTTTTCACCGGCAACCATGTTTCCCCAACTCGCAGCCGGGACTAGATGATGGATCCTGAGATTCGATCACCAAGCCTCTGGCCGGCCATCTCCGACGAAGAAGATGACCACCACCATTGGCCAGCGAGGCGACGCGAGATGAAGTAGGGCGCTGCCTCCGTCCTATTTTTGTATCTCCGTGTATTTCGAGTTTGAAGTTTCAATTTTTAGGGTTTGTAAACACCTATTTTGTGAACATCCATGATTTTCTTTAGAAGTTTTTGATGATTCAAATGTGACATCGAAGCAGGGTAGCACTAGCACCTAAGCTTTGGGACCACCAGATATTCTCCTGAGCTGTTGCTACTCCATCATCTTGAGGAACCGGTGACATATTGCGTGTTTGGTTCATAGGCACACATTGTCAAACGTTGGCACAAGTGTATCTGCTGCTTATGGCTGTTGTTTGTTGCAATTGGACGCCCGCTTAGGCGCTCAAGTCACCGCGTCTTCGTAGTAGACCCCCTCCAAGCGTTTCAACCTTCTCCTAGATACATATCGATTCTTAAAACATGCCGATGACAAACAGTGACTGGCCGGTCATGCACGTTCGGCGACTGGCTGCACGACAGCGACAACACAAGAGGATCGAACAAGCAACACAATTCACACAGGTTTCTCGAACATGTACGTTCGCCTCAATACGATTGAGCACAAGAGCGTGATAACTGCATCACAATTAACAAAGGCCTGTTGCAGGATCACAAGCACATGTGCTAGGTTTGACTAGCTATCACGTGAGGTTGCATCCGTGTAACAGTGCCTTTTGGTGCTGTTGGTCCAGTCGCCGGCCGCTGGGTTATGTGGTTGGCTGGTGTCCAACGCCCTACGGGCCGCCGGGTTGTGTGGTTGCTACGTTTTGTCATGCCTGGTCGGCAGGTGCTACGCACGACAGATTCTTCAAAGACTTCAAGTTGTGTCGGCTGGTGGTACTTGGCAGTATGGTGCTGAGGTGTATCAGTGACGACCGCGACGTGCTCAGCTGTTTGCGCGCAGGGAGGGAGGTGCCGTTGGACGCCGTGGTGGCGTCGACGGTAGCTAGACCGAGTAAGGTTGATGCATCGGTACAGTTCTGAAGATGGAGCGGTGGCAGTTGGTGGCGGCGGCCTCTGAGAGCACGCCGGACCGGGGAGACCCATGCCCGGCAGGCATCCTGGATGGGTCCTTAGGTCTTAGATGTTAGATTTGGCTGCAATGTCTGTTTGGTATTATGCCCAGGCTATCCGCGCCCCTTCATCAACTGGATATGTGTAGCGACAGTTTATTGCTTAGACGGCGGCTTTAGGCTTACTGTGATATTACTTTGTAAGGTCTTGTGAGAATAATTAATAAAGTGGCCGTATGCATCGCCCAGATGCAGAGGCCGGGGGTCCTCCTCCTTTTCTAAAAAAAAACCACAAATGATACATTGTTAATAAAGAATTACAGAGGTCATCACACTACAGTTCATCACACCCACATCATCCAAATTTATCAACCACACTTTTCTTACTAAGTTGTGGCATGCCACAAAAAATATATGGTGAAAAACTTAGTCGCCACAAGTGTGACATGATTTCGCAAAAGCATTTGTGACATGCGGGACATACTCCTAAGTAGTGTGGCATGACACCACTGTGGGCTGTGGCAGTGAACACAAACAGTAGCCATAAGCAGCTGCCACACTTGTGCCAAAGTTTGACATTGTGCGGCTACGAACCAAACACACAAAATGTGACCGGTTCCTCAAGATGATGCAGTGGCAACACCTGGGGAGTATATCTTTTTTTTTAAAAACAAGGCAAAAGATTTGCCATTTTTATTGAATAAGAAGGAGTATTAGGGGTCTTGGCCAAAGGCCAAATACAACGTATCACTCTCGTGGCATGATATTACACAAATGTTTCGCACCAGCGAGACACCATAGCGTCATCTCGTCTTTGATTCTAGCTACTAAAACCCCAACAGGCACTGCGACATTACAAAATACCCTAGCATTCCGCTCTTTCCAAATTTCCCAAGAGACGACCAACACAAGGCAGGTAAGCGGTCGCCGAGATTGCGTCCTGTTGGAAGCGTTGGCGCTCCACCACTTCTTCACCGTGTCAACCATGGCCCAGTTCTGCGGGTAAATGTCATGAAGGCCAAGCCACGCTTTAATCATGTTCCATACTCTAACCGTGTAGCGGCATTTAAAAAGCAGATGAGCCGCCGATTCCTGGACTTGCTTGCACAGGGGGCACATGTTGCAATTAGGCCACCCTCGCTTCTGAAGCCGGTTTGCCGTCCAGATTCTATTGTTGATGACTACCCAAGCGAAAAACTT
>NC_041381.1:136458001-136465207 GCF_002162155.2 Triticum dicoccoides
TTTGAGGCAAGTCCGAGTCGACTAAACCGAGAAACTGCGCACTATAAGCCGTTGCTGCGGAATAGTGACCATCCTTGGTGAGCTTCCAAATGATGGAGTCAGGCATGTCAGGTATTAGCTGAACATGAGATAGCTTCTCCCATAGGTTGACGAACTCATGAAGATGGTCAAGTCATGCCCTGAGAGGTCTTCACCTGAGACACCCAAAAATTGTTGAGGAGTGCTTTCTGGACCGAGCAATTTCTTCTTTGTGATAGCTCAAAAAATTTTGGTGCAATGTCCTTGGGTCGCAAACCATCAAGCCAAGCAGACTCCCAAAAAATGGCACGAGTACCATCGCCCACGATATCTGGTGCTTCCATGGCTTAAGTGCTACCATGGTTCAGTGTCATAAAACTCAAATTTCAAAGTACCAAAAGCTTCTAAAAGAAATCGTGGATGTTCACAAAATAGGTGTTTGCAACTCCTAAAATTTCAACTTCAAACTCAAACTACACATAGAGATACAATGTGAATAGTATCAATTTAGCTTTTGTCTTCTTGTGACACTATTCATGTTAAAATTGTCGTTTTAAGTATATTATGTATTTTAGGTTTTGAGTTAAAAATCAGACGCTGTATACATTTATCTTGTGAACATGTTTTTTTTTTGATTTTTTAAACTAGAAATTTGAGGGGGGTTTTGTCGTTGGAGCATGGGAGCACGAGAAATTCAGTCGTGTGCTCTGACATTTCTGTTCGGTCAACCCCTTCTTTTACAGTTTCCGGCTTATGTCAATTCAGTAAGAGCATTGGCTCCGTTTAAATGCTGATCTTCTCCCCTGTGAAAGCAAATGAGGATAAACTACCAATAGCTTCTTTTTGTGCGGGGAAAATTACCACCTGTTTGTCTGCTAGGAAAACTTGATTATGGAACAGTACTGACTCATTGTCAATAAAGAATTACAGAAGTCATCACATTACAGTTCATCACACCTACATCATCCAAACCGTGTCAAAGGGCCAGCTGGTAATCGTTGTGGGGCGCTTTGGTAGAGCACCAGGTAAGTACTCTACTACTGTACTTATTACCGGCGTCAAATGGAATAATAATACGTATCAAAGTTTGTTGGACTAATTAGCTCGTAGAATTTCTCTCATCACAATCCCAAGCGCGCGATCATTAACCAGAATGTCCGTGTGGTTCACGTTGGCCACCTTGACCATCTTAAAATACGGACCACCACGCCTCCACTCCGGCTCCACGGCCACCAGGCTCGCCAGGTTGACCAGGCCGTCGCCGTCCCCAACAACCACGCCGGGCGTCGCCTCGAAATCGTCCCCCGGGTACACCATCCTCTCCGGCGTCGCCACCCCGACCCCGACGACGCAGGTCACCGGCACCCTCGGACAGGCCGGCAGCTCCTTGAACAACGGCAGCACGCGCGACTCGTACGGCCCGACGCCTTCGCCGAACCCGATGTCGACGAGGAAGTCCACCACGTCGCCGGCCGTGTAGTTCCGGCGCTTGGTGCTCACCAGTGGCTGCCCGGCTCCGAACACCTTCGCATTGGGCAGCGGCCACAGGCTGCTCTGCAGGCTGCGGTACTCCTTCCGCAGGGCCCCGGGGTCGACGAAGGGGAGGGCGAGGTTGTTGCCTGAGATGAGGGCCTGCATGCCCAGCACGAGCCCGCCCCACGGAGCGGCGACGGGGATGAAGTGCCGCACGAACCGCCGGCGCCACGCCAGGGGCTGCCGGATCAGGAACTGGTGCGCCAGCGTGCCGCCGTAGCTGTGGGTGACGATAATCGCCGGGCGGTCGCCGTTGAGCTGGCTCGCCCTCTCCACCAGGCTCTTGAGGCTCGCGAAGAAGGCGGTGCCGGTTCTGGACGGGTGTCCCGCCGGCGCGACGGCGTAGCGGAAGTCGTAGGGCGCGCCGAACATGGTCTCGCCGTCGCGGTACCCGGCCGCCTCGAGCCTCTCCAGCAGCTTGTCCATGTAGGAGAAGTTCCTCCGGTCTGGATCTGGGTGGCGGAATCCCCGTGTGGAGCCGAAGAAGGGGACGCGCGTCTCCACGCCGGGGACGTTGTAGTAGTCGTCGGACGCGGCGTCGTACGCCGTGCTCATCTGCTCGGCGAAGCACCGGACGCCGTCGGGGTCGTCGTGGAGAGCCGTGTAGTTGAGGAAGAGGCGGAACCAGCCGGTCCTCTTCCCCTTGCGCGCGCCGCACCCCGGCCGGTACAGCTCGGTGAGCCGCGCGTCGAGCTCGTTGCTAGCGTAGCCCGGCACCAGCACCACGGGATGCATCCGCGGCCGCGATGATGACCACCATAGTGCTGCGGCTGCTACTACGAGCATCAGAAGAATCATTCGCCATCGCACAAGTCGAATTGCCATGAACTGGCGAGTGGACGAAAAGCTCAATCGAGCCATAGATCTTTGGGTTCAATGTGGTGTGCACAGAGTAGCATAGATGGAATTGATTCACATTTATACCACGAGTATACAACAATGTATTGTTTATATTGACTTGACTTCTCTTAAGACTACCCACGGTGGGAGTAACATAGACACTAGGAATATCACACATATCTAGATTAAATAGATGACGTGGCATGCAATAAATAAAGAAAGAGATGAAAGTGGTAACATAGCTAGTTAGGCTGGTCACAATGGGCAAGAACATAAGCTAGTAACTTACACACTTCCCTAGATTATGTTATTACCTCCATAGTGGGTAGGAACATCTATGTAGTGTCATGCAACGATGTATTTATTAGGTTATAGACTCATTGTTTCTTGGAGTGTGTGATGTTCCGGTAACTTAGCTAGTTACCATAAGCACCTCTCTCTTCATTAAATACGTGCCACATAAGCAAAGTTGTATTGGAGTGTGTGATGTTACTCCTAAGTTCCTCCCCACTGTGACCAGCCTTACTACTCCCTCCGTCTATGTGTATAAGTCATTTTAGGATGTGCATCGCGATCAAGACGGAGGGGAAAACGAGAGAACTTAATGCTTTTTTCTAGTTAATAGCATTGCATGCAACGAATTAACCATTGCATGTCATGTTTGATAGTTTCAAGTCATTGAAAACATGCACAACCCACATTTCTTATTGGTTGATATGTCACAAAACAAGAAACGAGGAAGAAGTTAATGTACCGTGCCTAAGTATTCTAGGATTATTTGGCTGCATATTAGAGTTGACTGAAGTCAAACTTCGTAAAGTTTGACCAAGTTGATAGAAAACAATATATACATTTATCATAATAAATCTATACGATGTGAAAGTACATTCAATAATAAACCTAATGTTGTTAATTTGTTATTGTATATCTTAATATTTTTGTTTATAAACTTGGTCAAAATTTGTAAAGCTTGACTTTGACCAGAGCTAATATGCGAACTAAATAAAAACGGAGGGAGTACTAGTATGAGTAACATCACACGTATGAAGGCAGGATGTGTCTATAACCTAATAAATAAACTGTTGCATGTTACCACACATATGTTACTACCCACTATAGAGGTGGTAACATAGACTAGTAACATGGGCATGTTACTAGTCTATGTTACCACCCATTGTGACTAGTCTAAGGCATTTTGATCAATGATTTATCTCGGTCCTCGAGAAAACTAATTTCTAGTTAATACGTAAATTGGAACAGCTATATCATGGCTAGCCAACTCGCCTCTGTTTACAAATGTAAGGACAACTCCACCACACGACCCCAAATCGTCTGGGTTGTCCGTTTAGTGTAAAACATGTCCGAATGGGAGCACCAAAATGGATGAAGTTGTCCATTGGCGTCCTTTTCAGTCCGGCCCGACGCCAAATCCAGACCAAACTTGGGCCTCGAATGTGTCTGGACGGACAAAAACAGGCGCTCTCCTCGCTTCCTCTCGTCCGCTCATATCCGCCACTGGCCCACAGGTCAGCGCACACCGAGCCACTCGCGACCTCGTTGCTCTTGTTGCTCCCCCGCCGGCCGCCGGCCGCTCGCCGCCGACGCATCCGCCACTACGCGCCCCGCGCCCGCCGCCACGTCCGCCGTCTCCCGCAGCAGAAGCTAGATGCTAGTTAGCTAGCTAACTAATACTAGTGCGTGCGCAGTAGCAGCTGGGCGGTAGACGGGACGACAACCCATGCACGAGCCGCAGCTGGAGATGCAACCAGGACTGGCGAGGGCGCGGCACGGGGTGCCAGCGAGGTGGGTCGGGGCGGCGACGGTGAGCTGCTGCGCAGGCGCGGCTTGGCCAGGGCACGCGTGGTGGGCTGCTGCGTGGGCGTGGCGCGGCAGCGGCGAGGCGGGGCAGGGCGGCCGCGACGAAAGAGGGCGGGGCGGGACAACGGCGAGGCGGAGAAGCTTGGGGCGGGGCGGGGGAGCACGGGGCAGGGTGGGACGACGGCGAGGCGGAGGAGATCGGGGCGAGGCATGTCCGTTTGGGGTCAAGGACAGCTCATACGCGCTAGGCGCGGATGCTCCAAGCGCTTGTCCTGGGGGCGAACATCCGCCAAATCGCCCCCAAACAGACGTCCAAAAGACAGAAGCGGACGTCCGTTTGGGGTTGTGCGGTGGAGTTGGCCTAAGAGTATGCGGCCCCTCAAATGCATGCGGATGTGTCCGGGCGCGTTCGGGGGAACTGACTTGGGACTCGTCATATTTTACAATTTACAACCACGTATCCTATTTTAAAATATTAGTTACATGCAAGGCCATGCATGTCGATCATGTTGTCCGTCTTGGACCGGCTGGGCACCGAAAATTACTTATACTTAACATTTTCACACCCGTATTAGTCCAACCTCGCCGACTGATGAGCTAGTCAACCAGCTTAAATATCCGGGTCGTCTAAAAGGGATAAGCATCATTGCATCTTTTGTTAAGGATATGGACTCTTACTACGAATCTTCTAGAAGATTCATAGTCAGGGTCTATCTCCTTCACATAGGGAATATTGATGTCGGCTCTTTTTGAATCACTATATGTCTATGCATAAAAATAAAATAAAAATCTACTGTCATTGTAAATCTAGTGTCAAATTTATCTCGATCACACATGCGAGAATTGATAGACCTATACAACAACAACCAAGCTTGCCGCCATCCATTGGCACAGTAAGCCGGGCGACATCCGCCTCGCCCAGTGATGTGGGACTAAAATTTGGTTGCATCGATAAGAGATGGAGGAGTTTCGTTCGCTGCAGGTGGGAGAGGGAGGAGTTTTGGTTGCTGTTGGTGGGATCGCTACGACCTGGAACGGGGTAAGAGGGCGTGCCCGGGCACCCCCATATCCGCCTCAAATTTGGGTTGGATATGAGGGGTGCCGGTCAGCCTGGGCGTTTGAGGGGCGTTTAAGGGGCCCATCTGGGTCAAAAATCATGACCGGACAGTGACCGGAAGGCCCGCCCGGGCGTATGAGGCTGTAGATTCTCTAAGAGTGTTTAGACAAACTCCACCGCACCGATCCAAACAGATGTGTGGTTTATTCTTTTTTTGTTCGGATCAGCTAGGCGATCACTGTTCAGTGTATCCGACCGATGTGTTCAAGGCCAACTCGAACACGTGACCCTTCTGATCCACGTGTGTCCATTTGAACCCAAATAGACAAATGCAGTGGTCCAACTGGCAACTCCATCCATAAATTCTATCCGTTTGGCGTCTGTCTCAACCCATTTACAAAGCAAAATTGCTTCTGGTTTGCGTCCAGACAGCGAATGGACGCGCACGCCCCCACTCATCGTCAGCCTCGCGCCCGCGTGTCGGCCTCCCACATACTTCCCGCCGCCAATATTCAAGGCGCACACGCGGGTAGACCCACTTGCCAGCCATTGAAAACCCACAAGTATATGGGATCGCAACAGTTTTCGAGGGTAGAGTATTCAACCTAGATTTATAGATTCGACACAAGGGGAGCCAAAGAATATTTGCAAGTATTAGCAGTTAAGTTGTCAATTAAACCACACCTGGAGCTTAATTATCTGCAGCAAAGTGATTAGTAGCAAAGTAGTATGATAGTTTTGATAGTAGTAGCAACAGCAATATTAACAGTAATAGTGATAACAGTGATTTTGTAGCAAGTGCAATAGTGACAGTAACAGTAGTAACTTAGCAAGAACAATATGTAGGGAAAATCGTACGCATTGGATCGGCAATTTGTTGGATGATATTCATCATGTAATAGTCATAACCTAGGGCGATGCGGCACTAGGTCCAGTTCATAAATATAGTGTAGGCATGTATTCCATAAATAGTCATACATGCTTATGGAAAGAACTTGCATGCCATCTTTTGTCCTACCCTCCCGTGGCAGCAGGATCCTATTGGAAATTAAGGGACATTAAGGCCTCCTTTTAATAGAGAATCGGAACAAAGCATTAACACCTGATGAAGACATGACCTCCTCAAACTACAGTCATCACCGGAAAGTGTCCCGACTATTGTCACTCCGGGGTTGCCGGATCATAACACGTAGTAGGTGACTATAACTTGCAATACCGGATCTAGAACATAGATATAATGGTGGTAACGTAAATGGTTTAGATCTGAAATCATGGCACCCAAGCCCAAAGTGACAAGCATTAAGCATGGCAAAGTCATAGCAACATCAATCTCAGAACATAATTGATACTAGGGATCAAGCTCTAACAAAACTAACTCGATTACATGATGAATCTCATCCAACTCCTCACCGACCAGCGAGCCTATGAAGGAATTACTCACTCCCGGTGGGGAGCATCATGGAATTGGCGATGGAGAAGGGTTGGTGATGACGAAGATCGAAGATCCCCCTCTCCGGAGCCCCAAACGGACTCCAGATCTGGCCTCTCGATGAAGAACAGGAGGCGGCGGCGGCTCCGTCTCGTGAAACGCGGTAATTGTTTCTGGAAAAATATGATTTTATAGCATCGGTTTCAGGGTCTGCGGGGCCACCAGGTAGGGACAACCCACCTGGGCGCGCCTGGAGGGGGTGCCCTGGTGGGTTGTGCCCACCCAGGTGCCCCCCTTCGGTGGTTCTTGGCTCCCGTATTTTTCTTTTATTCTAAAATAATTCTCCAGAAAGTTTCCTTCCAATCTGAAAACTTTTATTTCTGCACAAAAACAACACCATGGTAGTTCTGCTGAAAACAATGTCAGTCCGGGTTAGTTTTATTCAAATCATGCAAATTAGAGTCCAAAACAAGAGGAAAAGCGTTAGGAAAAGTTGATACAATGAAGGCGT
>NC_041381.1:136465383-136482672 GCF_002162155.2 Triticum dicoccoides
TTAAACCTTTGCTTGTCCTCAAGCAATTCAGTTAATAAACTGAAAGTGAAAAAAACTTTTACGAACTCTTTTGCTCTTGTTTACATAAATAAGCTTAAGTAGCACCCGAGTTTTCAGCCAAGATTATAACTAACCATGTCGACAATAACTCTTAAAAATTATATTAACTCATATCGATGACATAATCAGCTAGCGATCAATAATAAGATATCTCAAACAGCAGCTCATTGTCAAAACAACCATGATATAATATAACAATAGTGGTATCTCGCTAGCCCTTTCTGAGACCGCAAAACATAAATGCAGAGCACCTCCAAAGTCCAAGCAACGACTAAACATTGTAATTCATGGTAAGATCCAGTGATGATGCACCCAACATTAGCTACACACAATGCATGAGGATGACAATAGTGCTCTCAGGTTCTGACGCTTGTTTGAGAAGGTGATGACACAACATAAAAGTAAATAGATAGTACCTTCGCAGAGGGAAATAGTGATTTGCAGCGGTGCCATAGCTCAAGTTTTTTAAAACAGAGGCAAATGATATTTTGTAAAATGCACCCTTCTTGTTTACTTCGCGACCAATAGTTATCGGTATCTTCCATGCTAAACACATTAGTGGCAGTTCCCAAGCGATAAAAGTAAAGGTTTACTCCCCCTCCACCAACAACCACCCTCCACGGCTTGTCCCAAACAATGGGTGCCGTCCGTACCAACAATAATCCCGAGGGAGTTTTGTTTAATTATTTGCAATTTGAATTCGGGACTGGGAATCCCTATTACCGCCCCTCTCGTGCAAGGACGAGTGAATAAACACTCATCATGAGAATAATCCGCTTTAGCATGGAAGATACTGACTACCTCGTGTCGCTCTATGAACAATCCAGGCACACAAAAAGGATATTTCTTTGAAGTTTTTAGAGGTGGCACATGCAAATTCAGTCAGGACGGCAGGGTAATACCGCATATAGGTAGGTATGGTGAACTCATCTGGAATAACTTGGGTTTCATGGTTTTTATGCACAAGCAGCATTCTTGCTTAGTACAGGCGAAGACTAGCAATTAGGTTGGGAAGCAGTCAGCTAGAGAGCGAAAACGGTCATGAACATGAATTATGCATAAGTAACATTGGATACTAGCATGACTAGGATATGAACACCATGAACATAAATATCATAGAGGCTATGTTGGTTTTGATTGAACTACATGCATGAACATGTGCCAAGTCAATCCACTCGAACATTCAGAGGAGTATACCATATCATCATACTACATCACAATCATTTTAACGCAATGTTGACATCCAAGATAAATCATTATCCACTACTAGCTACTTATGGATGGCATGAGAAACTATAATCTCTAATTGTCATTGCAAACATGTTTGATCATAATAGACTGAATCATGGATACTAGGTTAAACATATTTACAAAAACAGAACAAGTCGAGTTCATACCCGATTCTCTCTGCCACAACTAGTTCATCAAATATCGTCATTATTCCCTTTCACTTGCACGACCGAACGCTGTGAAAATAATAATAATGCAAGAGTGTCGTGGACTAAGCTGAAATCTGCAAACATTTTATTCAAAAGGAGAAGACAAGGTAATATGGGCTCTTTATTAGATCAAAAATAATGCATATGAGATCCACTCAACGTTTTCATCGTGGTCTTCTCCTTGGTATGACTCAATAGGAAGAAAAAGAAATTCAGAGAAACACACTGAAATATTTTTGGAGTTTTTGGTTTTCCTTGAACGAGCAAATAAAAGGGAAAAATGAAGACGAGAAAAAAATATTTACACGGGAAAGCTCCCAACAAGCAAAATAAGAACAAAGAAATATTTTTGGGTTTTCTTTTTAGATACTACAACTAACTACTTAGAAAGAAAAATAAAAAAGAAGCAGGAAATATTTTTGTATTTTCTCAAAGTTTTTCAAACACACAAGAAGAAGACGAGAAAATAAATCTAGCATGGATAATACAATGAAAAAGTGTGGACACTGACAACTGGAAGGAAATGTGTGGACATGAAAGTAATGTCGATGGAAA
The DNA here is from genome assembly GCF_002162155.2 of Triticum dicoccoides. Lineage (NCBI taxonomy): Eukaryota > Viridiplantae > Streptophyta > Magnoliopsida > Poales > Poaceae > Triticum > Triticum dicoccoides. Next base: position 136,467,438 of record NC_041381.1, read on the forward strand.
TACGTACTCCCCCAAGCTTAGGCTTTTTGCCTAAGTTGGTCTAGGGCCACTCGAAGAAGCCATGAGGTCCTATGTTGAAGTGTTGGGAAGCGGGCACCTGAGGGTCCCACTGTTGAGGCTCCTTCTGTCCCACAGCCAGGTTGTTCCACTAGGCGACAATGTCCTCAGGCATAATCCTGTATCCGCCCCTGGCAATAGGATCAAACAAAGCAGGTGCAGGCAATGGAATAATATCACGAGTGTCCACACTGAAAACCAGGTTATAAGAAATAGGAATGTCAATGCTCTCACTACCAATAAACTGGTGGTATGCCATAGCCGCGCGATCTAGGTAAACTTTAGGCAAATGAATTTTTTAGGAGATGATACTATTCACATTCAGTTGCGATGAAGTCGGTGAGGCCGGCATTGGCAGCATATTGTGCAAACTCCTGAAGGATTCCGTGTTGGGGAACGTTGCAGAAAATTAAAGTTTTTCCTGCGGTTTCACCAAGATCCATCTATGAGTTCATCTAAGCAACAAGTCAAGGGAGATGCATCTACATACCACTTTGTAGATCACGAGCGGAAGCGTTCAAAAGAACGGGGTTGAAGTAGTCGTTCTCGTCGTGATCCTATCACCGGAGATCCTAGCGCCGAACGGACGGCACCTCCGCGTTCAACACACGTACGGAGCGGATGACGTCTCCTCCTTCTTGATCCAGCAAGGGGGAAGGAGAGGTTGATGATGATGGCTCCAGCAGCAGCACAACGACGTGGTGGTGGTGGAACAGCAGCACTCCGGCAGGGCTTCACCAAGCACGTGACGGAGGAGGAAGAGGTGTAGCAGGGGGAGCGGGCGCCAGGACTTCAGGGTACGGCTGCCCCTCTCCCCCTCCCTTTATATAGGCCCCAGGGGGGGGCGCCGGCCCTGGGAGATTCAATCTCCCAAGGGGGCGGCGGCCAAGGGGGGAGGAGTGCCCCCCCCCCCCCAAGGCATGTGGTGCGGCCCCCCCACCCTAGGGTTTCAACCCTAGGCGCAGGGGGTGGGCCTAGGGGGCGCACCAGCCCACTATGGGCTGGCTCCCCTCCCACTTCAGCCCATGGGGCCCTCCGGGATGGGTGGCCCCACCCGATGGACCCCCGGGACCCTTCCGGTGGTCCCGGTACAATACCGGGTGACCCCGAAACTTTCCCGATGGCCGAAATACCACTTCCTATATATAATTATTTACCTTCGGACCATTCCGAAACTCCTCGTGACGTCCGGGATCTCATCCGGGACTCCGAACAACATTCGGTATACTGCATACTCATATTCATACAACCCTAGCGTCACCGAACCTTAAGTGTGTAGACCCTACGGGTTCGGGAGACACGTAGACATGACCGAGACGGCTCTCGGGCAATAACCAACAGCGGGATGTGGATACCCATGTTGGCTCCCACATGCTCCTCGATGATCTCATCGGATGAACGACGATGTCGAGGATTCGAACAACCCCGTATACAATTCCCTTTGTCATTCGGTACGTTACATGCCCGAGACTCGATCGTCGGTATCCCAATACCTCGTTCAGTCTCGTTACCGGCAAGTCACTTTACTCGTACCGTAATGCATGATCACGTGACCAAACACTTGGTCACTTTGAGCTCATTATGATGATGCATTACCGAGTGGGCCCAGAGATACCTCTCCGTCATACGGAGTGACAAATCCCAGTCTCGATCCGTGTCAACCCAACAGACACTTTCGGAGATACCTGTAGTGCACCTTTGTAGTCACCCAGTTACGTTGTGACGTTTGGTACACCCAAAGCACTCCTACGGTATCCGGGAGTTATACGATCTCATGGTCTAAGGAAGAGATACTTGACATTGAAAAAGCTCTAGCAAAACGAACTACACGATCTTGTGCTATGCTTAGGATTGGGTCTTGTCCATCACATCATTCTCCTAATGATGTGATCCCATTGTCAATGACATCTAATGTCCATAGTCAGGAAACCATGACTATCTGTTGACCAACGAGCTAGTCAACTAGAGGCTCACTAGGGACATGTTATGGTCTATGTATTCACACGTGTATTACGATTTCCGGATAATACAATTATAGCATGAATAAAAGACAATTATCATGAACAAGGAAATATAATAATAATGCTTTTATTATTGCCTCTAGGGCATATTTCCAACAGTCTCCCACTTGCACTAGAGTCAATAATCTAGTTACATTGTGATGAATCGAACATCCATAGAGTTCTGGTGTTGATCATGTTTTGCTCGCGAGAGAGGTTTAGTCAACGGATCTGCGACATTCAGATCCGTATGTACTTTGCAAATATCTATGTCTCCATCTTGAACATTTTCACGGATGGAGTTGAAACGACGCTTGATGTGCCTGGTCTTCTTGTGAAACCTGGGCTCCTTGGCAAGGGCAATAGCTCCAGTGTTGTCACAGAAGAGTTTGATCGGCCCCGACGCATTGGGTATGACTCCTAGGTCGGTGATGAACTCCTTCACCCAAATTGCTTCATGTGCTGCCTCCGAGGCTGCCATGTATTCCGCTTCACATGTAGATCCCGCTACGACGCTCTGCTTGTAGCTGCACCAGCTTACTGCTCCACCATTCAACATATACACGTATCCGGTTTGTGACTTAGAGTCATCCAGATCTGTGTCGAAGCTAGCGTCGACGTAACCCTTTACGACGAGCTCTTCGTCACCTCCATAAATGAGAAACATGTCCTTCGTCCTTTTCAGGTACTTTAGGATATTCTTGACCGCTGTCCAGTGTTCCTTGCCGGGATTACTTTGGTACCTTCCTACCAAACTTATGGCAAGGTTTACATCAGGTCTGGTACACAGCATGGAAGACATAATAGATCATATGGCTGAGGCATAGGGGATGACGCTCATCTCTTCTTTATCTTTTGCCGTGGTCGGGCATTGAGCCGAGCTCAATCTCACACCTTGCAATACAGGCAAGAACCCCTTCTTGGACTGATCCATTTTGAACTTCTTCAAAATCTTATCAAGGTATGTGCTTTGTGAAAGACCTATGAGGCGTCTCGATCTATCTCTATAGATCTTGATGCCTAATATATAAGCAGCTTCTCCAAGGTCCTTCATTGAAAAACACTTATTCAAGTAGGCCTTAATGCTGTCCAAGAATTCTATATCATTTCCCATCAAAAGTATGTCATCTACATATAATATGAGAAATGCTACAGAGCTCCCACTCACTTTCTTGTAAACGCAGGCTTCTCCATAAGTCTGCATAAACCCAAACGCTTTGATCATCTCATCAAAGCGAATGTTCCAACTCCGAGATGCTTGCACCAGCCCATAAATGGATTGCTGGAGCTTGCATACTTTGTTAGTATTCTTAGGATCGACAAAACCCTCCGGCTGCATCATATACAGTTCTTCCTTAAGATGCCCATTAAGGAATGCCGTTTTGACGTCCATCTGCCATATCTCATAATCATAGTATGCGGCAATTGCTAACATGATTCAGACAGACTTAAGCTTCGCTACGGGAGAGAAAGTCTCATCGTAGTCAATCCCTTGAACTTGCCGATAACCGTTAGCGACAAGTCGAGCTTTATAGATGGTGACATTACCATCCGCGTCCGTCTTCTTCTTAAAGATCCATTTGTTTTCTATCGCTCGCCGATCATCGGGCAAGTCAGTCAAAGTCCATACTTTGTTTTCATACATGGATTCTATCTCGGATTTCATGGCTTCTAGCCATTTGTTGGAATCTGGGCCCGCCATCGCTTCTTCATAGTTCGAAGGTTCACCGTTGTCTAACAACATGATTTCCAGGATAGGGTTGCCGTAACACTCTGGTGCGGAACGTGTCCTTGTGGACCTACGAAGTTCAGTAGCAACTTGATCCGAAGTACCTTGATCATCATCATTATTTTCCTCTTCAGTTGGTGTAGGCATCATAGGAACATTTTCCTGAGCTGCACTACTTTCCCGTTCAAGAGGTAGTACTTCATCGAGTTCTACTTTCCTCCCACTTACTTCTTTCGAGAGAAACTCCTTTTCCAGAAAGGATCCGTTCTTTGCAACAAAGATCTTGCCCTCGGATCTTAAGTAGAAGGTATACCCAATGGTTTCTTTAGGGCATCCTATGAAGACACATTTTTCCGACTTGGGTTCGAGCTTTTCAGGTTGAAGTTTCTTGACATAAGCATCGCATCCCCAAACTTTTAGAAATGACAGCTTAGGTTTCTTCCCAAACCATAATTCATACGGTGTCGTCTCAACGGATTTAGATAGTGCCCTATTTAAAGTGAATGTAGCTGTCTCTAGAGCGTATCCCCAAAATGATAGTGGTAAATCGGTAAGAGACATCATAGATCGCACCATATCCAATAGAGTGCGATTACGATGTTCGGACACACCGTTTCGCTGAGGTGTTCCAGGCGGTGTGAGTTGTGAAATGATTCCACATTTTCTTAAGTGTGTACCAAATTCGTGACTTAAATATTCTCCTCCACGATCCGATCGTAAGAATTTTATCTTTCGGTCACGTTGATTCTCTACTTCATTCTGAAATTCCTTGAACTTATCAAAGGTCTCAGACTTGTGTTTCATCAAGTAGACATACCCATATCTACTCAAGTCATCTGTGAGAGTGAGAACATAACGATATCCTCCGCGAGCCTCAACACTCATTGGACCGCACACATCGGTATGTATGATTTCCAACAAGTTGGTTGCTCGCTCCATTGTTCCGGAGAACGGAGTCTTGGTCATTTTGCCCATGAGGCATGGTTCGCATGTGTCAAATGATTCATAATTGAGAGACTCTAAAAGTCCATCAGCATGGAGCTTCTTCATGTGCTTGACACCAATGTGACCAAGGCGGCAGTGCCACAAGTATGTGGGACTATCGTTATCAACTTTACATCTTTTGGTATTCACGCTATGAATATGTGTAACACTACGTTCGAGATTCATTAAGAATAAACCATTGACCATTGGGGCATGACCATAAAACATATCTCTCATATAAATAGAACAACCATTATTCTCGGATTTAAATGAGTAGCCATCTCGTATCAAACGAGATCCAGATACAATGTTCATGCTCAAACTTGGCACCAAATAACAATTATTAAGGTTCAAAACTAATCCCGTAGGTAAATGTAGAGGTAGCGCGCCGACGGCGATCACATCGACTCTGGAACCATTCCCGACGCGCATCGTCACCTCGTCCTTCGCCAGTCTCCGCTTATTCCGCAGCTCCTGCTGTGAGTTACAAATATGAGCAACGGCACCGGTATCAAATACCCAGGAGTTACTACGAGTACTGGTAAGGTACACATCAATTACATGTATATCAAATATACCTTTGGTGTTGCCGGCCTTCTTATCCGCTAAGTATTTGGGGCAGTTCCGCTTCCAGTAACCCTTCTCCTTGCAATAAAAGCACTCAGTCTCATGCTTGGGTCCATTCTTTAACTTCTTCCCAGCAACTGGCTTACCGGGCGTGGCAACATCTCTACCGTCCTTCTTGAAGTTCTTCTTACCCTTGCCCTTCTTGAACTTAGTGGTCTTATTGACCATCAACACTTGATGTTCTTTCTTGATTTCAACCTCTGCTGACTTCAGCATTGAAAATACTTCAGGAATGGTCTTCACCATCCCCTGCATATTGTAGTTCATCACAAAGCTCTTGTAGCTTGGTGGGAGCGACTGAAGGATTCTGTCAATGACCGCCTCATCCGGGAGGTTAATGTCCAGCTGGGACAGGCGGTTGTGCAACCCAAACATTTTGAGTATGTGCTCACTGACAGAACTATTTTCCTCCATCTTACAACTATAGAACTTGTCGGAGACTTCATATCTCTCGACCCGGGCATGAGCTTGGAAAACTAGTTTCAGCTCCTCGAACATCTCATATGCTCCGTGTTGCTCAAAACGCTTTTGGAGTCCCGGTTCTAAGCTGTAAAGCATGCCGCACTGAACGAGGGAGTAATCATCAGCACGAGACTGCCAAGCATTCATAATGTCTTGGTTCTCTGGGACGGGAGCGTTACCTAGCGGTCCTTCTAGGACATATTGTTTCCTGGCAGCTATGAGGATGATCCTCAGGTTCCGGACCCAGTCCGTATAGTTGCTGCCATCATCTTTCAGCTTGGTTTTCTCTAGGAACGCGTTGAAGTTCATGTTGACATGAGCGTTGGCCATTTGATCTACAAGACATATTATGCAAAAAGTTTTAGACTAAGTTCATGATAATTAAGTTCATCTAATCAAATTATTTTAATGAACTCCCACTCAGATTAGACATCCCTCTAGTCATCTGAGTGATACACGATCCAAGTCGACTAGGCCGTGTCCGATCATCACGTGAGACGGATTAGTCATTGTCGGTGAACATTCTCATGTTGATCGTATCTTCCATACGACTCGTGTTCGACCTTTCGGTCTCCGTGCTCCGAGGCCATGTCTGTACATGCTAGGCTCGTCAAGTTAATCCTAAGTGTTTTGCATGTGTAAAACTGTCTTACATCCGTTGTATGTGAACGTAAGGATCTATCACACCCGATCATCACGTGGTGCTTCGAAACGACAAACTTTAGCAACGGTGCACAGTTAGGGGGGAACACTTCTTGAAATTTTGTAAGGGATCATCTTATTTACTACCACCGTTCTAAGTAAACAAGATGCATAAACATAATAAACATCACATGCAATTATATAATAGTGACATGATATGGCCAATATCATATAGCTCCTTTGATCTCCATCTTCGGGGCTCCATGATCATCTTCGTCACCGGCATGACACCATGATCTCCATCATCATGATCTCCATCATCGTGTCTTCATGAAGTTGTCACACCAACGACTACTTCTACTTGTATGGCTAACGCGTTTAGCAATAAAGTAAAGTAATTTACATGGCGTTCTTCAATGACACGCAGGTCATACAAAAAATTAAAGACAACTCCTATGGCTCCTGCCGGTTGTCATACTCATCGACATGCAAGTCGTGATTCCTGTTACAAGAACATGATCTCATACATCACAATATATCATTCATAATTCATCACAACTTTTGGCCATATCACATCACATGACAATTGTTGCAAAAACAAGTTAGACGTCCTCTAATTGTTGTTGCATCTTTTACGTGGCTGCAATTGGGTTCTAGCAAGAACGTTTTCTTACCTACGAATAACCACAACGTGATCTTGTCAACTTCTATTTACCCTTCATAAGGACCCTTTTCATCGAATCCGCTTCAACTAAAGTGGGAGAGACAAACACCCGCCAGCCACCTTATGCAACTAGTGCATGTTAGTCGGTGGAACCGGTCTCACGTAAGCGTACGTGTAAGGTTGGTCCGGGCCGCTTCATCCCACAATACCGCTGAAGCAAGATAAGACTAGTAGCGGCAAGCAAGTTGACAAAATCTACGCCCACAACAAAATTGTGTTCTACTCGTGCAATAGAGAACTACACATAGACCTAGCTCATGATGCCACTGTTGGGGAACGTTGCAGAAAATTAAAAAATTTCCTACGGTTTCACCAAGATACATCTATGAGTTCATCTAAGCAACGAGTCAAGGGAGATGCATCTACATACCACTTTGTAGATCGCGAGCGGAAGCGTTCAAAAGAACGGGGTTGAAGTAGTCGTTCTCGTCGTGATCCTATAACCGGAGATCCTAGCGCCGAACGGACGTCACCTCCGTGTTCAACACACATACGGAGCGGATGACGTCTCCTCCTTCTTGATCCAGCAAGGGGGAAGGAGAGGTTGATGATGATGGCTCCAGCAGCAGCACAACGGCGTGGTGGTGGTGGAACAGCAGCACTCCGGCAGGGCTTCGCCAAGCACGTGATGGAGGAGGAAGAGGTGTAGCAGGGGGAGGGGGCGCCAGGACTTCAGGGTACGGCTGCCCCTCTCCCCCCTCCCTTTATATAGGCCCCCAGGGGGGGCGCCGGCCCTGGGAGATTCAATCTCCCAAGGGGGCGGCGGCCAAGGGGGGAGGAGTGCCCCCCCAGGCATGTGGTGCGCCCCCCCCCACCCTAGGGTTTCAACCCTAGGCGCAGGGGGTGGGCCTAGGGGGGCGCACCAGCCCACTATGGGATGGATCCCCTCCCACTTCAGCCCATGGGGCCCTCCGGGATGGGTGGCCCCACCCGGTGGACCCCCGGGACCCTTCCGGTGGTCCCGGTACAATACCGGGTGACCCCGAAACTTTCCCGATGGCCAAAATACCACTTCCTATATATAATTCTTTACCTCCGGACCATTCCGAAACTCCTCGTGACGTCCCGGATCTCATCCGGGACTCCGAACAACATTCGGTATACTGCATACTCATATTCATACAACCCTAGCGTCACCGAACCTTAAGTGTGTAGACCCTACGGGTTCGGAAGACACGTAGACATGACCGAGACGGCTCTCGGGCAATAACCAACAGTGGGATCTGGATACCCATGTTGGCTCCCACATGCTCCTCGATGATCTCATCGGATGAACCACGATGTCGAGGATTCGAACAACCCCGTATACAATTCCCTTTGTCATTCGGTACGTTACATGCCCGAGACTCGATCGTCGGTATCCCAATACCTCGTTCAGTCTCGTTACCGGCAAGTCACTTTACTCGTACCGTAATGCATGATCCCGTGACCAAACACTTGGTCACTTTGAGCTCATTATGATGATGCATTACCGAGTGGGCCCAGAGATACATCTCCGTCATACGGAGTGACAGATCCCAGTCTCGATCCGTGTCAACCCAACAGACACTTTCGGAGATACCTGTAGTGCACCTTTATAGTCACCCAGTTACGTTGTGACGTTTGGTACACCCAAAGCACTCCTACGGTATCCGGGAGTTACACGATCTCATGGTCTAAGGAAGAGATACTTGACATTGAAAAAGCTCTAGCAAAACGAACTACACGATCTTGTGCTATGCTTAGGATTGGGTGTTGTCCATCACATCATTCTCCTAATGATGTGATCCCATTGTCAATGACATCTAATGTCCATAGTCAGGAAACCATGACTATCTGTTGACCAACGAGCTAGTCAACTAGAGGCTCACTAGGGACATGTTATGGTCTATGTATTCACACGTGTATTACGATTTCCGGAAAATACAATTATAGCATGAATAAAAGACAATTATCATGAACAAGGAAATATAATAATAATGCTTTTATTATTGCCTCTAGGGCATATTTCCAACATTCCGGCCCCTTCCATGAATGGGTTATGCGGCCATTCACACGGCCGTACCTCTGACATTCTCCGGGTATGGAGATCACTGTCAGATGACTCCCCAATGACTCCCTTGGAGTTCTTCTTGGAAGCAAACTTCCTAAAGATACTCATGTTTTTCCTATGAACAAATTCTGAAATTTTTAGTCCACAAAATTTTCTCAACAGAACTTTACAAAAATGATAGCAACTACTCATAGGCATGCATAGATGCTATAGTAAGCATTCAAAATACTTAGAACTCTAAGAATTCAACATGCAAGCTCATCCACATCAGCACCAAGAGTAACTAATTATTCATAACATAAACCACTAAAGCAAAAACTAATTGGACCAATGGAAGAGTCACATACCAAGCAACAATTCCCCGAAACAATTTTGAAAACAAAGCTTCGAGCAAAGAGATCGAAATCCGCGGTTTTGGGAGCAAGAACATGAGAGAGAGAGAGGGAGAGAGAGAGAGAGAGCAATGATGATTTTTTTTTCTGGAGGTAGGTGATGATATGGGATGAAGAGATAAGTGAGGGAGCCCACGTGGGGACCACAACCCACCAGGGCGCGCCTGGGGGTCCTGGCACGCCCACGTGGGTTGTGCCCACCTGGTGCACCTCTCTCTGATATTACTTGCACAAAAATTCTTAAATATTAAGAAAAAAAATCGTATTAAAATTTCAGAGCATTCAGAGAACTTTTATTTTTGGGTTATTTTTTTATTTTATGGAAAACTCAGAAAATACTCAAAGCATGGCATTTTATTTTATTTAACTAATAAAAACAAAAAAAGGTAGGGACAAAAGGTAGTGCTCACTAAATTCATCAACTTCATAACTCTAAAAAATGATTCATTAATAAGGTTGATCAAGTCTTATTAACAACCACTTTCGATTAGCATGAAACCGAAGAACTTTCATAAATCACTAAGTTATACCAACGGGGATACGAATGTCCCTAAGCATTTCATATTTATTTTTAACAGTAGGTAGAGGTAGCTGAAAACTTCCAATAGTGATTGTTGGAGATTTTTCAATAACATTGATACCATTCACTTGGAACTGTTTCTTAGGAAAGTGCACCGTATGCTCATTACCATTGATATGAAAAGTGACCTTGCTTTTATTGAAGGAAATATTCCTTAGAGGCAATAATAAAGTTGTTATTTTGTATTTCCTTACTTCATGATAAATGTTTATTGTTCATGCTAGAATTGTATTAACCGAAAACTTGATACATGTGTGGATACATAGACAAAACACCGTGTCCCTAGTAAGCCTCTACTAGACTAGCTCGTTAATCAAAGATTGTTAAGTTTCCTAACCATAGATGTTGTCATTTGATGAACGAGATCACATCATTAGGAGAATGATGTGATGGACAAGACCCATCAGTTAGCTTAGCATAATGACCGTTCAGTTTTATTGCTACTGCTTTCTTCATGTCAAATACATATTCCTCCGACTATGAGATTATGCAACTCCTAGATACCGTAGGAATGCCATGTGTGCTATCAAATGTCACAATGTAACAGAGTTATTATAAAGATGCTATACAGGTATCTCCGAAGGTGTTTGTTGGGTTGACATAGATCAAGATTAAGATTTGTCGCTCCGAGTATCGGAGAGGTATCTCTGGGCCCTCTAGGTAATGCATATCATAAGAAGCCTTGCAAGCAATGTGACTAATGGTTAGTTGCGGGATGATGCATTACAGAACGAGTAAAGAGGCTTGCCGGTAACAAGATTGAACTAGGTATGAAGATACCAACGATCGAATCTCGGGCAAGTAACATACCGTTGACAAAGGGAATAACGAATGTTGTCATAACAGTTTGACCGATAAAGATCTTTGTAGAATATGTGGGAGCCAATATGAGCATCCCGCTATTGGTTATGGACCGGAGAGGTGTCTTGGTCATGTCTACATAGTTCTCGAACCCTAAGGGTCTGCATGCTTAACGTTCGATGATGATTTGTATTATATGAGCTATGTGATTTGGTGACCGAATGTTGTCTGGAGTCCCGGATGAGATCACAGACATGGCGAGGAGTCTCGAAATGGCTAGCAAACCTGTTAAAGAAACATGCGTGAACATACCTGCCGTGCCATTGGAGTTTCGATTGGATCCTTCAATTTAAAAATAAGTTTGTATGAGAAATACAGTGATACAAGAGCAAAGCAGTATGCACAATAGCAATGAATCTTAAATTAGAATAGTTGTTCTTCAGGTTTAAGCACTTGTTCTACATGAACAGTGTACAGTAAGACGCAAGAATATAGTACTTCAAAATAAAAATGAGCTCATAGACCTTACCGCATTCTTGGTTCGGGACCAGTATAGAACAAGGCGTTCCCAGTCATCGTCCAGTAAATGTGTCTCAGGAGAACGTAAGGGAATTTGATGAGTTTCTTTGCCAGTGAAGTATGTTTTCTTCAGGTATTTCCGATACTGCCACCAAGGATTCTTGAAGATAGCAGAGGTATTAGCACAGGTTACCTCATCCCGAGTTTCCAAATCGGTCCTTCTCTATAGAGAAAAATGGGAAAATTTGATGTATTATAACCATCATGGAGGTAGGATGTATGGGACAAAGTAAAGTAATTGCCATGAATAACATTACTTACACATAACTCCTGGAAAAACACCTGCAACTAGCATTTTCCTTCATCTTTAGTATAATATTTCCAAGATGATAAGATATGCACATAGGACTTAACAACATCAAATGCGATAGATGCTAAACTACGACTGGCTGGTTGTGCTTCCTCCACAGGAATAGGCGTACTAACTAGTGGAGTTGGGGTTCGCCGTGGTAGTACTGGCCCTTTGGGCACTGGAGCTACCTTACTAACTACTCTTGTTTGGGAGCTCTGTGGTGGAGATGGTGCTGTGTCAATAGGAACTGGGTTACTATCTGCTGGGGTTAGGGTTAGATTGGGTGAAGCTGGTTCTCTGTCCATCGTAGTAGGGGTACAATCTGCGAGAGTCTGGGTTAGGTGTGGTAGGGCTGGTTCTCGTGCATGTACAACCGGGGTGCTATCTCCACCAAGAGGTAGCACTGTTTTATTTGAAGACTGTGTTGTTACTCCGCTAGATACTGGCATCACCCGCCAAGAGGTAGCACTATTTTATTTGAAGACCGTGTTTTTACTCCGCTAGATACTGGCATCACCCGCTCCAATTCAAATGGCTGATAAACAAGAAACATAGTTGAATGTACATACATTGCATGAGAGACAAATGCAATAGATAGTGTGGAAAAAAGAGGGCATGAAATAGTTGACATGTATATTGTTTGACTAAAATAGATAACATGACATAATTTCACATATATGATGTCTATCTAAACTGGATAGCATAGCATAACATAATTCAAAGATATGATGAATAATTAAATAAACATGATCGCATGACATAATTCACATACATGTTATCTAAGTAATCAGGATCGCATGATTTAATTCACATATGTGATTTATATGCTAAACGGAGGGCATTCGACATGATGTCTGAACTAAGAACATGGTGTTGAATATTGTGCATATGATGTCTAAAACTATGCAATGCAAGACACCTTATGCATGATATGAGCAGTATAACCATGCCAAGTTAGAGCATACACCTTGGTAGGGGAATAGGACTGGTCATCTGTCTCTGAATCCGTCTTTGAGGAGCTATCGGGACCGAACAAGAGATCTGCTTCGACAAGTAGCACTGTCTACTCTGAAGGCCTTGTTTTCACTCCAGATTTTTCCATCTCCCACCCAAATAGCTGATTCACAAGAAGAGTAGTTTAATGTACAAACATTGTCGACAAATGGAAATGTAATGAAGAAAAGGATGGGCAAGATATCATTCAAATATATGATGCCTGGTTAAACAGGATGGCATTGCACATTTCACATATATTATAGCTAGCTAAAAGACATGAGACTGCATAATTCCCATATATGATATAGAAACTAAACATGTGGCATTACAGAACATGTCTAAACTAAGCAGATGACATACATGATGTCAAAAGTAGGCACTGCAAGGCAACATATGCATGATGTGACTAACATCATCATGCCAAGGTAGAGCAAATACCTTGAGGGGTAAATAGGAGTGGTCAGCTGCGTCTGAACCCGCCTCAAAAGAGATATCTTCCTCTGGATTGCAATCTGGAGGGGGGGGGGGGTTGCCATTGAACCCACCATGGAGCGATATCTGCATGACATTGTATTTCCGCGCAAAACTCTTCTCTTTTTCTCTACATGTTCAACATGACTGTGTACAATATCTGACATGCATACGAAAAAAATGGTGAGATTATGTAAGGAGAGCATGCAGAAATTTAGAGTGATGGTAACAACCAGTGGATGGATCCAAAAATAATGATAGCAGGCTGATGATTGCTTTAATTTAATAAAAAGACAGATGATGATTGCTTTACTATTTGTTTCCCACCCAAGATGAACAACATAGGCATACCCTAGGTGAACCAGATTTTAGACAGAGATACTATTCATTGCTGCCTCGATATGTGCCCCACAACTAATTTAGAACTCAAGTTTGAACATTAATTTGGACCTGACTTGGAGTCTAAGAGGTGAACAGGACGATAAAGTAGTAGGTAATTTTTAGCAATCCCCAACATAAGAAGAAACAAAAGAGCGTGACCTCTCTTGTGGACCCATGTACTCCTCAGGTTCATCAGGTGAGTCGATGATGGTGATGCTGTTGTGGCAGGGAAGGAGATATGAGGCGGCGAAAGACGGTCAGGAGTCATGCTGTCTGGTTTGGTGGATGCTTCTGTCGATGGAGTAGCTCAGGTGAGGTGGACGACATCGCGGTAGGAGCAGGACAAATCACACAAAGTTCCCTTCGACACCTACTTGTAACTGAAGTAATTCTGTAAGGGCTCATTTGGCTTGCATGATTCTAAAAATGCAGGGATAGAAAAAACACCGGAATAGGATAGGAATGCACATGGTAAATAGAGCATTTGTAAACATAGAATTTCTGTCAACTTGGGCGTTTGGTTCATAGGAATTGGAAGAGCAGAGGAATGCAAAGAAACATGGCCAAAATAAAGTGAAACCGTATGAAAGCGTGTACAGTTAGAATGTTATTCTGCCACTGATGCACTTAGTCTTGTTTTCATGCATAGGATTTTGAAAAGTAGGTCCAGGTGGATATTTTGCTCCATTCCTTTCAACAAAATGCATGAATAATTGAATAGTAGAGTGCCATAGGAAAATGTCCTATTGCTATGTTTTTTTGTTGAACCAAAATAGCCTTAATGGATCGACATGAATGTAGAGTAATAAGTGATGCAACAAGTGTACAACCTCTTTGTCGTAGCCATGTCGACCTTAGCATCATTGGGTTTGTCGCTGAAGAAGTTGAGGCAGAGGTGGCTGTCAGAGGTGTGGAGGGAGATCTGAGGAATCTGTAGACGGTGTCCAGCGCACTGCTCTATTGTGATGGATCGTTCTGTCGTTGGAGCAGCTCCGGTGAGCCATAGGGCGTCAAGGCTGAAGTAGCACAAGACAAACATCGTTAATCTCAAGTGGGATTCTAATAGCATCTCCAATAGATGATGTAAAATAGATGTAAAATTTACATCACCAAAAACCACCTGACTACAACATATGAGGTAAAAACTGTTGACTCGGAACTTAACTGTCGGAACTGAAATTTACTACGGAATCTAAATGTTACTATCGAAACTGAACGCAATGGTAGCTGAGAGGCACTTGACATGTAGTTTAGGAAGGGCCCGCGGTTCATCTTCAACCTGCACCCCCCTGAGCCGCCAGACACCACCGGCCGAACCGCCGGCCCCCGCACCGCCTAGCCGCCCCAAAACAACTCCCCGCTGCCGGTCCGCCGCCGCCCCGGTCAACCCTCTAGCCACCCCTTCCCCCCGCACCGAGCTTTTTCTCCGGCCACCGCCCCACCACCGTGCCCCCTCCGCCGGCGACCACCGCCCCCACCCTGAACC
>NC_041381.1:136482951-136539138 GCF_002162155.2 Triticum dicoccoides
TGTAGCTAAATCGGAGCAGAGCAGGAGCAAGAGCAAGGGGGAGAGCAGCAGCAGCGCGAGTGAGGGAGAGCCAGAGCACCAGCAGCAGGGCGACCGAGAGCCAGAGCAGCAACAACAACAGAGTGAGTGAGCGAGCGAGAGCCGGAGTAGCAGCAGCAGCGCAAGCGAGCGAGAGCGAGCCGGAGCAGCAGCAGCAGATCCAGCTGGTATGGCCACCGCCGCCGAAGGGGCCTCACACCGGGGAGAGCCGCCGTGGAGATGTCGCCTGCAGCGCCGACTTCAAGGTAGCCACTCCATGGGGGTGCAGGATGGAGCATCGTCGGTGCCGGGAGGTCGAGTTAAGGAGAAGGTGCGATGCGATGAGTGTACAACCTCTTTGGTGGCGCCGAGTAGGCCTCGGCTTTGTCCGAGGGGTCGGTGAGGATGCTACAGTTTCGGTGGAGCAGGTTAAGGCGGCGTTGTGGGGATGGAGCAGCAGCGATAGACGAGGCGATCGTCGGAGCAGCTCCTTGGTGGTGGAGGATGGGGCGGCTGAACCAGCGGGATGACAAGATGGACGATGGATCCTCAACCGGGGAGGTGGACAAGGGACGTCGAGCTGTTGCAGTGGACGACATCATTGGGGAAGAGGCTCCGGCTGGGCAGCGGTGAGGTGGCGGACGAAGGAGGGTGGGGTTTCACGGCTGGAGCGGAGAGGTTATGGCGGCCTGGGATTTCAAATGGCGAAAAGGAGGCGATGGGAGGGGGGAACCATGACTTAGGTACGCGCTTGTACAAAATGTAGGGTATGTTACAAAAGTACCTCCACCAATTTGAACTTGCGCCTTTTCGGCTCAGGGTTAGAAGGGGGATTTCGCGTGTCGGGATTTGGCAGCTGGAGGGAGTTTTCGCGCGCGTTGTAATTTCGGGATAGCAAGGCACGGGTTGTGAAGGCGCAGTTTTGGGGGCATGATATCTAAATTTTCGGGATATAACAAGGCACTGGTTGAATTTTAGGGACAAGCCTAACATGTAATATTGTACTTGTATGTACCAAATCAATTCACACTTCCCTCAACAAAAAAAACGAAAAAAATAAAACTATTCACACCACACAAAGAGATAGTCTTGTCCCGTTTTACTATACAAATGATATTCAAAGCTACTCCCTCCTTCCATCTATATAGGGCCTAATGCGTTTTTCGAGGCTAACTTTGACCAAATATTAGAGCAATAATATATGACATGCAACTTACACAAAGCACACCATTAAATTCGTGTGTGAAAGGAGCTTTCAATGATATAATTTTCACATTGTGCATGTCATGTACTATTAATTTTGTCAATAGTCAAAGGCGGTCTTAAAAAACACATTAGGCCCTATATAGATGGAAGGAGGGAGTATGAATTCATGTTATGTCCAATTAAAGTTTTTCGCTGGTTGTATAATGCATGTAACATACTCATACCAACATTTTAGTGCATTCCAAATGTCTATACTACCGCTGCAATTCGACCTGAATTTGAATTCATTTCTCTATTTCAATAAGAATCTACAATCATGATTGTTGCCAACTTCAACCATAATTCGTGTATTACTTTAATAACACACCAAATTATTACTATAGAGATAGATATGAACTATGTGTTTGTGTACTATATGAACTCGAATTCTATTTTTTGAATACACTTGATGCTGATTCTAAAAATAGTACGTTTTATGTACTAACTATATATTCATAATCTAAACCATGTTCCATACATACACCGTGTTTATCACACAAAGTATAGTGCCCCGCCCCCTACATTATGACAAGTATTTAGCCGTGAGCTGCAAAAGCCACACATTAGCCCAAATTATAATCAATGTTCTACATTATGATATCTTCTTCAAGTATCTGTATCCACTTTTTTATAATGAATTATGATCTTTGTTCGTCTTTTACACCTTCACGATCCTCTTCTATTTGTAGCTAGCTAGCGCTAAATTTCTATCGTGCATGCACACGCCCCCCCTCTCACCCTCCCTCAGCGTCCCCTCCATCGCGCACATTCGTTATTTCTCTTTAGGTCATTCACTCACGGTGTGTGTAGGCCCCCCGGCTCCTTCTTTCCGGCACACACCGGTTGATATACCTCTCTAGCCAAGTGTGCCTACCACAAACACATATATACTTCCCCTCTTATATTCTCACCGTCCATGCCCCCCTATGTCCAATACGGTTCCACGCAGGTGCATACTCCCGCCCCTCTTTTCATTGATCTCATACTCGCACGCTCCTCCCCACTCGACATGGTAGGCCTCTCGCACCACCTCCTAGCCGCACCCCTCTCCCCCTGTCTGTCTCTCCGGACCTTATTTTCTTCTAACACATGCATACATGTATACGCACCGATCTCCCTACATATAGCTAGGTCGACTATAATTCGTTTTCCCCATGCACCGATACACTTACCTCACTAGTTATGTCTCTCCCTTTCTCGAACACGCAACGGTTGATCTTCCTATGTAGTTATGTATGCTTACCACAACCATATCATCTCCCCTCATCATCCTTGCACACCTCCCGACCCATCTCTCACACGCACATGCATAGACAGACAGACATCCCCCGCCCTCTCTTATTGATATTGCACTCATACCCTCCGTTTGTCTAGCAGGCCTCTCCCACCATTTATGAGACGCCACCCCACCACCAACCCTCCAACACTCTACCTTTGTCTTTCTCCCAACCTTATTCCTCTGCTACACATATCCATGGATGCCGATCGATCTCCCTTAATACATAGCTAGGTCTCTCTCCTTCCCCACACATATACTAGTCGATCGTTCTCTACCCCCCCCCACACACACTGATAATCGAACGTTGTAGGTAGGTATCCATGCCACACAGAAAAACTGCACCTCTGCCCTCTCAAAATCCAGTAGGCCAGCCGCCCTGTATCTTTGAAGTGGGCAAAAACAAATTCGATGGCACTCTTTATCGATCGTGTAGCCACACTTCATCCTTATTTTCAATTCTATCGATATATCACATCCATGACTCCGTTTCACACACATTGCATATGTTACGTTTTTACGTTTGAGATATCATCGACACATTGCCTCTGTTTCGCACAAACCATCTCTCTCACACCCACCCACGTACGTACCTACACCTAAAGAAGAGGTGCACGCAGGACGCAGGTACTCACGTCTCGTTCCTGGCCACACCCGCGTGAATACACGGTGGAGTCCATTTCTGTACGAAAAGGCAGCCCACGTGATAATTTGACGCGTGTAGCGGTTGTTTACTTGAAGGAGGGCCAGATACCATGCCTAGACGGAACAAACTTTGACTTGACGCGTTAGTATTAAATAAAGTTATATATTCCTCAATGGCACATACAGAATATAAAACGATTGCCGTGGGGAAAATGGAAAAATCCGCTCCACTATATAGAATGGAGCCTGCCTGCCGGGGTTTGTCTCTCGTCACATCATCTCACACAAGGCGGCGGTGGCCTCTCTCTCTCACCATTGGTCAGTGATCCGGCCGCATCCTGTCCGCCGGTGGAAAGGAAGGATGTGCATCGTTTCTCCGTTCGACGATGTTGAGGAAGCAAGTCGTGATCTGCGGTACCCGCCGATCTCTCTGACCAAGCTCCGACGCGATAGGGCCTTCGCCACTTGCTCGCTGCTGCAGTATGGGCAGATCCTGGCCGCCGATGCCCTCCTAGTAACATCCCGATGACCCTTAGGTACAACTTCCTCCGGCCTTGATCCATTGCCCATCTTCCCACGTTGCTGCATGTGGATCTTCTTTAGTTGTTTGCTTAAAACGTATCTCGGCCGGCGTACTTTCCATCTTGCAATATCATCCTCAAACCATTTTTGATAAACCACCATGTGCTATCTTTCCCTTATTACATGGAATATGCTTCTTTTTTGTCGGCGTATGTGTCTTCAACTCGTGTTATTGGGCAGTAATTGTTTTCTTTCTACATCCTTTTGCAAACAGGGCTATCCATTTTCACCTCGTTGCTATTGCGACCTTTTGGTGAACTGCACAAATCACTTTTTTCTTAAGAGTGTTTTGTGCAGTTCCGCCAAAATGTCACACAGGCAATGTTTTTACATTTCTGTGGGACTGCAGAAAGGGTGATTGGTTTTGCTATCCTCCTCATCCAACCCTGTGCCTAATCTTCTCCAACAAGTAGTTAGTCCTAAAGAGAGATCGTAGAGGTGACCGGCTTCTATTTGTGTGTGTTATGTAGGGGTGGAAACGGATCGGATGCGGATCGGATAGTGCTCTTACCACTTCCATTTTCATATTTTCAAAACGAATACGAATTCAAATATGGATGTTATCGGATACAGATGCGGCTCGGATATTATTCGAATACAGATACATATCGGATATTTTCTTGATTCGGAACGGATACAAATAATATTAACATATTGCTTAAGTAAATTAGTCGATAGCTATGTGACCTGAAATAATCAACTTGTGACATACAATAATTCAATGATAAATAGGTTTATGAATAAATACTATTTTAATGCATAATAATTTATAAGTTTAATCATATAAAGAGTAAAATTTGACTACTTATTTGGCTTTTATGTTGGATAATTGGAATATTGGGTCTAGAATTTTGAAAATTACCTCCCATAATCTTATTCAGATACGGATATATCCACTTCCATATCCATATTTGTGTCAAAATCTCCTACCATATTTTATGTTTTATTTGTTTAACAAATTCGGATACGGATAATTTCCATTTCCATTTTGGTTCGGATGCGGATGTTTCTTATACGAATAGGCATTTTCTCGAATACGAATATCGGATATTTCGGATTATCCGCTACCACTTTCCACCCCTAGTGTTATGTTTCATCATCTAGTTCCACTATTATTGTAATCACACTGACTGGATATCTTTGCAAACAAGGATGGTCCGCTCGATTTTAGTGGAGCTGCACAAAATGATCGGATTGTGGTGTCCTCCATACACCTCTTTTTTGGCTACAGAGCTGGGTGAAACTAGCTGCCAAGCAATGAACATTGTGCCCAGGAAATGGAGCCATGCCTACAAACAACATTGATCAATTATATATTTTTCTTTATTTGTACACCTTCTCACAACTTTGTCTTCAGTTGTGATGTGAATATTGGCGTTGATCTACGAACCATTGAGATGCATTAGCAGCCATGGTAGTTTCATTTGTATTTGATGGAATGTTGTAACGAGATAACCTTGAGGCAAGAGACATGAATCCTAAGTTGAAACCTTTTTTTCCTGCGGGAACCAAAGTTGAAACCTTCATAGCATCACAGTACAATTTTATTAAAATTATGCGTACATATAAACAAATCCTAAAGGATTAATAGCAATGCCAGAAACAATTTAACTTCGTTTCGCCGACATGTGGGACATCCTTCATCCGGCTCCACCTGCCATGCAGCAATATTGAGTGCACAACTGCAGGGAAAGATTCACCCCGATCGTTGCACCGCAGTAGTAATGACTAGTGAGCAGTCAAATCACAGAGCCCCACCTTCACCACAGTAAGTTGCTCAGACGAAGCAACCATCACTTTTTTTACTTCACCTTTCCCACAGTAAGTACTAGTACCTCCTTTTTTTACTCTAGAAACAACCACACGCGAATATTGGCGGTAACAGCACAACAACTGAATCAAAAATCGAAAAACCAATGAACTACTACTAATTAATGGTGAGTGTTTGCTAGTACGTATCATGTACTCCGTCTGTCCATGTATATAGGGCTTAATGCATTTTCTGAGACTAACTTTGGCCCTGTTTGGATCCATGGGTTAGAGTTAGTTTGAGCTAGTTGGGGCTCAAATAGCCCTAACATATCCAAGCATGAGGGTTAAATTGGAGCATGCATGCACGTCCATTGCTTGTAAGCAAAAGTTTCTCCTCATGCCTAAAGTACCTATGTTACTCCCACTATGAACTGTTGCACATCCACCGCTTGTAAGCAAAAGTTTCTCCTAGTGTTGCGAGCCACCACGCACGCGTTGGCGAGTGAGGGAGTCCCGGACTAGGGGGTGTCCGGATAGCCAAACTATCATCATCGGCCGGACTCCAAGACTATGATTGAAGACTTCGTCCCGTGTCCGGATGGGACTTTCCTTGGCGTGGAAGGCAAGCTTGGCGATACGGATATGTAGATCTCCTACCATTGTAACCGACTCTGTGTAACCCTAGCCCTCTCCGGTGTCTATATAAACTGGATGGCTTTAGTCTGTAGGACGAACAACAATCATACCATAGGCTAGCTTCTAGGGTTTAGCCTCCTTGATCTCGTGGTAGATCTACTCTTGTAACACACATCATCAATATTAATCAAGCAGGACGTAGGGTTTTACCTCCATCAAGAGGGCCCGAACCTGGGTAAAACATCGTGTCCCTTGTCTCCTATTACCATCCGCCTAGACGCACAGTTCGGGACCCCCTACCCGAGATCCGCCGGTTTTGACACCGACATTGGTGCTTTCATTGAGAGTTCCTATGTGTCGTCACCGATAGGCTCGATGGATTCTTCGATCATCAACAACGACGCGGTCCAGGGTGAGACCTTTCTCCCTGGACAGATCTTCGTATTCGGCGGCTTCGCACTGCGGGCCAATTCACTTGGCCAACTGGAGCAGATCGAAAGCTACACCCCTGGCCGTCAGGTCAGATTTGGAAGTTTGAACTTCACGGCTGACATCCGTGGGGACTTGATCCTCGATGGATTCGAGCCACAGCCAAGCCTGCCGCACTGTCACGGCGAGCTTGATTTAGCTCTGCAGCCGGACGGTACCCTGGAGGCCGCACTCGAGCCCGCTCCGATCTTCAATTCGGAGCCGGCTGCGCAGATCGAGGACGGATGGCTAGACACCGCCTCGGGGGCTGCAACTTCTACGGTGATAGAGCCGAACACTGACCTTGTCCCTCACGAAGCTCGTGGCTCCAAGGCGCCGGACTCCTCGTCGGACTCCGAACCTCCCGCACCCCCTCTGATCGAATCCGATTGGGCGCCGATCATGGAGTTCACCGCGGCGGACATCTTTCAACACTCACCTTTTGGCGACATCTTGAGTTCGCTAAAGTATCTCTCGTTATCAGGAGAGCCCTGGCCGGACCGCGGCCAGGACGGTTGGGATGCGGATGACGAAGAAATTCAAAGCCCACCCACCACCCACTTGGTAGCCACTGTCGACGATCTAACCGACATGCTACACTACGACTCCGAAGACATTGACGGTATGGACGACGACGCCGGAGACGACCAAGAACCAGCGCCTATCGGGCACTGGAAAGCCACCTCACCATATGACATATACATGGTGGATATCCCAAAGGATGGGAATGGCGAAGGAGCAGCGGAGGATGACCCCTCCAAGAAACAGCCCAAGCACCGGTGTCAGCGGCGCCGCTCTAAATCCCGCCATAGCAAGAATGAAGATTCCGGCACCGGAGATAATAACACCCCAGATAGTGCCGAAGACAACCCACTCCAGCAAGATTCAGCACAGGAGGACGGAGACGCCAGCCCTCACGAGAGAGCGGCAGAAGAAGAGGTAGAGGACTATATGCCTCCCTCCAGAGACGAGGCGAGCCTTGACAATGACGAATTCGTCATGCCTGAGGATCCCGTCGAACAAGAGCATTTTAAACGCAGGCTTATGGCCACGGCAAACAGCCTCAAGAAAAAGCAGCAACAGCTTAGAGCTGATCAAGATCTGCTAGCCGACAGATGGACTGAAGTCCTCGCGGCCGAAGAGCATGAGCTCGAACGCCCCTCCAAAAGCTACCCTAAACGCAAGCTGCTCCCCCGATTAGAGGAGGAGGCATATGAACCTGCATCACCAGTAGACAATACGGCTGACCGACCACCCCGTGGTCGCGACAGAGAGGCCTCTAGGCCCTTCACCAGAACCGTACCCCGACATCGCTCGAAAAGCACAAGGCCACAGGAGTCCCGGACTAGGGGGTGTCCGGATAGCCGAACTACCATCATCGGCCGGACTCCAAGACTATGAAGATACAAGATTGAAGACTTCGTCCCGTGTCCGGATGGGACTTTCCTTGGCGTGGAAGGCAAGCTTGGCGATACGGATATGTAGATCTCCTACCATTGTAACCGACTCTTGTAACCCTAGCCCTCTCCGGTGTCTATATAAACCGGATGGCTTTAGTCCATAGGACGAACAACAATCATACCATAGGCTAGCTTCTAGGGTTTAGCCTCCTTGATCTCGTGGTAGATCTACTCTTGTAACCCACATCATCAATATTAATCAAGCAGGACGTAGGGTTTTACCTCCATCAAGAGGGCCCGAACCTGGGTAAAAACATCGTGTCCCTCATCTCCTGTGACCATCCGCCTAGACGCACGATTCGGGACCCCCTACCCGAGATCCGCCAGTTTTGACACCGACATTGGTGCTTTCATTGAGAGTTCCTCTGCATCGTCACCGATAGGCTCGATGGCTTCTTCGATCATCATCAACGACGCCATCCAGGGTGAGACCTTCCTCCCCGGACAGATCTTCGTATTCGGCGGCTTCGCACTGCGGGCCAATTCGCTTGGCCAGCTGGAGCAGATCGAAGGCTACGCCCCTGGCCGTCAGGTCAGATTTGGAAGTTTGAACTTCACGGATGACATCCGCGGGGACTTGATCCTCGACGGATTCGAGCCACAGCCGAGTGTGCCGTACTGTCACGATGGGCATGATTTAGCTCTGCAGCCGGACAGTACCCTGGAGGCTGCACTCGAACCCGCTCCAATCTTCGACTCGGAGCCGGCTGCGCAGACGAAGAATGGATGGCTAGACACCACCTCGGGGGTTGCAACCTCTACGGCGATAGAGCCGAACACCGATCTTGTCCCCCATGAAGCTCGTGACTCTGAGGTGCCGGACTCCTTGCCGGACTCCGGACCTCCCGCGCCCCCTCCAGTCGAATCCGATTGGGCGCCCATCATGGAGTTCACCGCGGCGGACATCTTTCAACACTCACCTTTTGGCGACATCTTGAGTTCGCTAAAGTACCTCTCGGTATCAGGAGCGTCCTGGCCGGACTGCGGCCAGGACGGTTGGGATGCGGACGACGAAGAAATTCAGAGCCCACCCACCACCCACTTGGTAGCCACTGTCGACGACCTAACCGACATGCTAGATTACGACTCTGAGGACATCAACGGTATGGACGACGATGCCGGAGACGACCAAGAACCAGCGCCCACCGGGCACTGGAAAGCCACCTCTTCATACGACATATACATGGTGGGTATCCCAAAGGATGGGAACGGCGAAGGAATAGCGGAGGATGACCCCTCCAAGAAACAGCCCAAGCGCTGGCATCAGCGGCGCCGCTCTAAATCCCGCCATAGCAAGAATGAGGATTTCGGCACCGGAGACAATAATACACCGGATAGCGCCGAAGACAACCCACTCTAGCAAGATCCAGCACAGGAGGAGGGGGACGCCAGCCCTCATGAGAGAGCGGCCAAAGAAGAGGTAGAGGACTATATGCCTCCCTCCGGAGACGAGGCAAGCCTCGACGACGACGAATTCGTCGTGCCTGAGGATCCCGTTGAACAGGAGCGTTTCAAACGCAGGCTTATGGCCACGGCAAACAGCCTCAAGAAAAAGCAGCAGCAGCTTAGAGCTGATCAAGATCTGCTAGCCGACAGATGGACCGAAGTCCTCGCGGCCGAAGAGCATGAACTCAAACGCCCCTCCAAAAGCTACCCCAAACGTAAGCTGCTCCCCCGGTTAGAGGTGGAGGCATGTGATCCCGCTTCACCAGGAGACAATACGGCTGATCGACCACCCCGTGGTCGGGGCAGAGAGGCCTCAAGGCCCTTCACTAGACCCGTACCCCGGCATCGCTCGAAAAGCACAAGGCCATAGGGGAACACTCCGGACCTGCGCGACATATTGGAGGATAAGGCAAGACAATCAAGATCGATCTATGGATCACGTGGGCGCCCCACGATACGTGACGATCACCGTCACCCCGGACACAGTAAGTCCGGCCGGGCCGAACACAACAGACAAAGCTCTTTTGAGCTCCGTCGCAATATCGCCCAGTACAGAGGCGCCGCACACCCACTGTGCTTCACAGATGAGGTAATGGATCATCAAATCCCAGAAGGGTTTAAACCAGTCAATATTGAATCTTATGATGGCACAACAGACCCCGCGGTCTGGATCGAGGACTATCTCCTCCACATCCACATGGCCCGCGGAGACGATCTCCACGCCATCAAATATCTCCCACTCAAACTTAAAGGACCAGCCCGGCACTGGCTTAACAGCTTGCCAGCAGAGTCAATCGGGAGTTGGGAGGACCTGGAAGCCGCATTCCTCGATAACTTCCAAGGCACGTACGTGCGACCACCAGATGCAGATGACCTAAGCCACATAATTCAGCAGCCAGACAAATCGGCCAGACAATTCTGGACATGGTTCTTAACCAAGAAAAACCAAATCGTCGACTGTCCGGATGCCGAGGCCCTCGCGGCCTTCAAGCATAACATCCGCAACGAGTGGCTTGCCCGACACCTGGGACAGGAAAAGCCGAAATCCATGGCAGCCCTTACATCACTCATGACCTGCTTCTGTGCGGGTGAGGACAGCTGGCTAGCATGCAGCAACAACCTCAACAAAAATTCTGGCAGTCCGGATATCAAGGACCGTAGTGGCAGGTCGCGTCGCAACAAAAACAAACGCCACATTAACGGCGATAACAGTGAGGATACGATAGTCAATGCCGGATTCAAAGGCTCTAAACCCGGTCAACGGAAAAAGCCATTCAAAAGAACAACTCAGGGTCCGTCCAATTTGGACCGAATTCTCGACCGCTTGTGCCAGATACATGGCACCCCTGAAAAGCCAGCTAACCACACCAATAGGGACTGTTGGGTGTTCAAGCAGGCAGGCAAGTTAATTGCCGAAAACAGCGACAAGGGGCTACATAGCGACGACGAGGAAGAGACCCGACCGCCGAACAATAGAGGACAGAAGGGTTTCCCCCCACAGGTGCGGACGGTGAACATGATATATGCCACGCACATACCCAAAAGGGAGCGAAAGCGTGCACTCAGGGATGTATACGCAATGGAGCCAGTTGCCCGAAGTTCAATCCATGGTCCTCTTGCCCAATCACCTTTGACCAAAGGGACCACCCCACCAACATTCGCCATGGTGGGTTCGCCGCATTGGTTCTAGACCCAATCGTCGATGGATTTCATCTCACCAGAGTCCTGATGGACGGCGGCAGCAGCCTAAACCTGCTTTATCAGGACACGGTGCGCAAAATGGGCATAGACCCCTCAAGGATTAAACCTACCAAGACGACCTTTAAAGGCGTCATACCAGGTGTAGAAGCCAATTGTATAGGCTCAGTTTCACTGGAAGTGGTCTTCGGATCCCTGGATAACTTCCGAAGCGAGGAGTTAATCTTCGACATAGTCCCGTTCCGCAGCGGCTATCATGCCTTGCTCCGACGTACCGCGTTCGCAAAGTTCAACGCGGTGCCGCACTACGCATACCTCAAGCTCAAGATGCCAGGCCCTAGAGGAATCATCATGGTCAACGGAAACACTAAACGCTCCCTCCAAATGGAGGAACATACAGCGGCTCTCGCGGCAGAAGTACAAAGCAGCCTTTTAAGGCAATTCTCGAGTCCGGCTGCCAAGCGGCCGGACACAGCTAAGCATGCCCGGAGTAACCTACAACACGACCACCTGACACGTTCCGAGCACGCGTAGCAGTGCGGCCCCAACCCCAGCCCCTCTAAAACATTAAGACGGACCCCTCGCGTACTCCATTACGCCCTGAAGATACCATGGGCATGGGGCAAGGGGCTCGACCACGATAAGCCCATACTACGGTTCAACCGCACCGGGGGCTCTTAAGTGTGTCGTTTCTTTTTCTTTTCCTTTTATTTTTTTACCTACAGGACTCCGTTCGTCAGAGGCCCTGTCCGGCAGCAGACATGCCTAACCCATGATGCAACAGCCAGGGAAGGAGAAAGGCTACAACGAAAATCCAGGTGGTCTCCATCTTGAGCATTAAATCTGTTTTATGCATTATTCCGTAGCCTACCCATGGAGGGGGACATGTTAAACAGTCCCATCCCTTGCTTACCGCACCACTTGTATCGTCCTGCACTTACAGTAGTTTTTATTGAATAAAGCAATGCAGCACATTTTTGCTTCTAATTGCATTTCTTTCTTACACATATGTTCATCTATGACATGTTGCATCCGTACGTTTTGGTACGGCTAAATACACCAGGGGCTTATGTTTCCCGCGTTATGGTGTGATAAGTCCGAACACTTTCACAAGTGCGGCACCCCGAACTTATAGCATTATATGCATCTGCTCTGAATCATGTTCTTGGGTCAATAGTTGGGTTTGCCCGGCTCCCATGTTTTGGTACCTTACGTTCCGTTTTATCGGCTAAGGTAGCACTGGGAGAACCACTGTGATTGCGCCCCAGTTGAGCTGGGTTAACGCCTCAGTGGAGAAAGCTAAAACTGACCGTCATGATGAGGCGAGAGCTGGTCGCTGTTCGAGAGGTTCTTTGCGAGTCCCTAAAGACTTATGCCACTTCGAGCGAGGAGCCGGATTCTGTCCGGCCAAGGCGTGGATAGCGCCCCAAATTCGGCCTTCCAAAAACTAGGGGCTTCGCCGAAATTTAAAATTATAGAATTCTATGGCTAAGTGAGAGTGTTCAAGCATTATAAGTCCGGTTGCCTTGTTCGTTGTGTTGAGCGCCTCCCTAGATGGACCCAAAAATGGGAACAAGAGCGCTCGAGTTTATCCCGAACACCCCAGCACTCGTGGCATGGGGGCTGAAGCCGACGACTTGCCATCTCTCAGATTTGATAAACAGCCGCACAGAAGGTAATATTTTAAATTAACAAGTGTTGCTTAGCGCATATGAACCAAGTTTTCAGCGCACCTGATAACAAAATGCGAGTCTACTCAAATATTACATCTTTGGAGCACTCACCCGCAATAGTGCGGGCGCCCTTCACCACACTCTTATAATACATCTCGGGCGTATGATACTCCTTGCCCTCTGGTGGTGGGTCCATCACAAGCTTCTGGGCATCCATCTTGCACCAGTGCACCTTTGCGTGGGCAAGGGCCCGACGGGCACCTTTAATACAGGCGTAGTGCTTGATGACTTCAACCCACGGGCAC
The DNA here is from genome assembly GCF_002162155.2 of Triticum dicoccoides. Taxonomy (NCBI): domain Eukaryota; kingdom Viridiplantae; phylum Streptophyta; class Magnoliopsida; order Poales; family Poaceae; genus Triticum; species Triticum dicoccoides. The sequence goes on from NC_041381.1 coordinate 136,496,156, forward strand.
GCATCCACCAGCCGCCGCACTAGGCCGAAGTAGCTCCCAGGCATGGCCTCCTTAGGCCACAGCCGAACTATGAGGCCCTTCATGGCCTGTTCGGCCGCCTTGTGGAGCTCGACCAGCTGCTTCAGCTGGTCGCTAAGGGGCACCGGATGTTCAGCCCCAGCATACTGAGACCAGAAGACCTTCTCCGTCGAGCTCCCCTCCTCGGCCCGATAGAATGCGGCAGCATGGGACACGCTGTGAGGAAGATCTGCGAACGCTCCTGGAGAGCTCCGAATTCGGGTAAGCGACAGGTAATTAACACTCACATGCTTACTTTGCACGAAAAATGCCTTACCCGCTGCTATTTTCTTTACCGCCTCGATCTCCTGGAGGGCCTTGTAGGCTTCGGCCTTAGCGGCTTTGGCACTCTCAAGAGCCGTTGCAAGCTCAGACTCTCGAGTCTTCGAGTCACGCTCCAGGCTCTCATGTTTCCTCACGAGATCCTGGAGCTCTTGCTGTACCTCCACCACCCGCGACTCCTGTTTCTCTCGCTCGGTGCGCTCCGCAGCCGCATTGCGTTCGGCCGCGGCCACCGCCTCCTTCAGGGTCGCCACCTCGTTAGTGGCCCCTGCAATACCCCAGTTATCCTTGTCATTTTTCTTGCAACCAAATCCTTTTCTGTAAGGTACAATTTTCATAAGGTATTACTCACCTTCTTTTTCCTCGAGCTGCTTCTTGGCATGGCCGAGCTCGTTCTCGGACCGCTCGAGGTTTTCCTTCAAAGTTTTGACGTCCGCAGTCAGTGCGGCAGAGGTCAGCAGCACAGCCTGCAATCCCATATTGACATATTTTCATGACTCCTGTGTTTATCTTTCTAAAGATCCTCAGTCCGGCTTTTCTTTCCGAACACCGAACCGAGCATCAGGGGCTACTGTCTATGCGGTACCATTTTACATATATTGAAATTCTTACCTCAAAGCCTGTTAGAAGGCTGCTGCAGGCTTCGGTCAGTCCGCTCTTGGCGAGCTGAACCTTCTGAATCACCGCACTCATAATAGTGCGGTGTTCCTCTTCGATGGAGGCGCCATTGAGCGCCTCCAGCAAATTATCCGGCACCTCCGGTTGGACGGAGGCAGCCGGCGTCGTGGTCTTGCCCTTCTTACGAAGGGGTCGCCCGCCGGACTCTGGAGCCACTGTGGGTTCCGGGGCTGAGTCTGGTGCAAAGTCCGGGAGGTTGTCCTGCGACACCTCCGGGGCCCTCTCCTCCTGGTGGGTCCCTTCCTGGGATCCCACCTTGGCATCGTCCGCATCACGGGGGGTGGAGGCAGTCGGAAGAGAATCCATATCCGACGCCCCTAAGGACCCGCTCGACGAAGTGGGGAGATCATCCTTAGGCGGACTGCAGGGTTGTATGCGGCATTAGATAGACATAATGTGGCGAAAAACAAAAACCTTGAAGTTATTCGGAGTCCGGATACTTACGATCTCGCCAGAGGCTTGGCCCTTGGAGGCCAGTCCTCGTCGTCGTCACTGGCGTTGGCGGAGCAGTCCGGGGGAAGAGTTTTTCCCCTCTTGGACCCTTCGGCCTTCCTTGTTGGGGAGGCCTTCCTTTTCTTCCCTCCCCCCGCTGGGGGAGAGGCTTTCTTCTTCTCCTCCTCGCCTTGGTGGGAGGAGTCGGCCCCGGATTCATCGTCCGATAGCACCTAAAAACGGGAACTCTTCCGAGTCCCCGTGGCCTTCTTCTTGGCCTTCTTCTCCGGCACCACGTGGGGTGCCGGAGCCAGCAGCCCCGTTAGGCGGGCGTCAGCTGGGTCCTCTGGCAATGGGGCCGGACAGATAGCCTGTGCGGCCTTTTTCAGCCAGTCCTGTCAAAGGAAAGGGAGTTTAGATCCCGCATAGAGTCAAACTATGAATAACAAGCATCCCGTAAAGGACAATATCACTTACCTCGCCAGCTGGATGCTGCGAGCTGAATCCGCGATCTTCGGTAGCGGATGCGGGAGCCTCGGCGCCCTTGAACAGCACCTTCCAGACCTCTTTGTATGTAGTGTCGAAGAGCCCATTCAAAGTCTGGTGCTGCGCCGGATCGAACTCCCACATGTTGAAGCCCCGTCGTTGGCACGGGAGAATCCGGCGGATGAGCATGACCTGGACTATGTTGACAAGCTTGAGCTTCTTGTCCACCAGCTTTTGGATACAGGCTTGGAGTCCGGTCAGCTCCTCCGAATCCCCCCAGATCCGGCCACTCTCTTTCCAGGAGGTGAGCCGTGTAGGGATACCGGATCTGAATTCGGGGGCCGCTGCCCAATCAGGGTCACGCGGCTTGGTGATGTAGAACCACCCCGATTGCCACCCCTTAATGGTTTCCACGAAAGTACCCTCCAGCCACGTAACGTGGGACATCCTGCCCACCATGGCACCTCCGCACTCCGCTTGGCTGCCCTTCACAACCTTCGGCTTGACACTGAAGGTCTTGAGCCACAAGCCGAAGTGGGGCTGGATGCAGAGGAAGGCTTCGCACACGACGATAAACGCCGAGATGTTGAGGATAAAATTCGGGGCCAGATCATGGAAATCTAGGCCATAGTAGAACATGAGCCCCCAGACAAAGGGATGAAGTGGGAAGCACAGTCCGCGGAGGAAATGGGGAAGGAATACTAACCTCTCATGGGGCCTAGGGGTGGGGATGATCTCTCCCTCGTCGGGGAGCCGATGCGCGATGTCGCTGGACAAGTATCCGGCGCTGCGCAGCTTCTGGATATGCCCCTCCGTGACGGAGGAGGCCATCCACTTGCCTCCCTCTCCGGACATATTTGGAGAAGGTTGAGGTGAGATGTGCGGTCTTGGGCGCTAGAGCTCGAGTTCGCGGAGATGGATAAGCCAAGGAGGAAGAAGGCGCAGGTAAAAGGATTGGATCTTTATCCCCTTATATGGGCGGACGGAAACATGCGTCCCCACCGGCCTGATAAAACTCGCTTATCTCCCAAGCGCCACAATCAATGGCGCGGTTGGGTTACCCACGTCCGTATTGATGGGAATCCCGGAATAAGGGGAACACGATCTCTGCTTCGACAAGACGTGCCAAGGAAACCGCCTCGCTAAATGCGCTGAGATGGAACAATAAAAACAATTTGAAGGCTTGGTAGTGGTGTGACGTTACGCCACAAAATACGTCAGCAGATTGAACTTGTGTAATATTATTCTCTCTACGGTTGTATGTGGAATTTATTTTGCAGAGCTGGACACTATCCTGGTAGTCACAATCTTCTATAAATTATTCGGAGGAGGAACCCGCCTTGCAATGCCGAAGACAACATGCGCGCCGGACTCGTCGTCATTGAAGCCTGGTTCAGGGGCTACTGAGGGAGTCCCGGACTAGGGGGTGTCCAGATAGCCGAACTACCATCATCGGCCGGACTCCAAGACTATGAAGATACAAGATTGAAGACTTCGTCCCGCATCCGGATGGGACTTTCCTTGGCGTGGAAGGCAAGCTTGGCGATACAGATATGTAGATCTCCTACCATTGTAACCGACTCTGTGTAACCCTAGCCCTCTCCTGTGTCTATATAAACCGGATGGCTTTAGTCCATAGGACGAACAACAATCATACCATAGGCTAGCTTGTAGGGTTTAGCCTCCTTGATCTCGTGGTAGATCTACTCTTGTAACCCACATCATCAATATTAATCAAGCAGGACGTAGGGTTTTACCTCCATCAAGAGGGCCCGAACCTGGGTAAAAACATCGTGTCCCTCGTCTCCTGTTACCATCCGCCTAGACGCACGGTTCGGGACCCCCTACCCGAGATCCGCCGGTTTTGACACCGATAGGAACGCTCCGGACTTGCGAGATATATTGGAGGATAAGGCAAGACAATCAAGATTGATCTATGGATCATGTGGGCGCCCCATGATATGCGACGACAGCCATCGCGCCGGACACAGTAAGTGCGGGCGGGCCGAACAAAACAGACAAACCTCTTTTGAGCCCCATTGTGATATCGCCCAGTACAGAGGCGCCGCACACCCACTATGCTTCACAGATGAAGTAATGGATCATCAAATCCCCGAAGGGTTTAAACCCGTGAATATTGAATCTTACGATGGCACAACAAACCCCGCGGTTTGGATCGAAGACTATCTCCTTCACATCCACATGGCTCGCGGTGACGATCTTCACGCCATCAAATATCTCCCCCTCAAGCTTAAAGGACCAGCCCGGCATTGGCTTAACAGCTTGCCAGCAGAGTCAATTGGGAGTTGGGAAGACCTGGAAGCCGCATTCCTCGATAACTTCCAAGGCACGTATGTGCGACCACCAGACGCTGATGACCTAAGCCACATAATTCAGCAGCCAGACGAATCGGCCAGACAATTCTGGACACGGTTCTTAACCAAGAAAAACCAAATCATCGACTGTCCGGATGCGGAGGCCCTCGCGGCCTTCAAGCATAACATCCGAGACAAGTGGCTTGCCCGGCGCCTGGGACAGGAAAAGCCAAAATCCATGGCAGCCCTCACATCACTTATGACCCGCTTCTGTGCGGGTGAGGACAGCTGGCTAGCACGCAGCAACAACCTCGGCAAAAATTCTAGCAGTCCAGATATCAAGGACCGTAATGGCAGGTCACGTCGCAACAAAAACAAACGCCATACTAACGGCGATAATAATGAGGATACGGCAGTCAATGCCGGATTCAGAGGCTCTAAACCCGGTCAGCGGAAAAATCCATTCAAAAGAACTACTCCGGGTCCGTCCAATTTGTACCGAATACTCGACCGCTCGTGCCAGATACATGGCACCCCTGAAAAGCCATCCAACCACACCAACAAGGACTGTTGGGTATTCAAGCAGGCAGGCAAGTTAGTTGCCGAAAACAATGACAAGGGGCTGCATAGCGACGACGAGGAAGAGACCCGACCGCCGAACAATAGAGGACAGAAGGGTTTCCCCCCACAGGTGCGGACGGTGAACATGATATACGCAACACACATACCCAAAAAGGAGCGGAAGCATGCACTAAGGGATGTATACGCGATGGAGCCAGTTGCCCCGAAGTTCAATCCATGGTCCTCCAGCCCAATCACTTTTGACCGAAGGGACCACCCCACCAGCATCTGCCACGGCGGATTCACCGCATTGGTTTTAGACCCAATCGTCGATGGATTTCACCTCACCAGAGTCCTGATGGATGGCGGCAGCAGCCTGAACCTGCTTTATCAGGATACAGTGTGCAAAATGGGCATAGACCCCTCAAGGATTAAACCAACCAAGACAACCTTTAAAGGCGTTATACCAGGTGTAGAAGCCAATTGTACAGGCTCGGTTACACTGGAAGTGGTCTTCGGATCCCCGGATAACTTCCGAAGCGAGGAGTTAATCTTCGACATAGTTCCGTTCCGCAGCGGCTATCATGCCCTACTCGGACGTACCACGTTTGCAAAGTTTAACGCGGTGCCGCACTACGCATACCTCAAGCTCAAGATGCCAGGCCCTCGAGGAGTCATCACGGTCAACGGAAACACTGAACGCTCTCTCCGAATGGAGGAACATACAGCGGTTCTCGCGGCAGAAGTACAATGCAGCCTCTTAAGGCAGTTCTTGAGTCTGGCCGTTAAGCGACCGGACACGGCTAAACGCGCCCGGAGTAACCTACAACAAGACCACCTGGCACGTTCCGAGCACGCGTAGCAGTGCGGCCCCAACCCCAGCCCCTGCAAAACGTCAAGACATGTCCTTCACGTACACCATTACGCTTTGGAGATACCATGGGCATGGGGAGAGGGGCACGATCACGATAGGCCCAGAATGCGGCTCAACCAAACCAGGGGCTCCCAAGTGTGTCGTTCTTTTTTTCTTTTTCCTTTTTATTTTTACCCACATGACTCCGTTCGTCAGAGGCCTTGTCCGGCAGCAGACCTGCCGAATTCATGATGCAACATCCAGGGAAGGAGAAAGGCTACAACGAATATCCAGGTGGTCTCCATTACGAGCATTAAATCTGTTTTATACACCATTCTACAGCCTACCCCTGGAGGGGGACATGTTTAATAGTCCCATCCCTTGCTTATCACACCATTTGTATCGTTCTGCCTTCACAGCAGTTTTTCTTGAATAAAGCAATGCAGCACCTTTTTACTTCCAATTGCATTTCTTTCTTATACATATGTTCATTTATGACATATTGCATCCGTACACTTTGGTACGGCTAAATACACCAGGGGCTTATGTTTCCTGCATTACGGTGTGATAAGTCCGAACACTTTCACAAGTGCGGCACCCCGAACTTATAGCATTATATGCATCGGCTCCGAATCATGTCTTGGGTCAATAGTTGGGTTTGCCCGGCTCCCATGTTTTGGTACCTTACGTTCCGTTGTATCGGCTAAGGTAGCACTGTGAGAACCACTGCGATTGCGCCCCAGTTGAGCTGGGTTAACGCCTCAGTGGAGAAAGCTAAAACTGACCGTCATGATGAGGCGAGAGCCGGTCGCTGTTCGAGAGGTTTTTTGCGAGTCCCTAAAGACTTATGCCGCTTAGAGCGAGGAGCCGGTTTTTGTCCGGCCCAGGCGTGGATAGCGCCCCAAATTCGGCCTTTCGAAGACTAGGGGCTTCGCCGAAATTTAAAATTATAGAATTCTATGGCTAAGTGAGAGTGTTCAAGCATTATAAGTCCGGTTGCCTTGTTCGTCGTGTTGAGCGCCTCCCTAGATGGACCTAAAAATGGAAACAAGAGTGCTCAAGTTTATCCCGAACACCCCAGCACTCGTGGCATGGGGGCCGAAGCCGACGACTTGCCATCTCTCAAATTTGATAAACAGCGGCACAGAAGGTAATATTTTAAATTAACAAGCGTTGCTTAGCGCATATGAACTAAGTTTTCAGCGCACAGGATAACAAAATGCGAGTCTACTCAAATATTACATCTTTGGAGCACTCACCCGCAATAGTGCGGGCACCCTTCAGGACACTCATATAATACATCTCGGGCGTGACAGGCACCCTCAATACATGCGGAGTGCTTGATGACTTCAACCCACGGGCACGCATCCACCAGCCGCCGCACCAGGCCGAAGTAGCTCCCAGGCATGACCTCCTTGGGCCACAGTCGAACTATGAGGCCCTTCATGGCCTGTTCGGCCACCTTGTGGAGCTCGACCAGCTGCTTCAGCTGGTCGCTAAGGGGCACCGGATGTCCGGCCTCAGCATACTGAGACCAGAAGACCTTCTCTGTCGAGCTCCCCTCCTCGGCCCGGTAGAATGCTGCAGCATCGGATATGCTGCAAGTAAGATCTGCGAACGCTCCTGGAGAGCTCCGAATTAGGGTAAGTGATAGGTAATTCACACTCACATGCTTACTTTGCATGAAAAATGCCTTACCCGCCGCTATTTTCTTCAACGCCTCGATTTCCTGGAGGACCTTATAGGCTTCGGCCTTAGCGGCTTTGGCACTCTCAAGAGCCGTCGCAAGCTCGAACTCTCGAGTCTTCGAGTCACGCTCCAAACTCTCATGTTTTTCCATGAGAGCCTGGAGCTCTTGCTGTACCTCCGCCACCTGCGCCTCATGCTTCTCTCGCTCGGTGCGTTCCGCGGCCGCATTACGTTCGGCCGCGGACACCGCCTCCTTCAGGGTCGCCACCTCGTTTGTGCCCCTGCTATATCCACGTTATCCTTGTCATTTTTCTTGCAACCAAATCCTTTTCTGTAAGGTACAATTTCAATAAGGTATTACTCACCTTCTTTTTCCTCGAGCTACTTCTTGGCACGGCCGAGCTCGTTCTCAGACCGCTCGAGGCTTTCCTTCAAAGTATTGACCTCCGCAGTCAGTGCGGCGGAGGTCAGCAGCACAGCCTGCAATCCCATATTGACATATTTTTTATGACTCCTGCGTATATCTTTTTAGATCCTCAGTCCGGCTTTTCTTTCCGAACACCGAACCGAGCATCAGGGGCTACTGTCTATGTAGTACCATTTTATATCGAAATTCTTACCTCAAAGCCTGTTAGAAGGCTGCTGCAGGCTTCGGTCAGCCTGCTCTTGGCAAGCTGAACCTTCTGAATCATCGCACTCATAACAGTGCGGTGTTCCTCCTCGATGAAGGCGCCATTGAGCGCCTCCAGCAAGTTATCCGGCGCCTCCGGTTGGACGGAGGCTGCCGGCGTCACGGTCTTGCCCTTCTTACGAAGGGGTCGCCCGCCGGACTCCGGAGCCACTATAGGTTCCGGGGCCGAGTCCGGTGCAAAGTCCGGGAGGTTGTCCTGCGACACCTCCGGGGCCTCCTCCTCCTGGTGGGTCCCTTCCCGGGCTCCCACCTCGGCATCGTCCGCATCACGGGGGGTGGAGGCAGTCGGAAGAGAATCCATATCCGACGCACCTAAGGACCCGCTCGACGAAGCGGGAAGATCATCCTTGGGCGGACTGCAGGGTTGTATGCGGCATTAGAAAGACATTATGTGGCGAAAAGAAAAACCATGAAGTTATTCGGGATTCCGGATACTTATGATCTCGCCAGGGGCTTGGCCCTTGGAGGCCAGTCATCGTCGTCGTCACTGGCGTTGGCAGAGCAGTTCGGGGAAAGAGTTTTTCCCTTCTTGGACCCTTCGGCCTCCCCCATAGGGTAAGTATTCCTTTTCTTCCCTCCCCCCGCTGGGGGAGAGGCTTTCTTCTCCTCCTCCTCGCCTTTGTGGGAGGAGTCGGCCTCGGAGTCATCATCCGATAACACCTGAAAACGGGAACTCTTTCGAGTACCCATGGCCTTCTTCTTCGGCACCACGTGGGGTGCCGGAGCCAGCAGCCCCGTTAGGCGGGCGTCCGCTGGGTCCTCCGGCAATGGGGCCGGACAGATAGTCTGTTCGGCCTTCGCCAGCCAGTCCTGTCAAAGGTAAAGGGAGTTTAGATCTCGCATAGAGTCAAACTATGGAAAACAAGCGACAAAATCACTTACCTCGTCAGCCGGACGCTGCGAGCTGAATCCGCGATCTTCGGTAGCGGATGCGGGAGCCTAGGCGCCCTTGAACAGCACCTTCCAGATATCTTCATACATAGTGTCGAAGAGCCCGCTCAGAGTCTGGTGCTGCGCCGGATCGAACTCCCACATGTTGAAACCCCGTCGTTGGCACGGGAGAATCCGGCGGATGAGCATGACCTAGACTACGTTGACAAGCTTGAGCTTCTTGTCCACCAGCTTTTGGATACAGGCTTGGAGTCCGGTCAGCTCCTCCGAATAACCCAGATCCGGCCACTCTCTTTCCAGGAGGTGAGCCGTGTAGGGATGCCAAATCTGAATTCGGGGGCCGCTGCCCATTCTGGGTCACGCGGCTCGGTGATGTAGAACCACCCCGATTGCCACCCCTTAATGGTTTCCACGAAAGTGCCCTCCAGCCAAGTAACGTGGGACATCCTAAACATCATGGCGCCTCAGCACTCCGCTTGGCTGCCCTTCACAACCTTCGGCTTGACACTGAAGGTCTTGAGCCACAAGCCGAAGTGGGGCTGGATGCAGAGGAAGGCCTCACACACAACGATAAACGCCGAGATGTTGAGGATGAAATTCGGGGCCAGATCATGGAAATCCAGGCCGTAGTAGAACATGAGCCCCCGGACAAAGGGATGAAGTGGCAAGCCCAGTCCGCGGAGGAAATGGGGAAGAAATACTACCCTCTCATGGGGCCTGGGGGTGGGGATGAGCTCTCCCTCGTCGGGGAGCCGGTGCATGATGTTGCTGGACAAATATCCGGCGTTGCGATGCTTCTGGATCTGCCCCTCCGTGACGGAGGAGGCCATTCACTTGCTCCCGCTTCGGACATAGTTGGAGAAGGTTGAGGTGAGAAGTGCGGACTTGGGCGCTGGAGCTCGAGTTCGCGGAGATGGATAAGCCAAGGAGGAAGAAGGCGCAGGTAAAAGCGTTGGATCTTTATCCCCTTATATGGGCGGACAAGAACATATGTCCCCACCGGCCTGATAAAACTCGCTTATCTCCCAAGCGCCGCAATCAATGGCGCGGTTGGGTTACCCACGTCCGTATTGATGGGAATCCCGGAATAAGGGGAACACGATCTCTGCTTTGACAAGACGTGCCAAGGAAACTGCTTCGCTAAACGCGCTGAGGTGGTACAATAAAAACGATTCTAGTAAAGGCTTGGTAGTGGTGTGACGTCATGCCACAAAATACGTCAGCAGATTGAACTTGTGTGAATATTATTCTCTCTACGGTTATACGTGGAATTTATTTTTGCAGAGCCAGACACTATCCCGGTGTTCACAATATTCTATAAATTATTCGGAGGAAGAATCCGCCTTGCAATGCCGAAGACAATATGCGCGCCGGACTCATCGTCATTGAAGCCTAGTTCAGGGGCTACTGAGGGAGTCCCGGACTAGGGGGTGTCCGGATAGCCGAACTATCATCATCGGCCGGACTCCAAGACTATGATTGAAGACTTCGTCTCGTGTCCGGATGGGACTTTCCTTGGCGTGGAAGGCAAGCTTGGCGATACGGATATGTAGATCTCCTACCATTGTAACCGACTCTGTGTAACCCTAGCCCTCTCCAGTGTCTATATAAACCGGATGGCTTTAGTCTGTAGGACGAACAACAATCATACCGTAGGCTAGCTTCTAGGGTTTAGCCTCCTTGATCTCGTGGTAGATCTACTCTCGTAACACACATCATCAATATTAATCAAGCAGGACGTAGGGTTTTACCTCCATCAAGAGGGCCCGAACCTGGGTAAAACATCGTGTCCCTTGTCTCCTATTACCATCTGCCTAGACGCATAGTTCGGGACCCCCTACCCGAGATCTTCCGGTTTTGACACCGACAACGAGGGTTAAGGCATAGTAAGCAAGCTTCTCGTCGTTCTGCGAGTTGACGGGACACTTCAAAGTTATTTAGTACTACGTACTCTCTCCAAAAAAGGGCTGACCAAGTCATGGCTACCATCCCGTGCTCCGTCGTTGAGTACATGCACTATTCATGTGACATCGAGGAGAAAAAATATTGCATAGTAGGTGCCATCGAAGTGCACGACTCACTTACACACTTCTTATCTGATTATCTCCATTTTCTTGCATGACACGTGCACCTTGATGCTAGATGTCTCGCGTGTTGGCAAAAGGATGAACAAAGCTCACGTCAAAAAAGAAGAGTGGAAGAACATAGATTCCCGACGACCGAGAAGGAGCAAAGAACCTTGTGGTGGAGCATCTGCACTCATAATATTTTATATTATTCAGTGATATAAAATCAACAAATCATCTCCACAGTGGATTGGAAGAGTACAAAACACGACAGCCCAGTGTAGTTACATCATACTACATGGCTAACTCAGGCTATCACCATATTTCTTGGCTTCCGTGCAACACCTAGCTCTAGTAACCCAGCAGCCCGTATCGCTTCTCGCTCCTCGTCTCTCTCAAAGTGCGGCGAGCTAGCGTTTTTGCCATCTATTGACTCATCACATGTTAGCGACATGCCAAGAGCATTCTAAAAAACATATTGTAATCTATTGTTATGCCAAGAAGAGGAAGCGCTTTGACCGATGGGCCAAACGAGACAGACGTGCCGTGCCGTGAGTGGGTCCAGTTTCTCGTTTTGAACTCGTTTAGAACACTTGGTTTTGACTATTGATAAGATTTTATATAGGGCCTAATGCATTCTTCGAGGATGCCTTTGACTATTGATAAGATTTTATACAATTTGAAAATTATATCATTCGAAGATCCTTTCATGTTCCGTTAAAAAAGATCCTTTCACGTACGAATTTGACTGTATGCTTTGAGCAACTTGCATGTCCTATACTACTCATGTTTGGATACACTAACTTAGCTAGAGGTTAGACTAACTCATGACTAACCCTGAACTAACTGTAGCCAAAGAGGTGTTTGGGTGACAGGGTTAGATTGACAATAAATGCACTTGATGGAGAGATAAAAGTGATTTTTTAGTGGGCCCAATGAGAACTATCTCCAATTAGCACCTCTTGGGTGGGATAGTTTTTTTGGTGGGTTCAGTGCAACTTTCTCCAATTTAACCCTCATGCTTGGATACTTTAGGGCTATTTGAGCCCCAACTAGCTCAAACTAACTCTAACCCATGGATCCAAATAGGGCCAAAGTTAGTCTCGGAAAACACATTAAGCCCTATATACATGGACAGACGGAGTACATGAGGTTGCCCGTAACGGTAGTATCATAGGTAGTATCATGCATGGCAACTAAGCAATTTTGATGAGATGGCATAGAATTAAATGAAGAAAGAGATGCTTGAGTATCATATCATGATACTGTATCATATTAAATGATGTGCTACTTTGTGTCATGCATGTCAATAAATGTAGTACTCTATGATACCAGCATATGATACTTTGTATTACGGATGTAGTATCATATGCATGATACTGGTATATGATACTCCCCATTACAACCAGCCTGATACGTACTAGCAAACGCTCACCAGTAGTAGTTCATTGGTTGGTTTCGATTTTTGATTCAGTTGCTGTGCTGCTACCGTCCAATATTCGCGTGTGGTTGTTTCTAGAATAAAAAAAGGAGGTACCCCTACTTATGTTACTCCCACTAGTCCTAGCCTAAGGTTAGTAGGTGACCTTGCGCTTGGCTCTTTGCCTCCTCCGGAAGTCGAACAATAATGATGGTACTACAGTAGTACTTCTGGCAATCTGACACCAAATGAACTGTTGCACGTCCACAACTTGTAAGCAAAAGCTTCTCCTCGTGCTGCGCACATTGGCGAGGGAGAAGGCGTAGTAAGCAAGCTTCTTGTCATTCTGCGAGTTGACGGGACACATCAAAAGTTATTTAGTACTACGTACTCTCTCCAAAAAGGGCTGACCATGTCATGGCTACCATCACGTGCTCCATCGTTGAGTACGTGCACTATTCACATGCCATCGAGGAGAAAAAATATTGCGTAGTAGGTGCCATCGAAGTGCACGACTCACTTATGCACTGCTTATCTGATTATCTCCATTTTCTTGCATGACATGTGCACCTTGATGCTAGATGCCTCGCGTGTTGGCAAAAAGATGAACAAAGCTCACGTAAAAAAAGTTGAAGAACATAGATTCCCGACGACCAAGAAGGAGCAAGGAACCTCGCGGTGGAGTGTCTGCAAGGAACCTTGCACGTTTTCCCCTATTTTTTGCCACCTTCCCACCTATAAACAAATAATAGAACATGAACTCCTTGCTAACCACTAGAGATGATACATCAGGATGCTAAGTTGAAGATGTTTTATAGTTTATATTGATAACCACGCAAGAAGCCACGCATGTATAGGACTATGCAGCCACGCATGTACACACGCCAACGCACTAACTCATGCCAATCCAACTCATGCACATACGCGTATAACATGGAGCACACAACACATGTACACAACACATGCATGCACACACACTCGGCCACAGAATGCACATGAATAACACATGCATGCACACACACTCGGATGCATGGAGGCATGCGCCATCTGCGGCAATGTCTGGTTCGTCGTGCTACGGTGAAGCTTGTACACACGGCACCTACGCATCTCTTGCAGCACCTCTTTGCCGTCGTTACTCAACGACTAGTCGGAGACGAAGATGACCGTTGCCTCGGCCTTAGAGCTAGCACCGATGGAAAAGCACGCACGCTGCACGCACACGAGCACGTACGGAGTTCCCACGATGTGGTGCGTCCACAGTCGCCTCTACTCCTTCTACGCATGCTGTCTATCAAGGCAGCTGGATGCGTAATGATCATGTGGGTGAGATCTTCTAGGAATATGATGACGAGGAAAATTATAAGACTATCCATAGTGGGAGTAACATAGGTAGTAACATCACACATGTCTAGATAAAGTAGATGATATGGTAAGAAATAAATGAAGAAAGAGAGGAAAGTAGCAACATCACACATATCAAGGCAAGATGTGTCTATAGCCTAATAAATGAAGTGTTGCATGTTACCACACATATGTTACTATAGAGGTAGTAACATAGACTAGTAACATGAGTATGTTACTACCCATTATGGCTAGTCTGAGGGGGATGTCTCCAACAGTGTTCCTCGGCTCGCACCTCTTGCATCACAGTGATCGAGCTTGGAGTCATTCATCTGGTACATGTGGCATCTCAGATCTGGAGACAAGGTGATGTACACCGTCAAGGTCCACGGTCAAGGGGGACAGGGCGGACGCGACCTCTCACTGCGTCCGCCATTTGAAGCGGCGCGCAGGCCCAGGGCGCCGCCCACTGCACTCCTAGCTGTACCCTCGTCCTCGCCGCATTCAAAAACCTACATTTAAAACCGCGTGGAATGTGAGAAACCAACTCCGGCCACACTCATCCGTTCAGGAGGAGGACGTCGGCCAAGCTCCTCCTTCCACCATTTTGTCGGAATGAGATCCTCTAATATCACGAAGGGATGTCAGGGAAGCTACAACACCCTGACATGCCTTCTTCATATCCATATGATTAAGCCTAAAATGACTTGAATTAATTTACAAATTACAAATCTACTTTATACATTTACAAAAATTGCATACAAACAAAATTATGGTGCAATAAAATTAATTTCAGATTTTATTTTTTATGAATAGTAACTGTGCACAGTGTCTTTGCTACAGTGCCAGTGACATCCCTTCTTTGTTTCGCACTGGGATTGCACTGTAGCTTAGTGACATCTCCTCATGATGTTAGAGGATCCATTCCCCATTTTGTCCACTCTTTTGGCGGCATTCGACGAGCAGGAAGAGCAGTTCTCCGGCATAAAAGCTGTCTGGGAGGCCCGCCGAGCCCGACAGTTACGAGCGAGGCAGCTCGCTTCTCCACCTACCTCGCCTAGCCCGTCGGAGGCAGTTGCCGCACTAAGCCAGCGTGTGGTTCCGCAGTTGGCCTCTCCAATACAGCTCAAGGAAGAGTGCCGACTTGCTCCACGCCGGCTTGTCGGGTGCACGGCGGCACGGGCATCATTGCTGCCCTCGACGCCGCCGTGTCATACATCGCCTCCAGTGTCTGCGACTGTGCCATCCGCCGTCAACGCGCTCGTAGCCGCGATATGCAGGCAGAGAAAGAAGCTGTCATGGATGTCTACAAGGTGATGCAGCTACACGGATGTCGACGAGGTGACGGGCAGCATGTCCCCGCCCGCCACCATCATCAAGGAGAAGTAGAACACAGGAGGCTGCCACCGATTGTATCCCATGAAGGCCACCGCCGAGGCGACGTCAGCGAATACAGTTGGCGTCTTGCACGATTCTTCTTCTGCCAGATGCTGGAGGAGGACAAAGAGATCGTGCAGCAACCATTTAGATTAGGTAGGAGTATTTTAGTTCTACCAGACTGGTTGTAATGGGAGTATTATAAGTAGTATCATGCATGCCAACTAGTAGTAGGCAAATTTGATGAGGTGGAGTAGAATTAAATGAAGAAAGAGAGAGTTGAGTATCATATTATGATACCGTATGGAATTAAGACCTCTTGCAATGCAAATGTGCTTAGATAAGGTGCTAAGTGCATTAAATGGCTTAGCAACTCAAGTCTCCAATGCATAGGTGCTTAGTTTGTTGTTGCTAAGATTGCTTCATTTAATTAGCTATAGACTCAAAATTTTCTTTCCACTATTTTTTCCTAGGGTCACCAAACTAGTCTCTCTCTTCTTAATTAACTTGCCACATCATATTTTATGCCTACATGGCAGGCTTAGCAACTATACATGGTGGAACACTGGGAGAGGCCAAGGCTGGTCATTGTGGGGAGTAAGTTATACTGTAACATATTACTATGTTACTCTAAACATCTCTATAAACCAGAAAGGAGGGAGTAGTAACATAGACTAGTGTCGTATGCATGAAACTACTAGTGAGTATGGGAGCACATGATATTTCCCCGTCCAGACCGATCCCGAGTTGGCTTCTCACCTTCTTGGTCCAACAAAATCCCCCCCCCCTCTCGCGCGCGCTCTTCCCGCCCGGCACCAGCTGAGCCCGCCACTCCACATTGATGGCAAGTCAAGGCGACACGACCTCTCACTGCTTTCGCCATTGAAGCGGCACACCGACCGAGGGCACCGCCCGCTGCATGCCCGACATTTCAGACTACCCAGTGGGGAGTAACTTTAGAGCAAGTACTACAATTAGATGACATAAGCAGCCTATAAGGATTTAAATATAGTGTTTGTGCTTAGTTGAAGGAGAGAGAAGAGAAGCGGGTTGTAAACTTGTAGCCGGTTGTAGCAGGAGCTCCAACATACTTTGTGAGACAAAAGGTGGGGCCATTATTAATGATATATATTATACTAGGGACTAACTATTGTACTAGCAAGCTATGAGGTTGGTTCTAGATGATGTGTCAACTTCATATAGCCAGATGTTGGCTATACTATTAACCATGCTCTAAGTGTGGTGTAAGTAGGTGAGTGTGAGTTGCACCACTTTTTAATGTGATCTATTCTAGCATTTGCATGAGCATGATAATAGTCACTCGCTAAGGAACTTGAGTACTTTAAGTGTGTGTTGCCAGACAAATTTGTTGCTGGGACCATCATTGCCAAGCTTCCACCTTCGTGGAATAATTTTGCTACTTCTCTGAAAAACAAGAGACATGAGTTTTTCGTTTCGGATCTTATTAGAACTTTGATTTTGAAGAGAAGGCGAGAGCAAAAGACACACGTGCTCGGGTTGCTGAGGGAGCTCCTAGTGCCCACATGGTACACGAGAAGAACTTCTAGCCCAACCAGCCCCAAAACAACAAGAAGTGCAGCCGAAGGTGGAAATCAACTAAGGACTTCTGAAATTATATATAATCTTCGTCAGGCAGGTCAGTATCCCCTTCATCCAGATGATTGTGTTTTGTCATGCCGAGCTATTGATATGTGCTACTGTTTTGCAACACCGTTTAAGTATAGCTATTGTTTTCCTATCTTTTCAGATCCAGGACAATGAAGATGATTTCAGGGGAACTGCACAATATGGACTCATGTTGAGTCATCTCTATTGCCTCATGTGTTTGCTGCAAATGTGTTAGCATCAATTGCAAGATGAGGCAGCTAGCTAGCTGTGGAGTTGCCAACATGCTCAAAGTGCTCGCAACATTGAGAAGAAACAAGCATGCCCAGGAAATTAATGCGTGCGCAGGGAGGCCCTTTGCTCAGAGAAGCATCGAGCGATTTTATTTATTTCCACACCTTCTCACAGCATTGTATTGGTTATAGTATGGTGAATCATTGAGATGCATAAACATGCTTAACTTTTGTTCTTCTGAATGTTAGTATGCATACCGTATCTCCTGAAGCTTAGTTTAATGTGAGTGCCTGCATCCAGTACCGCATCCTCTAATTTGGTCGATGCCAAGTTAAAAAAGGTTACCGATGAGTAACCATAAGCTGGAGGTGTATCTTTTTTTTTCTTTCGGATGGGCAATAAGCTGAAGAGGTACTCGGGTTGCCTCTAGCACAAGGCCCTCCAGTATGAAACACGGGCAGCCGATTGGGCCGATACAAAAGCCTATCCATCTTAAAGCCCATTTGCTTTTGTTTTTTGCAAGGAGAAGCCCATATTTCTTGAAGAGGGGGCCATCCCAGAAAATCCTCCTTCCTCCTTGCAGCCACTTATACTGCAGCCCGCTCTCCCGCTTCCGTCTCCCCCGAATTCCCCCCACTCCCCATCTTCCTCACTAATCTAGAAACCCCCCGCTGACCTTCTTCCTCACTCGTACAGAAAACACCTGCTCCTCTTCTTCCACTCCTACAGAAATCCCCAGCCCTCCTTCTTCCCCACTCGCACTACTACTAGGCTCGTCTCTGGCTACTCTACTCAAACCCATGAACTCGGTGCGACGCCCACAAGGAAAATGGATTCAGCTGGCCCCAACGCCAAGAAGATGAGGCTCCCGCCAGTGGCGACGCCGGTTGTAGATCCCGCACCCGGCAACACAGGGAGAAGCGGGGAGGCCCCTCCCCCACCCAGATCCGAGGAACCGGTAGAATCTCTGGTGGACCGCATTAGCGATCTCCCGGACGTCATCCTTGAGGAGATGATCTCGCTTCTCCCCACCAAGTATTGCTGCCGCACACAAGTCCTCTGAACTCGGTGGCGCCCTCTATGGCGCACCGCGCCCCTCAATCTCGATTGTCATTAGATATCTGTCCTTCCTGAATTTGATCTCCTCAGAGCTATTGTCTCCTCTCACAAGCAGGGCCCCATTCAACGCCTCTGCATCCCCGACATGCTACCTATTGTCCATACCCGGCATGGTGGACGCTTGGTTGACATCCCCTGAATTCGGAAAACTCCCTATCAGTTGTCTCCAAATAGAGCCGCCTCACCTTAAAAGCATTGGAATTTGTTTTGAGGGACAACAGCTCATCATCGAAGATGCCCCTTCACTTCAAAGGTTGCTCCTTGATGATTGTTATAAACCTTCACAAATAACTGTCATCTCTGCGTGCAAACTGGAGACCTTGGGTGTAATTCGTGACCCGTTTAATGATCACAAGAAGTTGGTGTTTGGCTCCTCACTTTTTCAGGTACCGTATATTATCATCTACGCATTGTAATCATAAGATGCATTTTTCATTTGTGCACATAAGTTTTATATCATCTTGGAGTACACTTTGGGTACTTATATTATGTTATATGCTCAATGAAGAGTTTGTCCATTGATAGCCTGTCAGTGCTGCTAGATTCTGTCAAGATCTTATATATCGGAATGTTTAGTTTTGATCTGAACATAATTATTGGCTTGCTGCCATGCTTTCGATCTCTGGAGAATTTATATATAGAGGTGATGATTTCATGCACATTGAAAGCCCATATATATTGTACTAGAATTAACCGTTCAACTGTCGTTCTTTCGACATACTCTTTTTCAGACCTTAACTGTTTTCAATCTTCATGTCTACTTAGGAACAACCACATGGAGCAAAACATATAACCAATCGGTGGCGTAATAAGCACCAGGATTTTCTCAGTTCTCATGACATTCGTTTGAAGACAACAATGATGGAAGGATATGCATCCAACCAGGCAAACAGAAGCTTTGTCATATTCTTCCTGTTGAATGCAAGGTTAATATTGTCCACGAGGCTTAAGTTTTACCGCAAGAGATTTCTCACAGACGGACATGTTGAACAGCAAAAAAATAAGTTTCAGGTGGACAAATGAGCTTCTAAACGTGCTCAGCTTCTATTTACAACAAGTTGTAGTCATCTTGAAATAATTTTGTTTGCACAAGATGTTGATTTTATGGATCAGACCGATCCATTTGTTTGTGACTGGTAAAAAGAGTGGTTGGGTTAGATGTTACTGCCATGTTCAATCTGGGTTTTGTCTAAAAATTTGGTGAACAATTAATCCTTGAGTTTTTTGTACCATTTGTAAGATTGAGTTGCATTATGTTTCCCTTGCACTTCCCTCCACCTGCCACTACACTGCCGCATCTTCCACGACTGTTGTTTGTTCCCATCCGAGGCCTCGCCGTTGTTCTTCGGCTTGGTTCGCTCGCTGTGCCCGTCACCGTCTGGCGTTATCAACATGGTCAATAACCAAGAGGAATCAGGAGATGACTATACCTAGAGAGGCTGACAGTAGGGACCCACCAGGGTCATTGCATTGCGCAAGCAGGTGCCTCGTTATTACAAGCCAAAAAAAATACTTTCTCCTAATTGTTTGACAACTAGGTCCCATGCGATTGTCAATGTAGTCAATAAATGAGAAAATTACATTGTTTTTTTAGTTTCAGAGACGGAGCTCAACTGCGCGTTGTGCGGGGGCTGTGGCCCGTCTAGCCCAACTTACTCTTTTATTTAAGCACATGACGAGCCCAGTTGATATATTTTTTCTTTCTGAAAATGGCTAGCCCAGTTCTTTTTTTGGAGAATACCAAAACCAAGGCCTACTTGCTTTTCTCGGCCCTGCTGGGCTGCAAATCTTTCAAGACGAGGAGGGATGTAAGAGTAAGAAATGGGCTTCCCTAGAAAATGGGCTATAAGTTGTAAGAAATGGGCTGTAAGTTTTTAAACCAAAGCCAACCGGCAATTACATTAAAATATCATATTTTTTTTGGGTTTCTCTACTCTCTACTCTTATAAAAACCAAAGCCAACTGGCAATTACATTAAAATATCATCTTTTCTCCCACAAGATAAACTACTCATACAAATGCATCTTCATGTTCCGTGCAACGAACGGGCATCTTGCTAGTTAAGATTTTAAATTTCATTCATTTTTTTGCGGAGAATTGTTTTTTGAATTTTATTTTGACATAATTTTTAAAAATTATTTTTAACGTGACTCAAAATTTCGTGATTAAAAGAGTTCGGACCCCACCGAAATATGCAAAATTTCGTTGAATTTTTTAGCAGTGCCCAGAATATATGGTCTATAAAGCTAAAAAAAGAATATGGGCTTCAAATATCCTTAATTAGCAAATGGGTTGTAAATTATTGAAAATAATGGCTAATGGACCGTATGCTGTTTTCCACAGATTTGAGGCTGACTTCTGGGCCTACTAGGTTGACGATGACGCTGTCTGAAATTTTTTTTTTGACGCGTACGCAAGACTTTGTCAACTTAGTCAACATAGAGCAGTGACTGCTGGATGTCCATCCAACGGCCGCCGTGCTTCTTCAATCTCTGATCTTCCTGCTCTAGCCGCCCAAACCAGCACCGGCGGGACTGCTTGCTCCCTCCTCCTTTGGCTGTCTGTCCTGCCGCCAGGCCATCCTCTACCCACCCATACATCCTGTTATTTTCTGGCGACGTCAGCCTCACTCCACAACCGACCAGTCAGCGCTCGTACTCCCCTCAGCGTGGGCATCCACTGAGGTGGCTTCGCCGGCTCCGGGTTGTTCCCTTCGTGGGCCTCGCCCTCGTCCATCGCGTTTGTGCTCTCGGCATGGCGAGATCAAAATGGTCAACAAATGGCAGCCATCGGAAGAGGCTGAAAGTAGGGGCCCACACAAGGAAATGCCTCCTTATTACACGCAAAATAATGATTCCTGCAGCTGACATCTGGGACCCACTGGAAGGGCCTCTGTATTTCGCAGAAAAAACGTTCCCTCCGCTGTCAGCTCGGACCCACCAGCTATATCTTTGCACGCAAGGAAGTGCCTCCTTATTACGCACAAAAAAATGAATACTCCCCCTGCTAGCTGGGACCCACCATAGTCGGAGGCTGACTTGTGGGCCTACTAAGTTGACGGGGACGGAGGGCTTTGTCAACTTAGTCAATATGAATGATTCTAGCTCTAGTGACCGTACGATGTCCATCCAACAGCCATAGTGCTTCTTCAACCTCTGGTCTTCTTACTCCAGCCGCCCAAAGCAGTGCCGGTCGTGCCGCATGCTCCTGCCTCTCGTGGCCGGCTATGCTGCCACGGAGGCCTCACTGCCCCCTACTATTCCCACCGCTGGCCAGGCCCTGCGGCAATGACAGCCTCACACCACAGCCGAACCAATGAACCCTCGTACTCCTCTCCGTGTGGGCATCCACTGCCGTGTCTTTCCCGGCTCCGCGTCGTCCCCTTCCTAGGCCTTACCGTCGTCCACCGCCTTGGTGCTCTCGGCGCAGCCTGGTCAATGTAGTTAATGAACGACTTCCATTTGGAAGAGTACTGTATGTGGAGAGGCTGACAACTGGGTCCATGGCCGCAACAAGGAAGTGCCTCCTTATTACACAGAAAATAATGATTCCTCCACCTGACAGCAGGGACGCACCGGACGGGCCACCATATTTCACGAAAAAACATTTCCTCCCTGACTGTTGGGACCCACCAGCTACATCTTCGCACATAAGGAAGTGCGTCCATATTACGGGCAAAAAAATGATTCGCCCCCTGACTGCTGGGACCCACCAGCTACACTTCGCACGCAAGGAAGTGCCTGACAGTCGGGACCCGCCTGGTCGAAGCGTACGTAGCGTTGTCATTCTGGTCGCGAACGTGTATGTACATAGTGGTCAATCGGTTTGTCTGCAAGCTGCAGCGATGAACCGTGGCCGTGCAAGGAAGGAAGGGCACGTGTCGTAGTAGAGGTGTGCACGTAGCATGTACACGTACGTATAAAGGCCAGGGTGCAAGAAAGTAAATACGGCCACGTACGTACATATGGGCGGGGTCTCGAACGCCTACTCGCGCATACGTATGGCCAAGGCTCGTGGACATGGCTGGGTCAGAACGGAGAAACTGCGTCATCGTCGTGCTCATGGGGAGGCAACGGAATGTGTCATGTTCATCGGGAGGCAATAGAACGCGTGCTGTTCATCGGGAGCCAACCGGCTTGGACGGAACAGCCGATGGAAACGAGGCCTGACGTACCGCACAATGGAGGAAATGACCTTGTGTTCAACCGGGCACGGTCGAAACGGGATCCTGTTCATCGGGAGGGGCCTGGCGTACCGCAAAACAGAGGAAACGGACTTCTGTTGGACCTCCTACGATCGAAACGGGGTCCTGTTGATCGGGAGGGGTGTGATGTACCGCAAAACGGAGGAAACGTACTTGTGTTGGTGTGCTACAGTCGAAATGGGGGTCCTGTTCATCGGGAGGGGTGTGGCATACCGCAAAACAGGACTCCACGGGATACTGTTCATCTCCACCGTCAACCTCCTCCATCCTTCATGGGTTACTGTTCATCCACCGCCGACCTCCTCCAGCCTCCACCTGCGACTGTTCATCCACGGGCTCCTGTTCATCCAGCCTCCACCGCGCGCTCCTCCACTGGCTACTGTTCAACCAGCCTCTCCACGGGCCCCTGTTCAACCACCCCTCCATGAGCTACTGTTCATCCAGCCCTCCACCAGCTATTGTTCAATCAGCCCTGCACCGACTACTATTCAACCTTCCCTCCACGGGGTCCTGGTCATCCAGCCCTCCACGGGGTCCTGGTCATCCACGCCTAACTGGCTTGATCGATCGGGGTCCTGTTCATCCAGCGGTAACACCACGGGCTCCTGTTCGTCCAACCCCCCATCGGGAACTGTTCATCCAAACCGCCCCAACAACGCTCACTGTTCATCCAGAGGCAGCATCAATCGGCTTCAGTTAGCAGCAATAGTGAAGGAATCGCTCGACCGGATTCAGTTAACAGCCATCGATCGATTGCTCGGGTTCGGTAACGCGTAGCTTGTAGTGCAATCGCTCGGGTTCAGTTAGGTGAACGGCTCGCTCAGGTTCAGTTAGAGCCAATGCCTCGCACCCATGTGCGTACGTGTACGAGAGAAACGTGCATCGCTCGTCCCCCGACCACCCACCGTAACCAGGAACTCCCCGATATTTTCCTCGCCCTTGCTTCTACCATGAATTTTTCCGTCATGGACGGTCCAAATAATGTCATGCAGCTGCGTCTCTAGCCCGCCCAGGACGAAAAGCCCATTTTCTGTCATGATTTTTTTGTCATAGAAGTAGGATCCCACCACATCTATGATGATACCGGGTTTTGTCACAATTATCATCATAGAAGTGTCATAAGCATGACAGAAAAAATTTTGTTCCGCCCAAAATGTCATGGATGTGTCTTTTTTTTGTAGTTACTCTTACAAGCAAGAATATCCCTAGTTCTCCTCATTCATAAGTCATAACATAATCTTCCGGTACCTTTGGCAATTCATATCTAGGAGGGCTAGTTCTAATAGGTGTTTCAAGATTTTCAGTTCCAAGTTCCTCATCAGTTTCAACAATCTCATGTTGTCTTACTCTAGCAATTTGTTCATCAAGAGATTCACCTAGTGGCACATCATCAAGCAAGGTACTAGCATCATCAAAAGTACAATTCATAGCAGAAGTAGCATCATCAATAACTTGTGACATATCAGAATTAATAGCATGTGATGGTGTTGCAAGTTTACTTATAACAGGAGGTGAATCTAAAGCGGAGCTGGATGGCAGTTCCTTACCTTGCCTCGTCTTAGAGAGAAAATCTTAGTCTTAGTGTCCTTCAGATTCTTCATAGTTATAACTTGATAATAATCCCAAGTGACTCCACAAATATAGCTATGCTCCCCGGCAACGGCGCCAGAAAAGTCTCGATAACCCACAAGTATAGGGGATCGCAATAGTTTTCGAGCGTAGAGTATTCAACCCAAATTTATAGATTCAACACAAGGGGAGCCAAAGAATATTTGCAAGTATTAGCAGCTAAGTTGTCAATTCAACCACACCTGGAGATTAATTATCTGCAGCAAAGTGATCAGTAGCAAAGTAGTATGATAGTTTTGATAGTAGTAGCAACAACAATAGTAACAGTAACTGTGATAACAGTGATTCTGTAGCGAGTGCAATAGTGACAGTAACAGTAGTAACTTAGCAAGAACAATATGTAGGGAAAATCGTAGGCATTCGGTCGGCAATTTGTTGGATGATATTCATCATGTAACAGTCATAACCCAGGGCGACGCGGCACTAGCTCCACTTCATAAATATAATGTAGGCATGTATTCCATGAATAGTCATACGTGCTTATGGAAAGAACTTGCATGATATCTTTTGTCCTACCCTCCCATGGCAACGGTGTCCTATTGGAAACTAAGGGACATTAAGGCCTCCTTTTAATAGAGAACCGGAAGAAAGCATTAACACACGGTGAATACATGAACTCCTCAAACTACGGTCATCACCGGGAAGTGTCCCGACTATTGTCACTCCGGGGTTGCCGGAGCATAACACGTAGTAGGTGACTATAACTTGCAAGACCGGATCTAGAACATAGATATAATGGTGGTAACATAAACGGTTCAGATATGAAATCATGCAACCCGGGCCCAAAGTGACAAGCATTAAGCATGGCAAAGTCATAACAACATCAATCTCAGAACATAATGAATACTAGGGATCAAACTCTAACAAAACTAACTCGATTACATGAGGAATCTCATCCAACTCCTCACCGAGCAACGAGGCTACGAAGGAATTACTCACTCCTAGTGGGGAGCATCATGAAATTGGCAATGGAGAAGGGTTGGTGATGACGAAGATCAAAGATCTCCCTCTTCGGAGCCCCAAACGGACTCCAGCCTCCTGATGAAGAACAGGAGGCGGCGGCGGCTTTGTCTCGTGAAATGTGATAATTCTTTCTCCCCGATTTTTTCTGAAAAATATGATTTTATAGCGTCGGTTTCAGGGTCTGCGTGGACACCAGGTGGGGACAACCCACCTGGGCGCACCTGGAGGGGGGCGCCCACCCAGATGCCCCCCCTCCGGTGGTTTTTGACTCCAGTATTTTTCTTTTATTTTGAAATAATTCTCCAAAAAGTTACGTTCCAATCCAAGAACTTTTATTTCTGCACAAAAACAACACCAGGGTAGTTCTCCTAAAAACAGCGTCAGTCCTGGTTAGTTTCATTCAACTCATGCAAATTAGAGTATAAAACATGAGGAAAAGCATTAGGAAAAGTAGATACGACGGAGGCGTGTCAGCCACCCGGCCGCCCGGTCATCGTCCTTCTCATTGTGGAAGCCATGGACCGGCCAGTCCACATACTTCTACTTTCTTTCGAATCCGTGTGCCTCCTCGAACCCCAACACGCGCAAACCCTAGGCCCCGGTCACCGCTCCTCCACCTCCCCTCCGACGGCCATGGTGTGGTCGTGGATCTCTGGTAAGGGGAAGCATGACCATGAGGCCAGGTCGTCCTCCGGCCGCCACATCCGCTACACCCCTCCCCCACCTCCTCCGTCATTCAAAATATGGAGAAGGTCACAAAAATAAAAAGAATAAATGCAAGGCCCAGAGAACTATAATTTGAATAAACTCGAGGTGTGAAGCAACATGTCCAGGGAGTGCAGATTTTCGGAGGCCGTGCTCCAATGAGCTCGGTATTTTGAAAATAACAAAAAAGGTATTTAGATTTTTTTTAAAAAAAATCCATGGAAACATATATGTACTCCACAAGAACGTGTTAAATTTCATCGAAAAATATTGTGATTTGTAGGCTGTACAAAAAAAGAATTCCGGGCCAATTACAAAAATAAACGACCCGTTTAAAAATGTGTATTTGTTTTCTTTTTATGCCACTTGTAAATGTATTATGCTGTGAAATTTTGCACATACGTAGTATACATGTGCACGTGTGTTCACAAATAAATTTGGGAATTTTCGCCTTCCAAAAAAAAAGAATTTGAAAAAAGCTCACTGGAGCTCGGTATTCATTGGCATTTTTTGCATGTCCAGGAGGCTAGTAATTTTGGAGTTTTCTTTAACACAGTACAAACGCTCATCACCCTATGAACACACACATGCATAGTGTACCCCTATGAGCATCTTCGATTGTCTGAGCCGACACATTACTTTAGATTGGCAAAATCGTCATAAACCTTTTTCTAGTTGATAGGAATGTCTCCTCACACTAAATGCACATTGCGGGAAGGACTGAAATAAATTAAAAAAAATATGAGCTCCAGTGTCAAATGTAGGACTTGAATCGCCATAAATTGGTTTGCGATCGTTCAGATCATTCGGATTCTTCAAACTCGTGTTTTTATAATTATGTTCCACGATTGCTCGCATCATTTGGATTCATCAAACTCGTGTAGTAGTAGATAGATAGATTGATTACACCAAATTACCATTTGTAAGTACACCGCCATATTTTTACATCGGAAGCTACAGGCTTCTTAAGTGATTTTTCTGAGAGTTCCTCAAGTTTAACCGTGTTTTAATCAATATCAAGTGAATTTTATTTTTCGTTCAGTGCTTTGCCGAACACAAACTGATTTGCTTTTTCAAATATTCAGTGCTGGCAAAAATATTTCAATACGGGATTTTTTTTTGAAATAAATTTCAATACGGGAATTAGAAACCATGCAAACATCATCGACTAGAAACACACACAATGACACAAACATCTTATTTAAGGCTTGACAAGCAACAAATCTGAAAGCATTACGAAGACATTGTTCCATCTCAATTTTTTTTTTGAACATATCTCAAGAGTTTCCAGGACCACACACACGCAAAGCACAAAAACTGCACGCTGGTGCAATTCCAGCCGCGCGCACACACACACACACACACGAGCTCATTTGCCTTATTCGCGACACCAACAAGAAAACGTCATACAGATCAGCAATCTGATCCCACGATGCGAAATCCCGCCTAGCAAATCACGGCTTCTTGGGAACCATTTGCGCGGCGAGCTTCTTGACGGCCGGCCTCGCCATGAGCCTCTCCCACCATGCCTTGACGTGCGGGTACGAGTCGAAGAGGGCCGCGTGCGGCGTGGCCATGAAGTAGAAGGTGTAGGGGAAGTGGTTGAGGTCCGCGAAGCTGACGAAGTCCCCGGCCAGGTACTCGTGCTGGGAGAGGCGTGCCTCGTAGACCTCCAGCACCTTTTTGAGCTTCTCCAGGCTCTCGTCCACCACCGTCTGGTTGGTCGGCAGGCCGCGCATGAGCGGGTTGATGAGGCACTCGTACACGATCGGCGAGATGGCCGGGTTGTAGGTGTGCGCGTCCACCTCCGTCCATACGTCCACCATTGCCGCCTCCTTCAGGTCGCCTTCCCTCAGCAGGTCGACTCCGTTCGTCTTGTACTTGCGGAGCACGTACCTTGCAATTGCGCGTGACTCTGAAAACACAACAAAAACAGAATGCTTTTGAGAATTTGAGAGGATATTTGAACAACGAGCATCCATCCACCGGAACAAAAAGGAAGCATTCGCTTTACTAGCCGGTCCCATTCAGATGCCAAGAAACAGAGGCCAAGCGATTAACATTTACTATGACAAGAACAAAGTAACTAAAAAAAGGCAAATTAATCATACCGAAGAGAAGCAGATCCCCATCCTGGAAGGCAGGGATTTGGCCGAACGGCTGCAAGAAACCAAAACATCTTGCATCAGAACCGTAACAAGTTTCTTTTGCGGGTGAATAACTTGTATTACTCAACTCATAGAATTACAATCATCAGCAGCTAGCTGGACAGTTTCCACAGGACCGTAACAAGTTGATACAAGAAACCAGAGGATTTGAGTGGTCGGTGAGCTTACGTTTCTGACGAGATGCTCAGGGCTCTTGTGCTCCATGGCCTTGAAATCGATGTCGACGACCTCGTACTCGGCGCCGACCTCCTCCAGGCACACCAGCACCCGGGCCACGTTGGTCGACATGGCCGGCCCGAACACCTTCACCGGCGCCATTTTCTCCCTTGGTTGCTACTCGCGGAGTACACGCGAGAGAGTGAGAGATCGGGTGTGTGTTTGTGTGCTATCTGTGTTTGAGCGGTGTGCAGCATGACGCCAACTCCTCCCCATTTTATACGGCATCTAAGTTTCCGGTAGGTGGTTGGTGCCTTGGTGGGATGGTTAGACGTGAGCTCTCCAGAAGGGTGAAGAGGGGGACCGTGAGGTGTGGGCTGACGGGTGCAGTCAATTAGTGCATCACGGCTCAGGTCAGCGAGGTGGGTGCCATAGCTTTCCGTGATGTTTCTAGAACAGCGACCAAGATTTATAGGGCGGAGCTACCCGGGCATTCCTTCTTCCAAATCAGCCTTCTTTTCATTTCAGGCCAACTTCAACACGCGACCTCGTCCTATCCACCAGTGTCCATTTGAGGGTAAATGAACAAAGCATGTCTTTCGACACGCGGCCGTAAACGGATCGTCTTCCGTTTTCTGTCCGCTTTCGATCCTTTCCCGGCCCAAGTTTGAACCGAGCTTGCGGCCGAATGGACACGCAGGGACGCGAGCGGCGCGTGCCCTTGTCCTGCCTTGGCCCGCCCGTCGGGGAGACAAACCCCCCTTTTCTCTTCTTCTACCTCCCTCCACGCCCCGACATTGCCACCGCCACCACCCTCCCAAGCCACGTCGTCCTCCACAAGGGCCGTCCCAACCAGCACCGTGCCATGCCATAGCTATCTCCGCACCGGCTTTCCGAAAAGCATTTGGTCGGCATTCTCTTTGTTGCCGGTGGGAGAGAATCTACGACCACCATCGTCACCCGTCGTCCCCAACCAGTTCCGGTCGTCCGCTCATTGCCGCAGGGCGCCCTCCAGCACCACCGACCCCCAAAACCTTGCTTTGCTGCCTGCGAGGGGAGCAAGGCGTGCACTATCCGGCCGCGCCCCTGGCACGACTGCAAGGCGTTCGACGGATTGCTCACAAGGTTCAATGGATAGAGGTGATGGGTTTTTCTTTCACAACTTCATTTGCTTGTCGGATGACGAAGAGTTGGCGGCTGCATTGGTCGTACATGAACACATTAGTAGGAAGCAGCCTCGGTACAGGGGATCAAGCCCCGGCCATGCTCCGGCCTTGGACCGCAATAGGGAGAAAGGCCACACCCTTCTCTATGCCGATTACTTTAAGGATGGTGCACTCTTCAGGCCACATCAATTTCGTCGCCGATTCCGAGTGAGAAGGCATGTGTTTAATCGTATTCATGAGGGAATGGTGGCACATGACCCATACTTTGAGTGCAAAGAGGATGCCTTAGGCAAGCTTGGTTTCTCTTCATACTAGAAATGCACTGCGGCTATCCGCATGCTTCACGATGACTTGGTTGAGCACATGTGGACTCATATTGGCAACCAGTAGATCTATCAGTTTAATTTCTTTTAATGCAAACAAATTTTGATTGGGTTGTAAGAATATTTGATATTGTATTCTTTTGATTGGGTTGTAAGATTATTTCAGACGTATAACAATTTGCTATGTTTAATTTGAACCATTTGATATGCATCATTTTCATTTTAGTGTGCTCGTGAACGGACGAGATGCAGCTGAAATGCGGGCACATGTTGGGCGTACGACCGCCGCATCTACAAATCCATTGCGAACATGGCTCCATTGCCACCCCTAAACGGACGAAAAGCGGACCAAACAGACGTCCGTTTGGGGTCACGCGTTGGAGTTGGCCTTACCTACGATTAAGATTAGTCACCGTGGGAGTAACTTATTTTAGAAGGGAGAGATGGATTGGTGGAATTATTGATTGTATTGCTTGAGCCTCATGGACATATTGAAGGAAATATGCCCTAGAGGCAATAATAAAGTTATTATTTATTTCCTCATATCATGATAAATGTTTATTATTCATGCTAGAATTGTATTAACCGGAAACATAATACATGTGTGAATACATAGACAAACATAGTGTCACTAGTATGCCTCTACTTGACTAGCTCGTTAATCAAAGATGGTTAATTTTCCTGACCATAGACACGAGTTATCATTTGATCAACGAGATCACATCATTAGGAGAATGATGTGATTGACTTGACCCATTCCGTTAGCTTAGCACTTGATCGTTTAGTATGTTGCTATTGCTTTCTTCATGACTTATACATGTTCCTATGACTATGAGATTATGCAACTCCCGTTTACCGGAGGAACACTTTGTGTGCTACCAAACGTCACAATGTAACTGTGTGATTATAAAGGTGCTCTACAAGTGTCTCCGAAGGTACTTGTTGAGTTGGCGTATTTTGAGATTAGGATTTGTCACTCCGATTGTCGGAGAGGTATCTCTGGGTCCTCTCGGTAATGCACATCACTATAAGCCTTGCAAGCTGTGACTAATGAGTTAGTTGCGGGATGATGCATTACATAACGAGTAAAGAGACTTGCCGGTAATGAGATTGAACTAGGTATTGAGATACCGACGATCGAATCTCGGGCAAGTAACATACCGATGACAAAGGGAATAACGTATGTTGTTATGCGATTCGACCGATAAAGATCTTCGTAGAATATGTAGGAGCCAATATGGGCATCCAGGTTCCGCTATTGGTTATTAACTAGAGAGGTGTCTCGGTTATGTCTACATAGTTCTCGAACCCGTAGGGTCCGCACGCTTAAGGTTCGTTGACGATATAGTTATATGAGTTATGTATGTTGGTGACCGAATGTTGTTCGGAGTCCCGGATATGATCACGGACATGACGAGGAACTCCGAATGGTCCAGAGATAAAGTTCGATATATGTGATAATAGTGTTTGGTCTCCGGAAGGGGTTCCGGATGTTTCCCAAAATGTTTGGGTACGAGAACACTTTATTTGGGCCAAAGGGGAAAGCCCACAAGGTTTTTGGAAAGCGCAAAAGGAAGTTTTGCGGAGTCCAGGGGCCAGACGCCAGGGTCACTGGCGTCTGGGTCCAGACGCCAGGAACCCTGGCGTCTGGCCCTGGAGTCCGAGAAGGACTCTTGCCTTTCGGGTGAAACCGACTTTGTGGAGGCTTTTACTCCAAGTTTCGACCCCAAGGCTCAACATATAAATAGAGGGGCAGGGCTAGCACCAAAGACACATCAAGAAACACCAAGCCATGTGCCAGCAACCCCGTCCCCTCTAGTTTATCCTCCATCATAGTTTCCGTAGTGCTTAGGCGAAGCCTTGCGGAGATTGTTCTTCACCAACACCGTCACCACGCCGTCATGCTGCCGGAACTCATCTACTACTTTGCCCGTCTTGCTGGATCGAGAAGGCGAGGACGTCATCGAGCTGAACGTGTGTTGAACGCGGAGGTGCCGTACGTTCGGTACTTGATCGGGCGGATCGTGAAGGTGTACAACTACATCAACCGTGTTGGTAAATGCTTCCGCTTAGCGATCTTCAAGGGTATGAAGATACACTCCCCCTCTCGTTGCTTTGCATCACCATGATCTTGCGTGTGCGTAGGATTTTTTGAAATTACCACCTTCCGCAACACATATATATAGGAGTACATGGTCACCTTGGAGTACAAATCAAGGCAGGAACAAATCCTACGCTATCTTATGTTTCCTAAATAAACATTACACTCAACATCCCCCCACAGTCACAACAGTAGCGATGCAGATAGTGAGACTGGAGAAGAATTCGAAGGCAAGCCTATGGACACCCCCCATAGTTGTAACGGTCGATGCATCGCGAAAGTCGTGGCTAGAGTGGAAACCGACGAGGTTGCTCAAGCAAGGCGGTAGCCCTTTGTGCTGCTTGTCGAGGTAGCCGAGAGCGTAGAGTGGTGTATCAGTGGTCGAGGTAGCCGTGCGAAGAATGCCATGCTTGATGTCGAGGCGGGGTGGCCGGTGTCGAGGAAGTCACCGTGGAGCCGCGGGCGCAAGGAGGCGCCGAGTTAGTCATGGGCACAGTAGTGTCGAAGTAGTGCTGCGCCAGGAAGAAGATGGTGTTAACGATGCATCACCGGGTTTGACAAACCCGGGGACACATCGTAGACGAAGGCACGGTCGGTGTTGCCATTACCGGGCATGCATAGACAGACAAAGACGAATTCGACCAAGCGCCACACTAGGCCCGTTAGGCCCGGGGACACATCATGGACAAAGGCACGCTTTGGTGTTGCCAGCACCGGGCATGCGTAGATTAGGGACCTGCAGTAGTTGTACGCCATGTTGAGGAGTCGAAGGGGACAGCAGAGAATGAGACTTGATGACGGTTGTGACGCCAATCGGTGTGAGGCCGATGTCACCAACGATGGTCAGAGTATACGAAGTGGTCGGGGAAGATGAAGGTGACACTGGCAACGGGTTGGTGCTGGATGAAGACGAAGGAGGTAGACGGGCGGCGGCAGCGACTGAAGAAGAGCGGCGGCGGTAGGTTAGGAGCATGGCGGTGATGCTCGAAGTAGGCGAGGAACTAGACAACGTGAGGAAGACCGGCGCGGACGGTGGCCTTCCCACACCGAGGGAGGCGGCGTGGCGCAGCGCATAGCATGGGAAGTCGATGCGCGGTGACGGCGGAGTGGATCGCGGGCCGTGGCGATACGACCCGAAGGGGTGACGCAGCGATAGCGAGTATGTTGGGGCGATGACGGGAAGACCTCGGGGCGGCGGCGGAGACCGCGGGCCGTGCCGATGCGGCCCGAAGAGGCGACGCAATAGCAGTGCGCGAGGCAGTGCAACAACGTGGATGGCCTCAGGCGGCTGCGGAGACCACATGCCATGCTCGCTACAGCCCGATGGGGCGACATAATGCAGCACGAGGGTCGGTGCAGCCACGAAGACGGCCTGGAACAGACGTCCTCGGGGTGGCGCTTGGCCGCGGGCCGCGGTACTATGGCCCAAAGGGGCGACACAGCGACATCATACGGGTCGATGCAACCGCGGGAAGAATAACGGGGCGGCGGTGCTGCGGCCCGATGGGGCGACGCAGCGGCAGCCCGATGCTCAATCGGTGGAGGGGCGCGCTGTACTCGGGACGGTTTTCATGGGGCCTGCGGAGGCGCGCAACCGACGGGCCAGGTTGGTCACTCGACGTAGAGGATGCAGATCGTTGCGGCGGGAAGGTGACCAATCTGATCACGTGCGTGGTTGGGGACGCTGCTCGGTGGAGGCGGGGTGGCAGCTGAGTCCATGATGAAGCCGGCGACCGTACAAGCGCGACTTAGATCGACGGGCAGGCTGGCGCGCGAACGGCGGCTGTGATGGGCCATCGCATGGCGGGAGGCCGCCGAGTCGTGGCGATGCAGGAGTCCCGGTCGGAGCAGGGCGATGACAGCTGGCGTAGATTGACGGGCGGGCCAACATGCGAATGGCGGCGGTGATGGGCGCCGCATGGTGCGAGGCCGCCGAGTCAAGGCGATGCAGAAGTCCCTGTCGGAGTAGGGCGGTGATGGCCAACGTATATCGACAGGCGGGCCGGTGCGCGAACGGCGACAGTGATGGGTCACCGCATGGTGCGAGGCCACCGGGTCAGGGAGGAGGCCGGGTGTCCATTCCAGTGTTGAAGTAGAGGCACTGGGTCGACGGCGGCGGTGAGCGATGCAAACCAATTTTAGATCGAAAAATCAAAGAGTAAACACCGGTCAAAGCGACCAACGTGAGAGAGAAAACATGGATCAAGAGATCGGGAAAACGACTCTCTAGGGAAACCGGTCAACACGACCGGTGAACGAACCCTAGATACGGGCGGCGCGGCCCCGCGATGGTCATGGAGGGCGACCGCCCCGGGGACGACGCGCGGGATGGAAGCGGTAGGCGACAACTAGGGTTGGATCGGTTAGGCCGATACCATGTTAGAAGGGAGAGAGGGATTGGTGAAATTGTTGATTGTATTGCTTGAGCCTCATGGGCATATATACAGGAGTACATGGTTATCTTGGAGTACAAGTCAAGGCAGGAACAAATCCTACGCTATCCTATGTTTCCTAAATAAACGGTATACTCAACAACTTACACTAGTAACATCCCTATATTACTGGTCTGTGTTACTATGTCTATAGTGGGGTATAACATATGTGTGGTGTCATGCAACACTTCATTTATTACACTACTAGGGGAAACCTTATACACAGAAATGTACCAGTAGCGCATGTCAAAAAGAATAGCTACTACTACTTACCACTAGCACCTGGCGAATAAACGCGCTGCAGCTCAGCTTATAGCAGCAGCGCGCCAGACGAAAGAAGAGCTACTACTATAATTCTAACACTGTTCTCAGCAGGCTAGGAATAGTAACAGCGAGCTTATGAAAAGCGCGCTGCTGCAAAGATGGTTGTAGCAGCGTGTTTTACATGGAAAGCGCTACTAGTAATGAAAATAAAATGAAATAAAAACATATACAAAGTTAGTGAAAATGAAAGAAATAGAAATAGGAGAAAGGAAAAAAAGAAAATATAAAGGAAAATAAAAGAAAAATAAAAATAAAGGAGAAAGGCGTAGCAGCAGCGTGCTTTCTGGACAAGCGCTATAGCTAACAGATCAGTAGCACGTTCTTTTTGCCTGCGCGATAGCTATGTTAGCTATATCTAATGTAGCAGCAGCGGTTTACCGGACCCGCGCTACTGCTATTTTGGACTTAACCGCGCGGTTCTTATTCCCCCGAGCCACTTCCCCCAAATCCCCCCTCGATCTACTATCGCCGCCGTTGTCGCCTTGCATCGTCGTCGGCCGCCACGCGCTCTCCCGCCGCCTTCCGCAGCCCTTGGTGGCCGTCGTTGTCATCGCCCTCCGCCACGCGCCCAAGCACCGACCCCGACCCCGACCTCGATGTCGCGTGCCCCTCTCCCTCGGCCGCTCCCTAACTCCGCCAACGCCCGAGGTGAGCACGCCTACACCTCTTCCTCCTCCTCCCCTACCTCTGCCTAACTAGGGTTCCTAGGGTTCATCAAATTTTAGGGTTCATCTAATTAGTTAGGGATCATCAAATTAGCTACTACTTGTAGATGCTTAAGTAGTTATATAGTTGTGGTGCACCCAATGTAGTTAAGTAAATATAATTGTAAACTAGATGTTAATTAGGGAAGTAGTTGTAGATGCTTAAGTAGTTTTTAGGGCAAATTCCTAGGATTTATCAATGGGTGCTTAAGTAGTTGTAGATGGTTAAGTACCTAACTAGGGTTCATCTAATTAGTTAGTATTTGTAGATGCTTAAGAACTATGCAGTAGGGTTTAATTAGATGTTAATTAGGGCAGTAGTGTTTAGTTTAGAGAAAAATTCAATATAGTTTTTTACTGTTTTTTAGTAAGAAAATTAATAGAACTAGTTGAACTAGTTTATTTTTAGTAAGAATTAGTTGAATTAATAGAACTAGTTTATTTAGTAAGAAAATTAATAGAACTAGTTGAACTAGTTTATTTTTAGTAAGAACTAGTTGAATTAATAGAACTAGTTTTCTAGTAAGAAAATTAATAGAACTAGTTGACCTAGTTTGTTTTTAGTAAGAACTAGTTTATTTTTATTTATAGTAAGTGCTTAGTTGAACTAGTTGAATTAATATAACTATTTTATTTTTAGTACGAAAATTAATAGAACTAGTTTATTTTTTTAGTTAAAGCAATTATACCCGCATCGACGTCGACGATGCCTATCCTGCATCCCCGTCGTCGACTCGGCGGAGGAGGCCTGCTTGATCAGTGGGGCCATGTCTGGGACTGGGCTTTGCCGGGCTGGTACTGGGATGCGCTACCTTCTCGGATGCGGAGCTTGGTGAGGAGCCAGCCCATCGTTGACCCAAACCTTCTTCGGTGGCGGTCTCGTGGGCCAGTGATGATGCGGAGGCTTGAGGACCCTATGGAGGTGGTACGTTACCGTGTCAGCGAGGAGGACGAGCACGTCTGTCACTACATGATTGCGTTGGAGGGCAAGTTCCCCAATACCTGGGAGGTTCTTTAGGGATCTCACTAGAGCTATGATCCTGTGATGGTTCCTTCTCTTTGGGTGTCCACCGCCCGGGCCGATACCCATCGTTTGCTAGGGTTTTAGCTGTATTAGTGAGGTTATATGTATGATACTATTCGAGATGTATTAGTGATAATATTCAACGATGTACGGATGTAGGAGATGATTTAGTTTTGCTTATTGAATGCATGCTAATTGGAATATTAATTTATTTTATGATTTAGTTTTTCTTATTGAATGCTCAAATTGGAGAACTACTCCTATTTTGAATGCTCAAATTATAGAGCACTATGCAAGGCGTATGCATTTGATAGGTTGATAGCTTATAGGGTTTCACTAAGTCGTAAGATGAGGATAATAATATTTTTATTTATATTTTTTGTTTGCAGCCAAATCTCCATGTCGTCGCCGCTATCGTCCCCGTCATGGACCCCCTCCGACCTCGAGGTGAGACCAGCCAAATCTCCATGTCAATATGAGTCCTATAAGATATGTTGAAATGTTTTTGTTCATATTTTCAACCATTGAAATGCAATAACCATCAAGTTTGAATGCAATGACCATCAAGTTTGAATGAAAATAGGATATGTGCTTGCCCAAGTGGCCATTTTGTAGGTAACACCTCCGAGTGGCCTATGTTTTGCCGGAGTGTTGATTAATTTCCGTTCCGGCAAATTTCAGGCGCTCGATATCATTTTTTAGCAAAGGTTATGCCGGATTTTTCCGTGAATTTTGGCATGATTTGTGCTAGAATATGTAGGAAATGTCGAGTGGCCTGGATTTTCTAGAAAGATAATTAAACAACATTTTGGGTTAAGTTTAAGTCTGTCGAGGCTCCATACATGATAATCAAAAAATGAGTGATGGAGAAAGTCTGCACCATATATGAGAGAGGAAGAATCCGGACTGTTGTCGTGGGGGTCGTTTCTCCTTCTTCTCCTTGTTCTAGACCTTTTTTATGCACTAGGGGAAGGAGGAGTAACGACCATAACCGACGGTCGAAAAATCAGTGAGGGAGTGTGTCCACCATATATGAGAGAAGAAGAATGCCAACTGTTGCCGTGGGGTTCGCTTCTCCTTCGTTCCCGTGTGCTACACATTTTGGTTTAATGCACTCGGGGACGAAGGGCGGAGCAACCATCACCAACGGTCGAATATATACACCACGTGAGTTGAGAGTTTTCAAAAAAAAGACTCAATGGACCGATAGTCAACCCGTGCTGAATAACAATGATCTAATTTAGTTTTTGTAGTACATATATTGAATTTTAGAAGTTTAATCTAATTGACAGCTTATTTCCATTGATAGCTTATTTTCATTCTTCAAAGAATGTGCGGAAGATGTTAGACAGAACCTACTACACCGATGGCTCAGAATTAACTTATCAAGAGAAAAATCATCTAATTGCATTTATTACTGATATTGAGAATTACAATATGTATTATCAGAATCCTCCACATTATGGTCAATACGTGCCACTAGTGCACGTGTTGAACTATGGTAACATCCATGGATATTTCATGGTATGGTTTTTTTACTATTATGACATCTATGCATCTTTTGTATAAATTCTTCTAAAACTGAACTACATTGCTAACTACGAAGTTATTACTATGTTTTTCAACAGAAAATCCCGAAGGATTGTGTGCCTCATCTGATGTTTCATAAAGGTCGCCTTGATGTTTTGAACATACGGCCAGGTCATCCTACGAATCACTCTTGTTCATATCGGATTTATAAAACCGATGAAGACATGACAATCAAAGATTGGAAAAAATGTATGGTCAATCGTAGGGAGCTACTTGGAAGCAAAGTTATGTGAAGGGCAAGAATTGGAGACAGGATATGATGATAATTTACCTAAGGGAGGGTCAGGGCCTATCTTGTTTTATGCTATTTTACCTAAGAGAAGGTAGTAGGTCCTATGAGAGAGAAGTAGGTCCTAGGTACAATGTGTTATTATGTGGTACAATGTGTTAGAGTTGATGAGGAGGAGGAGGAGTTGTGATTATGACTAGTGACCAACTTGCTATATGATGTCTCATTGATGAAAAGGGTGATCATGAGGAGGTGTTATATGACAATGATGTGTTATGATGATAAGTTGTTAATGATATGATGATATTTATTATATCATTGGGTGTAAGGACCACATATTAGTTTCAAGTGGATGTCCACAGTTCTTTCACGCAGTGATGTAATAACTCATTATGATGTAAAAACAATCTCTAAATTTCTACTATATGAAAACTTGTATAAAGGTGTATGAATACAACATGAAATAAAAAAGAAATCGAATACGAAATAATAGTAGTAGCATGGGCTGCTAGAAGCGCTACTAGTAATTACCAGTAGCGCCCTTTCCAGGAAGCGCTACTACTAAGTGGATATATCAATAGCGCGGGTGGACACACGCTACTGATATACTTTAGTTGCAATGCCGTATCAGTAGCGCGGTTACCCATGCTACTGATAGGCCAAAAACCCGTGCTACTGCTAGGCGTTTCCCTAGTAGTGTTAGGTTGGCCATAGTGGTGGTGTCATAGCCGGTATCATGCACTCGGAAATAGCAATCATGCTGATGTGGCAAAGAATTAAAGAAGAAAGAGAGGGTTAACATAGGTGGATACCGTATCATGTTAAATGTTATGCTACTTTGTGACATGGATGGCAATAAATATGATCATCTATGATACTACTCTATGATACTATGCACTATGGAGGTAGTATCATGCACTAGTATCATATGGATGATACTAATATATGATACTCCCCACTATGAGTAGCCTTAGGTTGTAGATTCAACTTGTCTTGCTATGTGTGATTTTACTCATGCTATGAGTAACTCGCTATGTTACCATATGCCTCTCTTTCTTCACTAATTACTTGAAAAATCATCTATTTTTCCTAGATATATGTGATGTTACCACCTATGTTACTCCCACTGTGGGTAGTCTAAGTTGTT
This sequence comes from Triticum dicoccoides, assembly GCF_002162155.2. Classification (NCBI taxonomy): domain Eukaryota; kingdom Viridiplantae; phylum Streptophyta; class Magnoliopsida; order Poales; family Poaceae; genus Triticum; species Triticum dicoccoides. The sequence goes on from NC_041381.1 coordinate 136,535,139, forward strand.
CTTTCTTCTTTGTCCATGCTTTCGCGTTGGTCCTCTGATCTGTCATGTAGTTGTAGTTCTTAGAGCATCTCTAGAACATTACCTCAGGGGCATCTCCAACGTTGATCCTTAAATTGAATGCAAATTGGGCCCTAGCATTATATTAAGAGATGGGCCTTGGGCCTAATTTATCAATACAAGAGACACATTTGGAGAATATGCTTTCGAAAGCATTCTCCTATATTAACTTGATCCCCCACCCCACTCTAGGGTTGGCATAGGAGCAAGAGGTTAAGATAGGGTTCCTAGTCCAGCCGTCAATAGGGAGAGGTGAGATGGGTAGATTTGGAGGTCGTTCTCCTATATTAACCTGATCCCCCACCCCACTCTAGGATTGGCTTAGGAGCAAGAGATTAAGCTAGGGTTCCTAGTCCAATCGTCAATAGAGAGAGGTGAGATGGATAGATCTGGAGGCCATTTGGAGGTGGAGGCAGATTCAATAGAGGAGACAAAGTGGAATGACAGTATAGGCAGAAATATGAGGGAGGAAAGAACTAAAGAAGTTTGGGTGCAAGAGAAGACAAGAGAGATTGGACTCAATGTGCAAGAAGTGGGAGACTCACGGATCACCGAGAGAAAAAGAAGGATCAAGATCGACAGGTGTAGAATTCCGCGAGGGAGATGAACTTGGACAGATGAAGAGATGCTAAGGGATGAGACAACAATACAGGAAAAACAAGCAAATCATCTGGGAGGGACCAACCAGGGAGCTGGCGGACATGATTTGATGCAGCAGCAATAGTGGCTGAACGCCCTGGTGGCACAACTTACACAAGGTATGCCTCTTGTTACTATTGGGGGGAATTCTCAAGTGGGTTCCAATTCTAGGCAACAAATTGGTAATGGTGGAGTGCTTAGACATGAAGATGAGCAATTTAGAGCGGATGAAGCACAAATGAGTAAATGGAATAGTAATCAGACCCTAATGGCAGGTGAAGGGAATGCTTCACAACATGAAAATCAAGCCAGAGAGGGGGAGGCTTCAGATATGGCCATGATATAACTAAATCTGGTCCGGATGGGGCTGTGAAGTTGATGTGCAACAAGTGAAAAGACACTATACATGCTACAAATGACTGTAAACTAGGTCATTATGCCATTTGTGGAAAAAAGAATCATATCACTGATGAGTGCACATGCCTGAGGAAAATGAAACCTGTCCCCGAATTTGTGGGATATGCTGCAAGAGGTTTAGGAGTTCTGATAGTCCAAAACTCCAAAGAAGTGATGGATATTGAAAATACTAATCCTATGGCACTGATATCTGCCAAATCAGGGGTTATTAATGAGACTCAGCTTCTGGAAGGATTTGATTACATGTTTAATTGGAATTGGCAATGGAGATGTAAAAAAACATGGAAATGAGGCTTTCTTGATGAGGTTCCCAAGCAAAGGAACATTTATGGAGTTGAAAAAATGTGATGACTTCACTTTACTAGGGACAGGGGCAGTTATCAATGTAAAAAAATGGGCATTTGATTTTCAGGAAATTGGAAAACTTCATATAGTGTCGGTGAACTTTGCGAAAGTGGCTGAATGTTTTAGGCTCTTTTTGGGGATATGTGATGTGGCTGCATCCTTGGGGCTAGTGTTGGAGATTGACATGAATACCATCACCCATGAAAGGGTCAGAGCTAAGGTGGGAGTGAGAGATTTTGAAAAAAATCCAACATACACTGAGATCACTGACAAGGACCTGAATATCTACAGAATTATGCCAGAACTAGATATGGTAGTAGAACTGGGATGGTATGGTGAACACAAGAAACACAACATTGAAAGTGGTGAGATGGACAATAGTAGAGAGGAGTTGAGGAAGAGGCAGAAAAGTAACTATGAGCAGGATGGAACTGGTAAAGAGACAATTATGTAACACCCCCAGTGTCATGCTATAGTAACCTCACCCTAATGATGCCATGTCACCATGTTTTACTAAGCTAACCATCACTTGATCAAAACCCAAGTCAAATTCAAATTTCAAGTTAAATTTATATTTCTCCAAACAATAAAACAAAAATCTTGGCTAGGTTGCATTTAATCACTAAGTAATTTTCATGTAGTAACCAATATTATTTAAAATACTTAATTGCCCCTAACCATTTTAAAAACAATGCCAAAACTGAAACATTTAACCCATTTCAATTTAAACAAAATTCAAATGGATTCAAACCAGCCTCAACCTTTTTGGGCCAACTCAGTATATTGCCAAGTAATTATGTGTCAAGTTTCATCATTTACAAAATTCATTTATTAGCTCTAAATATTGCAAAACAGAAAGGAATAAAGAAAATAAAAAAGAAATGAAAAAGAAAAGGAAAGGAAAAGTGAAAACCACCCACTATGCACTTGGGCCTCAAGTGCATAGTGAGGCCCAGCCCGCCTACGCCTGTCGTCGTCCTCACTGTTCCTCCCCGTCACGTTGGGTGCGCGCGTGGCATCCATGGCCGCGGATGGCCACGAGGCGGCCATCCCGCGCCTCCCCGCCTCTCCCCGCGCGGATAAGGCCCACCTTGACCCTCTGCTAACCCTAGTTTCAGTCCCCTCTCCCTCCCACTCGCTCTTGTCGCTCGGTGCCATCGCCCAAACTCGATCGTCGCCATGTGGCCGTCGTAGTCATGGCCACCAGCCTCGCCGCGACAAGCCGCCATGTCCACGGGCTCCATCGCCCTCTTATATGTCGCCTACACCCTCAGATCGGAGCGAGAAAGCTCTACTGTCGCCGCTTGCCTCGTCGTCTTCGCCATCGGTCGCTGATGGATGCTGCCATCGATTCGTTGGCCATAGGACGTCCCTGAGCTAGTTGGCCCCTCTGCCAAACTCGTTGTGAGATCCGCCACCTCCTTCGCTTCTCCCCGAGCTCGGTTTCGAGCTCTATCATGTCCTCCCCACCACCATAGCTCCGCCGTTCGCATGGCTGATTAGCTCCTTGCCCCGAGCTTCTGTGCTTGAGCCAGTTGCACCCGCGTGCTGCTGGAGGTCCGCAGCTACCGCCTAGCCTCTCTGCTCGCTCGCATTCGTGCTCTAGGCATCTGCTGCACTAACCCGTGCTCCGATCGCCGCTCACCGTCATGCACTGCTTAGCTCCGGCCACCCGCGCTCGCGTAGCTGCCATATATCAACGCGACGCGTCTCCAGCAACCGAACGCACCCAGCCGTGCTCCAAATGGACGCACGTGGCGTATTTCCGGCGAAGCCAAGGCCGCACCGCCGTCTATTTGGCCACCGCCGGCGCTCCGCCGTGTTTTAAACTGGCCGGGTCGTTGCCATGTGGCACCCACGCGTCAGGGGTCCAATTAGCCACTAACCCCGCTCTAACAGCCACTGACGTGTGGGCCATGAAACTATAGCTTTAGATTTAAGATTAAATAAAATTGTTAGCTTATACACTCACTGACGAGTGGGGCCGGCCGGTCAGGTTTGACCAGTCAATAGTCAAACTGTTGACTGGGCTGCTGACTCAGCCCTGGCCCACTAGTCAGCCTTTGTTGACTGCGCAGTTGACCGTCAACTGCCCCCTATCACCCTCTCGCACGGTTGGTTCCCAGTTTTCCCTTTCCGGTTGGTGGTTTTGTGCGTTTTGCACTTTGACCCTCATACTACCACATTTTTCCGTTTCCCCTTTTCGCGCGAAAACATAAAAACAAAATACCAGTTCGCGCGCTTGGTTCCCTGTTTTCCTTTCTCGTTTCCCTTTTTGTTCCCATTATATTTCCGGGTAATGGAGATTTATGGGGTAGTTACGGGCGGGGACTACCAACACTATCAAATGTGACCTTTGAAGTAACGAAAAAAGCAACTTTTTAATGTAAAACGGCAGTCTTCAAAATTGTTCAATCGTGTGACTTCTTTATAGAGACAGGTGAACACTAGGAGAGGCACGGGTGTAACTTTACCAAATTGAATAAAAGCGCCTCCGGCGCGAGGGAACTTCCTGCTCGCCTTCGGCTCATTTAATTTTCAT
>NC_041381.1:136539759-136540297 GCF_002162155.2 Triticum dicoccoides
CTTCGGCTCGTTTAATTTTCATAAACATCTTGAAGGGGGGGGTCATAGGTCGAAGTGTGTGTTGGTCGTGCAGCGTGATGGTTCGTGCGACGCGTTTTTCCTCGCGGTGTGACACGGCGCCTCCGGTGCGAGGGAACCTCCTAACAGGTCGTGCCAAAGGCAAACTGCTTTGTTTCGGAAAGCATAGGTTTGAAGAATGTGCAGTGACGTCTGGTTAAGAGTTATGCTTTGTTGATGATATATAGGTTTGTGTGTGTATGCACATGTGTGCATACTACAAAGGCATTGTTATGTTACCTCCATAGGCACGGGTTTGAAGCATGTGAAGTCACGTGTGCGTAAGAGCTAGCAACGGTTGAGGCGCTCTTGGTATGTGTGTGTATGGATATTGCCCGGAGGCATGGTGACCCAGGGTTTGGTGGCACGAGGCCATGTCGCCTCTGGAGGCACGGGACGGTGCTTTCCAGAGTCACGCGTAAGGGTATGTGTATGTATGGATATTGCCCGGAGGCATGGTGACCCAGGGTTTGGTGGCACG
>NC_041381.1:136540619-136555480 GCF_002162155.2 Triticum dicoccoides
TCCATAGGCACGGGTTTGAAGCATGTGAAGTCACGTGTGCGTAAGAGCTAGCAACGGTTGAGGCGCTCTTGGTATGTGTGTGTATGGATATTGCCCGGAGGCATGGTGACCCAGGGTTTGGTGGCACGAGGCCATGTCGCCTCTGGAGGCACGGGACGGTGCTTTCCAGAGTCACGCGTAAGGGTATGTGTGTGTATGGATATTGCCCGGAGGCATGGTGACCCAGGGTTTGGTGGCACGAGGCCATGTCGCCTCTGGAGGCACGGGACAGTGCTTTCCAGAGTCACGCGTAAGGGTTCGTTTTGGGAGTCACTGCTGTTGTACAAATAAGAAGAGGCATTGTTGTTTATAGTTTACTGGCACTCTCTTATGATGTAAGACGCACTGTTGTCAAAATAGTTCTTTTTCAACATGAACACGCAATTTCTAACTACATTACATATAAATGTGAGTTATTGACAAACTGTTTTGTCACGTCTAGATAGAATTAGCTTCGCGGGCTAAATCAAAAGTTTTAGTCTTCATTTTTGCTTAAGATCTTGCTATTTTCATCACCCATTTCACTAGCTTTGACTTGATTCATCTCGCTATTTAAGAGAATGTACATTGCCTCTGCCCTCCAGTCTTCGACCTCATCCTGTGAAATTTTGCCGAGAAGAGAAGTATATTATTAGAGTTTGTGCATATAAGTTATTTATAAGTAAATATATATAAAATTACTATCAAATCTTCCAGGTCTTCGACAAACTTTTCACCATTGTAGAGGAATGCAAGCTTTAAAACAGCAAATGTTGATTCTCCCTTTTCTACCACTAGAACATCTTCCACGGTATGAGTCTGGCATCTTGTACCCTTGGCATTCATTGTTTGTCCTAGTATGATGTTGAAGACTTCTTTAAATCTAGGTACCTGGGAATATTGTATTTTGTAATTAATTGTTTTAATATTGCAACTTGTAAAACTGAAAAAATTGTTATGTATAAATGCTTACGATTGCCGACTTATGAACATGATATTCCTGAAACTGTCTTTCTCTTTCTTCTCTGGCATCTTCATTTTCCTAAAGTACTCGACTTGCTTCTTCTTCTGTCAATTTGTCGATGTGTATCTTTTCTTTCTCAAATTCCCCGTGAGTTGTTTCTCGAGGATCAATAATGTGAACTTTGTGTTTGTATTTGTCCAACACATATAGTACGTAGCGGTCATGCTTCTCCATTGGAATGAATATCTGCGTACAAAATACTTGTTGCTTAGATGAAAGTTTAATATAAAGTAATTTAATAGAACGCATATTTTCTGATTTTGTCATGGAAGAAAGGGTTGTTACCATGTTTGCTGTTGAGAGCTTTTTCCGTTGATTTTCCTTGAGATACATGGGAACCAGCTGATTCTTTGTTTTTTGCAATTCATTTTTAAATTTTGTAATAGTAGTTGTGTGATTCTTTAAATCCAATATATGCTGCAAACAATATTTATGATGAAAAAAACTGTTAGAAAAAAGAGCCGTGTAAGAATATAAAAAGAGTAGTTGTTGCAAGGTTCACAAGATTTTGCTTTTTAAAAGTTTACCTCTGCAAAGTTTGGGCCTAATATTACTCTGTCACTCTGTTTTGATTCTTGTCTGCTTTCCCAGATTTCTGCTATGTCATCGAGTTTCCTCTTTTCCATATGATGTCGTTTGTTCGTCTGTGCTGGTCTTGGACCAAATACTGCCTTCAGCTGGGCTCCAGTAAGTTGCGTGCTTTCACTATCCCCGCGGATGCGCCTAAATATAGTTTTGCTGCGACAGGGGAGATAAAATAATTTTGGAGGTGACGGTTAGTGAGAAACAGATTCTTATATTATTTTTGGCCTCTGTCCAACTATTTTGAGGTGCAATATAAAACAACTCACTTTTTGTATTCCTCCTGCCAGCTGTCGCTCATGACTAGATGGAAGAGGTCGGGCGCCTCCTTTTTGTGTTGGAAGCAATGAGAATGTTTTGGATATGGACTGGTGCTTTGTCTTTTTTTCCTTTTTGTTTCATCTGTTTCAGTCAACGAAAGAAGATATGTAATATGTAAGCTCTCGTGATACGAAAGATGTTGGTGAACACCGTGGGATGGGTAGGTTATTACAAAAAAAGAGGATAAGTAGAAATGATTTTCTTACCTTTTTTGGTGGAAAAGAACTTTGAAGTCTCTGGTTTGAATTCTTTGATTCTTCCAGGTAGTTGCTCCCACTTTACTTCTTTTGTTTCACCAAATATGGTTGTAAAACGGAACTCTGGTTTCCACTCGGCATCTACATTGCTTTTCTGCATGGAGGTCATCGCATATTGAAGTATTCAAGTAGTGCCGCTTGTAAAAATTAAAATTGTTGCTCTTGTTCTATTCACTTACATTGAAATCCTCATCATCTTTTATGAGTTCAATGCCATTCCAGTATTTTGCAAATTGAGCCATGAAGTGTCCGCATTGGGTACCCTTCTGTTTTGGCACGCAAACTCTGATAGATGTTTGTGCTATCCTTGACCAGTTTGGTTTGCTGTTGGCTTGTAGCTCCGCTTCGCTGTAATGCTTCTTTCCTTTTAATCTGTGTTATTGTTGGGTTTTGCCATTAATAAAGGGAATGCAGGAATTAGAAAACTAATTAGAAAACAAGGTTGAATTGACGTACCAGTTCTTGGTGGTCCTTATGGTGTGTTTTCCATGTTTTTTTCCGTCTCCGTGTCTGTAATTCAGTGAGTCAAGTATGTCGATGGAGTTCATGTACTTGTTGAGCACGTACAATGTGTAGTGTTTATCTGTGTTGTGAGGTATCATAATCTGCAGTGTTTGGAGATAGAGTGAGTTAAAGTTCATTCTTGTCAGGAGAATTAAATGACATGTGAATGTGCAATCTGTAGGAAGAATGAGTTATGTTTCTATATTTCTATTAACTTACCAGCTTTTTTTAAAAGTTCCTTGCCTATTACAAGGGGTGCAAACTCTTTCAATGCTTCTTCCTCATTGAATTCTGCTAGTCCTCCTTCCTCTCCAGTTTTAACACTGAGCACGACCTGCGACCAAAAAGTTTTTTACTTTTTAGTTCAATCTTTGTATTCACTGAAATGATGCAAGTGTTTTTGTCAAAATGGACCTCATACGTTTGCAAATTCTACGGGAAGTATGGCTTTATCGGTTCTGTTGTATTGTTGTTGCGATGTCCATTCGTCGAACAATGCGTTTGTGATGGAGCCCTCTACATGTCCACCATCTCCTTTCTTTAGTTGTGCCATTATTTGTTTTCCTGTAATCCAACCGGGTCACGTCGAGCTAATATATACGTTTAGACTGCAAGCAGAAAAAGTTTATACATTAGTTAGGTTGGTTTAAAAAGGGGCAACATTTGTTTGTTTTTTTGTTTATGCAAGAGAAAGTACTTACTCTCCGCATTCGTCCTGTCCTTTGCTGAATAGGTATTCATGGAGTGCTCTGGCTTTGTTCATGAATTTGAAATCTCCTGGGACAAATGTAGGAATCTTGATTTCTCCAAGGAGCCTTCTTGAAGGCTTTACCGGCCTTTTCTTGACCGAGATTTTCTTGCGTGAGCTTTTCTCAAATGATTGAGGCATTGAATCTTCTCCTGATTCTTGCTGCAAGATTGTCAGATATGGCTTGGGATTTTTGTTGAATTCATAGCTTTCATGGTCAGTCAGCCATGTTTTGATTACATCGAACTCATAGCCCATCTTTACATACTCGTTGTATTCTTCTAGTTGTATCGGGTTAAGGTTTGAAAGAAATTCATCAACTTCTTCATGCTTTTCCATTGTTTTTGGTTTTAGGAAGTCTAAAGAGATGATGCTGGAGGTGCCTTGCTGATTGCTTGTCGATCCTGTTTCTTCTTGAAGAAGAACAAGTTGTTTCTTCTGCTCAGAAATCTATTGTCGTGTTTTTGGTACGTCGTTGCTTCTGCCATCCTGTTTTAAATCGCTGCCTGTTTGTTTCAGTTGCTCTGTGCTCGTGATATTGCTGTTGATATTTTGCTCATCCGTTTCCTCTTCGGCATGGTGTGGTATCTTGTCGTCTGGTGGTGGTTTATCTGGTTCTATTGGTGGATCATTTTGTTCTTGATATGTGCAAGATTGTTTGGCGACGGTGTGGCTGCTGACATCCATAATCTCTTTGCGTTTACTAGATATTTCAATATCTTCATGCTCTCGTGGGGTTGTCGCACGCATAATATGTTCTTTTGGCTCGTGTGTTGGCCGAAACTCTTCTAGTACACAACATTCTGCCTGTTGCATTTCTTTGTCTCCCATATCTACTTCATACTTCAGCATATCTGTAAAACAATAATTAAAAAATATATTACTTCTTATAGTGTTACGAAATTGTAAGGTTTAGTTTCTGAAGAGACTAACCTGTTGTACAGTTGATTAGTGACAGTTTGGTATTCCCTCTGTGTTGACTGATTAGTTGATATAGAATTTTTTTCCTCAACTCTGGTACTTGTTCTGGCTTTAAGGTTGTTGTTGTTCCATCATTGGAGTAGTGCTTCAGATTCATGTACATATAGAATGCGCAGTCCATTCTACATGTAGAGGAACGGTACTATTAAGATTGTTGTATTCAAGAAATGGAAAGAAGAGAAATGTTTGAGCAATCGTAGTGGTAATTGTTGTATTGAAAAGTCGAATGGATAGAATTATTTCAGTAATTGTAGCATTGAATCTTGCATATTAAGTGAAAATGTTGGAAGTGCTTATGTGTCTTCTCCTTGAAGTGGCACCTGCTGTTTGACCTTTTTGAAATGGTCGATGCTTTTTTCTGAAAGCTGTAGCTCTGTGCTTATGTGCTTCCAGATTTTCATTAATTTGCTGGTTACATTGTTGAAGAATTCTATTGTGCCTGGATATGGAGTTGAAGAGTCGAGGAGTTCAAAACGCTGTTTTTGCATGTTAACTATGATGGTGAAGTAATGACTTATAGTTTCGTCTTGCTCAAACCTGCTCAACGAACATGGTAGAAGGAACTGCAAAACACAAAATAAAAAGAAAACATTTGGAAATCTTCTTACATTTAGAATCATAAAATAAAAAGAGAACTTTGCATAACATATACGTAAATTGTGTTTTGTTTTTGAAACAACTGATCTCCTTACCATGTTATAATCTTGCAGTTTTTCTTCTTCTTTCATGTTGAAAAATGATCTAAGCCTTGCAGGTAGTAATTTTTTTCTATTCTGTTGTTGATCATTATTTTTGTAGCACATTGGATCTTCGTCGTCGTCTTCCTTTATTGAGTGCTGCTTGTTTTGTCATAGATACACAAAATGAATTTGTCAGTTTAGTTATAGTGGAATTTTATCTATTTATAAAGTCATATTTATTGTTTTAGACGTGATTCTTTTGCCGTAATATTTACTTACAGTGTTGCTTAACGACAGAATCTTTCTCCGTGTGCCATTGAGTTGTTTTCTCAAGATTGTTAGCATCGGCTTGATTGCTTCGGTACGTACTGTTTTACCGAACTTGAAGCTTTCAGCAACATGGCCTAGATTTACATCAAACTTGTGCGTTGTAATGAAAAGCTGATCCCTGCAAAGTATATTTAGAAAAAATGTTTTAGTTCACACATGATACAGTCAAAATGATCGCCCGTAAGAATGTTTTCTGTGTAAGCAGCATAAACTTACATTTCTCTCTTTGTCCATGGCTTGCATACAGCATTGTACAGGTCTTCGATGGCTTTGTTGACGGAATCGCTATCATTGCCCCCTTTCTCTATTGTGCCTGCGATGATTTTGAATTTAATGTAAATAATTCCAAGTCACAAGATAGCATTTAAGTTTCTATTGTCTTGCCTACTTCGATGCTGGAAGACATTTCCTATCCAGTGTTGTTCATTTCTTGTTCTCCTACTGCTTCCCGTTTCATGTTTTGTTCTTCTTTTTGCATTGTACCCTTTTGTTCAGTTTCTACTCTGTCCTTATTTGAGTCGTCTGTGCTTTTCTTAGCATCATGTTTTTCCTTGTCAACCTTTATGTCTTGCTGGTTGTCTTCTCCGTCTTGTTTTTCAGTCTCGACTTGGATGGCACTGACCTCTCTGCCAGTGGAATTGGCATCGTATGACGGCGTAGGGTTTTCTTCGATATTGTCTGGTTCTTTCTCTGGAACAATTTGTGTGTTTGCTTCATTGGTTGTATCTCCGTGGTTGCCTTCTTCGTGTTTCTGTGTTACCATTTAAAAAGCATTTAAATAATTTAACTTGCTACTTTATTTTAATTATAGCAGCTATTATGGGAAAATAACAAAGCGTTCGATGCATGCTTTGAGCTATTTTGATTGTGATTAAGTTGTCATTTTGTGGAAACATTTTGTGCAATTTCACCTGTTGAGCTATCGTTGGTGATGCTGACTGTTCCACCTGTTCTTCGTTGGTTGTTGTTTCTTGCGTATTGTCTTGTTCTTTGTTTTGGTGTTCATCGTCACTGTCATGGTTTTTGTCTTGCAACTGTTCAATCATAAAGGTGGTAAGTTGGAGTGCATTTGAGTTCTCATGGAACTACTTTATATTTTCGTAGAATCAGCTTATGTAACTTTACCTCCTTAGTTGTTGCTGCTTCTGTTGTCTCTGTTTCTGTTCTCGTTGCTGTTGCTGATTGTTGCGGTTGTTCTTCGTTAAGTGGAGGTTTTTGGTCATCTTCCTGTTCACTCTTTTGGAGCTCATCTCCGCTGCCGTCGTTTTTGTCTTGTAGCTTTTGAAACACACATGTGGCTAAGTGGCAGTGCATTTGAGGTTAAAGAGAGCTATTTTATATTTTCAGAGGATCAACTTATGTAACTTTACCTTTTCAGTCATTGTCGTTGCTGCCGTCTCTGCTGCGTGTTCTTCGGTGAATGAATATTTTGGGGCTTGGTCTTCTTTGACGCTAACGTCTGTCATTTGAAGATCATGTTGCCCTTCTTCAGGGGCCTCCTTTTGCTCGTTTGTCTCCCCTCTCTGGGATGGAGGAAAGTATTGATGTGTGAAATGCATATTTTTGAACTATAAGATAATTCAGAGGTATTATGTGTTTTCACCTCTGTACTTGTTACTGCTGATTGTTCTACGTGTTCCTCATCGAGTGGTGTTTTTGGGTCCTTCTCTTGCTCTTTATTTTGCTGTTCATCGTCGCTGACCTTGTTTTTTCCTTGTAGCTGTTCAAATATAGAGGCGGCAAAGTGAGAGTGCGTTGGAGTGAATACAGGTGTGGTAGGTTGGAGTTTATTTGATTGTGTACACAACAATTTTATATTTTCATAGTTGCAAGTTTTGTATCTTAACCTTTTCAATCATTGACGCTGCCGCTGTCTCTGGTAGCTGTTGTTTGGTGAGTGAATTTTTGGTGGCTTGGTCTTCAGTGGTATTATTGTCTACTGTTTGAAGAACATTTTCGGGTTGTTCATTGGGCTCCTCTGGTTGTGTTTGATGGTCTTGATTGTTGGTGCTGTCTTGAGTTTCTTGTGCCTGCACCAACTGACGAAGCTATGTACCTAGGGTAGGGTCATGGACCTATCTAAATTACCCTACCCAAGGACATCTCTAGAAGAAACTACCTGTCAGTCGACCCAGAGGTGATCCACTCGACAGACTCTGGGACACTCGACCGTGAAGATAACCACTCCACCATGGAGCTAACCACTCGATGGCCAGGAGACCTAAAGTCACTCTGCACGCAACGGTCTGTCATTAAGTAGCCTTTATGGTCTTCATAGCACTTTATGTGGGCGTTACCAGTGACCCCTGGTCTTAATGTACTTTAAACCCTGCATAACTTAGGGATGGAGGGGTCTGGCAAACTCTATATAAGCCACCCGCCTCCTCAGTGTAAAGGGTTCGCACCCCTGTAACTCACACACATATAATCCAGTCGACCGCCTCCGGGCTCCGAGACGTAGGGCTGTTACTTCCTCCGAGAAGGGCCTGAACTCATAAAACTCTTGCGTGTAAAACTACTCCATTGCTAGGATCTTGCCTCTCCTTTAGTACCCCCCCTACACTACTGTCAGACTTAGAACCACGACAGTTGGCGCCCTCCATGGGGCCGGTGTCTTAGCGACTTATTGGAGAAGTTGCAATTTATTCCGATCTCCTTCATCATGGTTTGAGGCGGAGTTTTGGTTGAGGGCCGCGAGATCCGTCTCGGCGCGCTCACGTTCGTCGTCGACGACTCTGCCTGGCTTCAGGAGGCTCTGCTCGACGTCGAGGCGCTCCCAGTCCGCGGAGCGACGCACTTTCGCGCGTGCGTCCGTGGCGTCCTCCTGCGGCAACCATCGACCCAGTATCGACCGGTTTTTGTGTCATCCTCCCTCCCAGCTTCCCGCCGGCGCAAGCGCTCTGGTCGGTCGAGGCTTCAGCGGTGGGTGAGGCACGCGGTGGCTCGCCAGTCGACCACCGCCCAAGTCACGGCAATTGAGCCCGACGAATCTCTCTACGGCCTGTTCGACCTGTCGACTGGCTCCGCAGAGACTGCATCCGAGTGCGACAACAGTGATCCAGCGGCGGAGGTCCTGATGGTCAATGGACCACATGGTCCCCTGGCTTTCCCGGTGCCGAGGGAGGCGACGGCAGAGGCGATCCGTCGCACGCCCATGAGGAATACCTCCCCGAGCCCCTCAATTCGCTGCAGAGGGAAGAACTTCGCCGTCGGAACATGGATGCACTTCAGACTCCTATGTTGGAGAAACCCGTGAGGCTCGTGCCTTAGAGGACGTGCGCTTGGCCAACCTGGCTGATTGCACTCGACTGGAGAACCTTCAGCGAGCACTCGACGAACGTGCGCGGCAACGGGTCCCGGATTCCAGTCGACGTCAGCTCTTTCCACCTCCGACTCAGGTATATCGAACTCCGATTTAGAATTTAGCTGCTGCAGCCCGTATAGTAGAATCAATTCAGCCTTCCCAGTCAGAGGCTGACAGAGGCTTGATGCAGATCAGGGATTTGCTCCGGGCAGCAGGAGATCAAAATTCAGCTGTATCGCAGTCGCAGAACAGGATTCACAACAAATCCGTGGCTGCGAATACGGTCCAGTCGGCTCATAGCCCCAGATCGCCCCCGAGGCGTGAAGGGCATGGAGACCGGCACGATCAGTACAGGAACCGTGAGCAGTATGATCACCGATTCGATCGCGATGATCGATGTCGAGCGCCCACCCCTCCCCCAAGGGGTGGATCCTACGCACCTCGACAGCAGGATGATAGACGCCAACACAGTGGCGGGCGAAGAATTCCAGTCGACCCCAGGGAACCAGGCTTTGATGCGAGATCCATCATCGTTCAAGGTCTGGTCGACCGGAACAGAGCTCACAGAGAGGGTCACGACAGAGATGTACCCACCAGCAGCCGAATGCATGTCTCCGGACCAGAGTGTTTAAGCAGAGCCATCAGGGCCGTGGTGATTCCCCCCAACTTCAGGTTGGCGACTGGAGTCAGTAAATTCAATGGTGGGTCTAAGCCCGATACTTGGCTTGAAGACTACCGAGTGGCTGTCCAGATCGGCGGCGGAAATGATGAGGTGGCCATGAAGCATCTGCCTCTTATGTTGGAGGGATCGGCCAGAGCATGGTTGAATCAGTTGACACCCAGCAACATTTACACGTGGGAAGATCTTTCTCGAGTGTTTGTCAGAACGTTCGAAGGAACATGCAAGCGACCAGCAGGACTGATAGAGCTGCAATCTTGTGTGTAGAAGTCGAATGAGACTTTGAGAGATTACATCCAGAGATGGATCACATTGCATCACACAGTAGAGAATGTATCTGATCACCAGGCAGTCTGCGCCTTCAAGGAAGGCGTTAAGTACAGAGAGCTAAGCCTGAAATTCGGTCGAACCGAAGACATGTCTCTGAGTCGAATGATGGAGATAGCCACCAAATATGCCAATGGTGAGGAAGAGGATCGGCTCCAGAGTGGCAAGCACAAGTCAGTCGCCCAGGAAACCGGAGGAGGTAACTCCAGTCGGAAGCAAAAACGGAAAGCCGAGCCAGCTGCTCCTGGAGAAGCCTTGGCCGTGACTCAAGGAAAGTTCAAAGGAAAGACCAAAGGGCCTTGGAACCCCAAGAAAGTGAAGGATGAAGAGGGAAATGACGTGATGAATTTACCGTGTCACATCCACACAAAGAAAGATGAAGAGGGTAATTTCATTTACCCGAAGCATACCACTTGACAATGTCGACTCCTGATACAGCAGTTCCAGGGGAAATAGTCCAAGGATAAGGAAAAAGAGTCGGACAAAGTTGAGGACAAGGGGGATAGTGACGAAGAATATCCTCAGGTCAATTCCACTTTGGTGATTTTTTCTGACGTTGAGAGCAAAAGTCGACTGAAAGTTATAAACCGAGAGGTGAATATGGTCGCTCGGGCGACACCCAATTATCTGAAGTGGTCTCAGACGGCCATCACATTCGACCAGTCTGATCACCCGATGCACATAGCCACCCCTGGGAGGCAAGCTCTGGTGGTCGACCCAGTCGTCTAAGGCACTCAACTGACTAAAGTGTTGATGGATGGCGGTAGTAGTTTGATTATACTGTATGCTGAGACGCTGAAAGGGATGGGCATTCTTATGTCCAAACTCAGCGCAAGCAACATGAGTTTCTATGGAGTCATTCCTGGCAAGAAGGCCGCATCACTCGGCCAGATTGCTCTCGATGTGGTTTTTGGTGATTCCAAAAACTTCCGCAAAGAAAAGTTGACATTTGAGGTTGTGGATTTCCAAAGTGCCTATCACGCCATTTTGGGCAGGCCAGCTTATGCACGTTTTATGGCTCGACCATGTTACGTGTACCTCAAATTGAAGATGCCTGGCCCTAAAGGCGTGATCACTGTTACTGGTAATCGCAAGAAGGCAGAAGAGTGCTTTCAGAAAGGCTCAAAGATCACCGTTGCTCAGATGGTGGCAGAAGAGTGGCAGGAACACCAGAGAAATGCAGACCCGAGTGATTTGTTGCGAGCCAAGAAGCCCGCTACGGAATCAGTGTTTCAGTCATTCGGTGAGACAAAACCAGTTCACATCCACCCAACCGATCCCAACGTTGCTCCGACCAATATCTCCACAACACTCGACCCCAAATAGGAAGAAGCGCTCATCCAGTTCCTCCGTGAGAACTGGGACATCTTTGCATGGAAACCTTCTGACATGCCGGGTGTACCTAGGGGGCTGGCTGAGCACCGTCTGGGAGTTGACTCAAAGGCAAAACCTGTCAAGGAACATCTGCGGCGGTCCGCCGTCCAGAAAAGGAAGGCTATTCGTGAAGAGGTGGCTCGGCTCTTAGCAGCAGAGTTTATCCGAGAGATTTACCACTCCGAGTGGCTCTCCAATGTTGTCATGGTCCCCAAGAAGGACAAGTCACTTCGCATGTACATTGACTTTAAACATATCAATCAGGCCTGCCCGAAAGATCATTTTCCTCTTCCCCGCATCGACCAAATACTTGACTCGACTGCGGGATGTGAACGACTGTCTTTCTTAGACGCTTATTCCGGGTACCATCAGATCCATCTGTATGGACCCGATGAAATCAAAACAACTTTCATCACCCCATTCGGGTGCTTCTGTTATGTCACCATGCCATTGGGCATCAAGAATGCCGGAGCCACGTTCATGAGGATGATTCAGAAGTTTTTGCTCACTCAAATCAGTCGGAATGTGGAAGCATACATGGATGACATTGTGGTCAAGTCACGGAAAGGTTCCGACCTGCTGTCTGACCTCGCTGAAACATTTGCCAACCTCAGGAGGTATGATATCAAGCTTAATCCATCCAAGTGCACATCCAGAGTTCCTGGCAGAAAGTTACTCGGTTTTCTCGTTTCCGAACGAGGAATCGACGCAAACCCAGAGAAAGTGGGCACTATACTCCGAATGAAACGACCTATGTGTGTGCACGATGTTCAGAAGCTTACTGGTTGCTTGGCCGCTTTAAGTCGATTCATCTCTCGTCTCGGTGAGAAGGCATTGCCTCTTTACCGATTGATGAAGAAGTCAGACAAGTTCTAGTGGACTCCTGAAGTTGATGCAGTGTTTGCAGAGTTAAAAACCCTGCTTTCCACCCAACCGGTGCTTGCTGCCCCGATCAGCAAAGAGCCTTTGCTGCTTTACATTGCAGCCACATGACAAGTCGTCAGTACAGTACTTACGGTCGAGCGGGAAGAAGAAGGAAAGCCTTCAAAGTTCAGCGCCTAGTATATTATATTTCTGAAGTCCTGACCCCATCAAAGCAAAGATACCCTCATTATCAAAAGCTTGTATATGGGATTTATATGACCATGAAGAAAGTTGCTCACTATTTCTCTGACCATACCATCACAGTTGTCAGCGACACCCCATTATCAGAGATTCTGCACAACAGGGATGCAACTAGTCGAGTGGCAAAATGGGCGATTGAACTCCTTCCCTTGGATATCAGATTTGAGGCAAAGAAAGCTATCAAGTCCCAAGCAAGAGCAGATTTCCTCGCCAAGTGGATTGAACAGCAATTGCTGACTCAAGTTCACTCGGAGCACTGGACCATGTTCTTTGATGGATCTAAAATGCTGAATGGTTCTCGTGCGGGGGTAGTGTTGGTTTCCCCCCGAGGGGATAAGCTCAGATATGTACTCCAGATTCACTTTGATTCCTCCAACAACGAAGCAGAATACGAAGAACTTTCGTATGGGTTGTGTATGGCCATTTCACTCGGCGTCCGTCGCCTCATGGTCTATGGAGACTCGGATTTGGTGGTTAACCAAGTGATGAAGGAGTGGGACGTCAGAAGCCCAGCTATGACTAGTAACTGCAACACAGTAAGAAAGCTGGAGAGGAAATTCGAGGGGTTAGAGCTTCATCATGTACCCTGACTGAAAAATCAAGTAGCTGATGACTTGGCGAAGATGGGTTCCAAGAGAGAAGCCATTCCCAGTGGCGTGTTTTTGGAGCATGTCCACGTGCCGTCAGTTCAAGAGGATCCTTTGACCGAAGAAGCCCCGCAGCCAAAAAGTGCCATGGATCCGACTGAAGTTGAGGTCCCAGCCGTGGTCGACCTAATCGTGGAAGTTCTGGTTATCACTCTCGACTGGACAGTGCCTTACATCGCGTATATCCTACGGAAAGAGCTCCCAGAGAATGAAGAAGAGGCTCGGCAGATCGTCCGCCAATCTAAGGCCTTTACTGTCATGAAGGGACAATTGTATAGAGAAAGCGCGACTGGAGTCAGCCAGAAATGCATAATGCCGGAAGAAGGTCGAATGATTCTCAACGGCATCCACTCGGGGACCTGTGGCCATCATGCGTCCTCTCGGACCATCGTGGCTAAAGCATACCGAGCGGGTTTTTACTGGCCCAGAGCAAATGAAATGGCGAAAGAGATAGTCGACAAGTGTGAAGGATGTCAGTTCTACTCCAATATGTCACACAAGCCCGCCTCAGCCTTGAAGACCATTCCAATCGTTTGGCCTTTTGCTGTTTGGGGGTTAGATATGGTTGGACCACTAAGAACTGGCAGGAGCGGCTTCACCCATGTACTGGTGGCAGTCGACAAGTTCACCAAGTGGATCGAGGCCAAGGCCATTAAAAATCTTGATGCTGGCACTGCCATCAGCTTCATCAGAGAATTGATATTCAGATATGGAGTTCCACATAGCATCATCACTGATAATGGGTCAAACTTCGATTCTGATCAATTCAAAGCCTTTTGCGCTTCTCAAGGCACACGAGTCGACTACGCTTCAGTCGCCCACCCCCAGTCGAATGGACAAGTAGAAAGAGAAAACAACCTAATTCTCAAAGGACTGAAACCCCAGTTGATGCGTGACCTCAAGCACGCAACATGCGCGTGGGTCGATGAACTTCCATCAGTTCTTTGGGGATTGAGGACTACTCCAAATCGGTCGACTAGGAGAACTCCGTTCTTTCTGGTCTATGGAGCTGAAGCGGTTCTGCCAAGTGACCTGCTTCACAATGCACCGCGAGTCGAGCTCTACTCTAAAGTCGAAGCAGAACAAGCCCGGCAAGACGCAGTCGACCTTCTGGAAGAAGAAAGAGAGATGGCCATGATCCGATCGACCATCTATCAGCAAGACTTGCGCTAATTCTACGTCAGAAATGTGAAGAGCCGAGCCTTCCAAGAAGGAGACTTGGTCCTCCGAGTGGACCAACAGAAGCCACACAAACTCGCCCCTACTTGGGAAGGTCCCTTCATTGTTACCAAAGTTCTCCACAATGGAGCGTACCGTCTTTACAATGTCGATCGCCAGATTGACGAGCCACGAGCTTGGAATGCGGATCTACTCCGCCTCTTTTACACTTAAGTACTCACTCGGATGAGATGTAATAAAAGTACTCCTGTAGTTTATCTATCAAAGACAAAAGTGTTATAATTTTCCCATTAATTGTTGCCGCTCTTGCTTGTGTAAGAAATCCCCTAGTGGGTGGCTTACACTACTGGAATCAGCTACTTTGCCATCTGCCAGCTCTTTGCCGTCAGCTAGCAGACGGCAAAGAAGCTCTTTGCCATCAGCTACCCGAAAGCAAACGGCAAAGAACTGGCTGATGGCAAAGAAAGCCTTTGCCATCAGCATGTTCTTTGCCGTCCACTAGCTGACAGCAAAGAATCTTTGCCGTCCGCTAGCAGACGGCAAAGAGGGAGGGGGGCCCCACTGAGGAGCTGGTTAAAAAATACTTAACGTCCCCCCGCTTTGCCGTCCGCCGCAGACGGCAAATATGAACAAAAGTAGACGGCAAAGGAGGGCAGACGGCAAAGGCTACCCTAACTAACCTAACTAACGGCCGAGCCCCTCCCCCGCCCGTTACTCATCTCTCTCCCTCGACCTCCTCCGCCCCCGCCACCGCCGCCCCCGCCCCCGCCCTCGCCGCCCC
>NC_041381.1:136556457-136600231 GCF_002162155.2 Triticum dicoccoides
ACACCCCGACACCTCGACCCCGACACGACACCCTGACCCCGAAACAGCACCCCGACACCGACATTACACCCCGACCCCCTAAACCTCCCGAAAAGGTGCTCTTTGGCCTTCCAGAGGCCGATGGGGTTATATATTTGTGAATTATTAGTTAGGTCATATATTTTTCGATTTTATTA
This sequence comes from Triticum dicoccoides, assembly GCF_002162155.2. NCBI lineage: Eukaryota > Viridiplantae > Streptophyta > Magnoliopsida > Poales > Poaceae > Triticum > Triticum dicoccoides. The sequence continues at coordinate 136,556,634 of NC_041381.1, forward strand.
TGAAAAACATCATATATAATTGTGTTGATTGGGTAGATTTAAATGTGCAGTTGTTTCATCGCTGCGAGGTTTGGTGTTTGATGACCTCGCCGTGCGTTTGACGAGCTCTGCCCCTTCGTTCGTGGGTGAGCACAAATGACATGTCCTTATCCCCCATTAATTATTTGCACAAATGACATGAAATTTGGTAGCTAGCTATATATGTGTCTTGAATCATCAGTATGCGTAACCAATATGTGTCTCCCGTTTGAAAGCGTCATAGTTATAAATATGCATGCATTTGCATATTTATAACCTTGATTCTTTCGAATTGTCCAACGCTATCCATGGACAACCCGAGTATGTGTAGATTGGGTTCGTTTTCCCATATGCTTTGCTCCGGATATGATGCATAAATTTCGTCAGTGCCTCCCCTGTTGTTTTCCGGGTACACATCCTCTCTGTTTATTGCAGAGACGTGTATCAGGAGAACAGCAGGGAGGTGCTGCCAAAATTTTGCGTCGGATTCGGAGCATAGCTTGGGAAAATGAACCCAATCTACACATACTCGGGTGGGATTAGGACCTATCATTACCTATTAGAGTGTAGGTTGCATGGACGTAATAAAATTGACAAAGTAGACCAACTGATGAATATATACATGGTGAATTATATATATACTTGTTGTGTGTCCAATAGCTCTGAAAGTCAAGATGAGTGATCGTGCGTGGATGTATACCGGTCACACTGGTCAGAACAAATGGAGCGCTGAATGGTTCACAAAAACCAAGGGGTTTGTGCAAGCCGCATTTGCAAATGGCCAGATGAAAACTTGGTGCCCCTGTTTCCGATGCGACAATTGGGAAAAGAGGAAAGAGGCTGAAATGGGTAAACACCTGCAGAAGAATGGTTTTACACCCGATTATACGGTGTGGACATTTCATGGTGAGTCTGCCCAACGTGACCGAGCTGAGGTGGATCATCGTCGCACCGACGAGCATGGTACCGGGATGGAAAACATGGTGCAAGACTATGATGATGCTCGGGATTCGGACGAGGAGATGGAGGAATCTGCAAAGGCCTTCAATGAAATGTTGGAGTCTTCAAAATGTCCGCTCCACGAGCACACTGAGCTTTGTCAGTTGGATGCCATCTCACAGGTAATGGCTTTGAAGGCTCAGTTCAACTTAGGCAGAGAATGCTATGACGCAATTATGACAGTATTTGGACACTTTCTACCCAAAGGCCATGTAATGCCTGCAAACATGTACCAGTCGGACAAAATCCTCCATGCACTGAAGATGCCCTATGAGAAGATACATGCCTGTGAGAAAGGATGTGCCTTATTTAGGCTTGACTATGCGGACTTGAACTATTGTCCCATTTGCAAGTGTTCCAGGTATATTGTGGTAGACAACGGTATGGGTGAGAAGACACAAACCAAAATCCCTGTTAGTGTTCTTCGGTATATGCCAATCGTACTAAGACTTCAACGTCTTTTCATGGTCGAAGAGACGGCCAGACAGATGACATGGCACAAAACAGGCAAAAGAACCGAACTAGATGCAGATGGTAATCTGATGATGGTACACACATCGGATGGTGTTGTGTGGAAAAAGTTTGATGAATTACATGCTGACAAAGCGGCAGATCTGAGGCATCCTCGAGTCGGCATCGGCACCGATGGGTTCAGTGTGTTTGGTATGACGGCAGCCCAATACAGTTGTTGGCCCGTATTTGTCTTTCCACTCAATCTCCCCCCCGGACAGATTATGCAAAGAAAGAACATTTTCCTGACGTTGATAATTCCAGGGCCCAACTATCCGGGGAAAAATATGAATGTGTACATGCAGCCGCTTAAGGACGAATTGCAAGAAGCCTGGGATAATGGGTTCAAGACATACGACGCCTATAGCAAACGAAACTTCATAATGCGTGTCTGGTACATGTACTCGACGCATGACTTGCCGGCGTATGCGCTATTCGTTGGCTGGTGTGTGCATGGAAGGTTCCCGTGCCCCACATGCAAGGGAGCTCTTGAGTTTCGTTGGCTTCAGGCCGGTCGCAAGTTTTCTTGCTTCGACATGCATAGACAGTTCCTGGATCCTCGCCATAAGTTCAGGAAAGACAAGAAGAACTTCATCAGAGGTAGAGTTGTAAAAAACTTTGCACCACCTGCGTTGACAGGCCAACAGACCCTGGATCAGTTAAACGCTCTCGAGCCAGATCCAGAGCGTCCAGGGTACTTCAAGGGGTATAATTCCGAGCACGCCTGGACTCACAAAACATGCTTATGGGATCTGCCTTACTTCAAAGACCTCCTTTGCCCACACAACATCGACGTGATGCACACTGAGAAGAATATCGCCGAGGCACTTTTTTGGTACATTGTTCGGCATAGATGGGAAGTCAAAGGATAATACTAAGGCTAGAGTCGATCTGGAGGCGCTATGTGATAGGCCGTTACAAAACATGAAAGAACCGAAAGGAAAGCAGAACTGGACGAAGCCAAAGGCATGGTTCAATCTTGGAAGGCCAACTATGAGGGAAATTATCTTGTGGGAGAAAATGCAGTTGATGTTCCCCAATGGGTATGCAGCGAATCTAAAGAGGGGAGCGAGTCTTGATAAATTGAAGATATTTGGTCTCAAGAGTCATGATTGGCACATATGGACTGAGCGCGTAATGCCGGTGATGTTGCGTGGCTTCATCCCTGAGGATTAATGGCTAATACTGGCAGAACTCAGCTATTTCTTCCGTGTTCTTTGTGTGAAAGAACTATCGCCTGGCGTGCTAGAAGAAATGGAAGAGTTGGTGCCAGAGTTGATCTACAAGTTAGAGAAGATCTTTCCACCGGGCTTCTTTAATCCAATGCAGCATTTGATTTTGCATCTCCCGACCGAGGCAAGATTGGGGGGGCCCATGCAAAATCGTTGGTGCTACCCAACTGAGAGGATGCAGAAGACGCTTCGAGAAAAATGTAAAAATAAACGTAGAATTGAAGCGTCTATGGCTGAGGCATTCATCACTGAGGAGGCGGCAAACTTCGTGACAGCACACTACGAAACCAAAAATCGTCATTTGCATAATCCGAAGCCTCGGTACAATGCTGACGAGCCTAAAAAGGGTGGATCCAACCTTAGCCTATTCAAAGGCAATCTCGCACCAGCCAGTGTTTCAAATCCAGTATCTTTGCTTAACAAATGCATAAAGACCTAGACTTAGCTTTATTTCATCCAATATGCTTACCTTAATGACCTAGACGTAGCTTCTTTTCCTGCAATATGACTTAATAAGCTTACTGACCTCCAAAACCAGCCATTTTACCTAAGTTAGCTCTAAAACGATCTATACTTAGCTTTGTTTCCTCCAAAATGACCTAAGTTAGTTATAATATGCTTAGTTAACTAGGTTTGCTCAATAATGACATGTACTTACCTTACTTATGTAAAAAATGGCATAATTAGCTTAGTTAGCTCATAAACAATCCATTTTACCTACATTAGCTCTAAAATGATGCATTTTACCTAAGTTAGCTCATAAACGATCCATTTCACCTAAGTTACCTCACAAACGATGGCGTGCTTCTTCTTCTAGTCTTCTTCTTCTAGTCACCTTTTCCTAACTTTCTTATTTGCCATTTTGCAGATTTCATTCACTTCTCGGAAGCTAGCTTGCTATGATGGAGTGCTTGTTTTTAATTTCATTCTCTTCTAGTATTCTTCTAGCTTGCTACGATGGAACTTGCTATCTTGATGAAACTTTGCATTGTAATATGTATGTGCAACTTTGCTATCTTGATGGAACTTGCTATGTATGAGTGGATGGAACTATATATGTATGTACGATGAAACTTATGTGCTGTTAAATAGCTCTGTGAAATATATCTATATATGTCATATATATTTGCTGTGAAAATTGTTGGATTAAAAAAACAGAAAAAGAGCCAATATGCAGGCTCTTTGTCATCAGCCACCGACGGCAAAGGTCTCTTTGCCATCAGCAGCGGACGGCAAAGAGGCCACATGGCAGGCAACTGTGCTTCCTGGGAGGCTGATCTATTTGGTCAGTTTGCCAACAGTGGCTGACGGCAAAGAGAAAAAAAACTTTGCCTACAACGGCGGACAACAAAGGCCTTCTGATGTTTGCCGTCAGCGGCCGACGACAAAGGCTTGTCGTTAACCACCTAACGGAGTAACAGCGCAATTATTGCCATCAGTATTCTTTACCGTCGGCAGCTGATGGCAAAGGACCCTTTGCCGTCAGCCGCCCGAAGCGGACGGCAATGTAGCTCTTTGCTGTCCCGTACGTTGCCGTCCACTTTTGCCGTCCACCATCCGTGCCTTTGCCGTCCGCCATGGCTGATGGCAAAGTAGCTGATTCCTGTAGTGTTAGCTGCGAATCCGTTTCGTCTAAGTTCGTAAATTTTTTTCCTGCCGAGTGACGAGCAAGCCTCTCACTCGGAGACTTAGCTGCAAATCCATTTCGCCTAAGTATTTTAAATCCTACCGAGTGGAGAGCAAACCTGCCACTCGGGGGCTTAGCTGCAGTCCAGTACTCGCCTAAGTGTTTAAAAATCCTACCGAGTGGAGAGCAGACCTCCCACTCAGAGGCTTAGCTGCAGTCCAGTACTCGCCTAAGTGTTTAAAAATCCTACCGAGTGGAGAGCAAACGTCCCACTCGTGGGCTTAGCTGCAGTCCAGTACTCGCCTAAGTGTTTAAAAATCCTACCGAGTGGAGAGAAGACCTCCCACTCGGAGGCTTAGCTGCAGTCCAGCACTCGCCTAAGTATGAAATTCATTCCGATCCGGAAGGGCGACAAGGTGCAGGTCGACTGCCACCTTCTCTTTCGAGCTACGGCACAAATACAATGAGAAACAATAAAAATCCTACTGAGTGGTGAACCTGGCTCTCACTCGGAGGCTTAGCCGCAGCCCAGTGCTCGCCTAAGTGTTTAAAATCCTACCGAGTGGTGAACCTGCCTCTCACTCGGGGGCTTAGCTGCAACCCAGTGCTCGCCTAAGTGTTTAGAATCCTACCGAGTGATGAATCTGCCTCTCACTTGGGGGCTTAGCTGCAGCCCAGTGCTCGCCTAAGTGTTTAAAATCCTACCGAGTGGTGAGTCTGCCTCACACTCGGAGGCTTAGCTGCAGTCCAGCAGTCGCCTAAGTACGAAAATCGTTCCGACCCGCAAGGACGACAAGGTGCAGGTCGACTGATTACCTTCTCCTCCGGGCTCCGGTACAAATACCACGTGCGCTCTGCAAGGACTACGAGGTGCAGGTCGACTGTTACCTTCTCCTTCGGGCTTCGGCACAAATACAACGTGCGCTCTACATGGTCAGCAATGTGCAGGTCGACTGCTACCTTCTCTTTCAAGCTTCGGTACAAATACAATGTGCGCTTCATCCTGGGTCGCAGGGACTCAAGTCGAGTGAAATCTATGCTCCAGCCTGCAAGAGCAAGTCCCAAGCACGAAAATATATTCCAAGCGAAGAACAATGTCGTTTGAAGACAAATGCAAACATATTCAACCGCAAAGCCAAGTTCAGGTAGCATCTTACAGATCCAGAAGTACTCAGGCATCAAGCCTGTTAAAGTTTATCGGTTACAAAAACCACTCGGCATCCCGAGGCAAATTTAAGGCATCAAGCATAGAAGTTTTTTACTCCTCCGGTGGAGGACTGGAAGGCGCGACGAACTCGTCCATGTCGATTCCATCAGCAATACGAGTGGCAACAACAATGAATGTCTCCATGAAGGATCGGAAGTCATGCTTCTTAGTATGGCTACCTTGAGGGACGCTAACTTTTCCTCTCGTGCATCTTTGCAGTGGACACGGACTAAAGACAGAGCTACATCAGCACCGCACCTGGCAAAAGACTTCTTCCACTCTTGCACTCGGCCTGGGACTTCATTCAGTCGAGTCATCAAAGACTCGAGGTCGTTCTGAAGCGTCTCCCCTGGCCAGAGTGTCGTGTCGATTCGCGACGTTGCTGCCTTCAGTCGGGCCAGATAGTCCACCACACCGGTGACGCGAGACTCTAGTCGAAGCACATTCATGGCGGCTTCATCCTTCATTGGAGAGTTGATGGGATCCAAGCCTGTATCCACTCGACTGGTCTCTTCCTCAAAGTTTTGGCAGAATTCTGTAAACGCCAGTCAAACATAAACCAACAGTTCCGCGACGAATCGACGGTGACAGGTTAGTCGAGTGAAAAAGGTTACCTTCAAGCATGAGAAGCAGCTTCTTGGCGTGCCCTCCCAGATAAGCTTCCAGATCATTCTTCTTCCGCACCAGTTCACTTGCCTTGTCACTCAGAGCAATCTTGTCATTCTTCAGACGGCTGACTTCCTTGTTGGCCGCGTCGAGAGGAGCTTTCAGGTTGACATTCTCTTCTTCGAGTTGGAAGCCAGCTTCTCTTCCGCCAGCTTCGTTTTATCCAATGCAGCCTTCTGCGCCTCAGCAAGTTCCTGGTCCTTCTTGTTCAGAGCCACCTTCGTTTTCTCTACAAAATGACAAGGAGGTCAGAATCAATAATGGGCAGTGACGGTGTCCTGGATTAGGGGGTACTCACCGCATCGTCTCCCGATCAGTTGTATTGGGCCGAGGACCCCCATGGCCGTATAGTCATGGGCCAGTCCGGACAGCTGCCTCATACAAGGAAGAATCCACAAGACTTGGCGATCAAGACAAGGATTCCTCCCCCACCGGCGTATTCGGCTAGGACTCTTGTTATCCTAGGCCTCTAGTGCATTATATAAACCGGGGCCAGGCTAGTCGATAGATATATACAACAACAATCATACCATAGGCTAGCTTCTAGGGTTTAGCCTCTCTGATCTCGTGGTAGATCAACTCTTGTACTACCCATATCATCAATATTAATCAAGCAAGAGTAGGGTTTTACCTCCATCGAGAGGGCCTGAACCTGGGTAAACATTGTGTCCCTTGCCTCCTGTTACCATTGATCCTAAGACGCACTGCTTGGGATCCCCTACCCGAGATCCACCAGTTTTGACACCGACAATGGTGCTTTCATTGAGAGTTCCGCTGTGTGATCGGCGAAAGGATCAATGGCTCGACTGCAGGTCAACTGCGACGTCGGCTTCTTCGTCACCAGCTCGACTGGTCACCTTGGCTTGACCGAGGACTGCACCCTACCTCCGATCGTCATGTTCGGATGAAGTCCTTCATCAACACCAACTCTGATCTCTATCAAGATCATGGAGGAGTCATCCATGGAGCTCGGGGGCTCAACGTCAACATTGCCCTCAGGCGACCGTGCTGTTTTTCTGGACAGCAAACTTGTATCCGCCGCCACCGCCTCCTCGAGTGTTGCTTAAACGATTACTTCGGTGGAATTATGCGGAATTAAGTCTACAACAACCCTGCAAAAATTTCGTTGAGTTCCGATGGAGTAATCTCCGGCAATCTCCGATATACCGGAGCCCTGTTGAATCTGGACGAGAATCCGGACGAGTTTAGGGAGTGGTATCCAGCATCTAGCTCGGATGTCCTTTGGAGGATCCAACCGTTGATTTGCTGCGGAATTTCCATATCTACCACCTGCCAAAAATTCAGCTCGATCCAACCGTCCAAACTCCGGGAAACTTCTGATTAGTGCATCACTTTTTGGATCTGTTTTCTGCGCGAGAACGAATCCGACCCGAATTCATCTTCTTTATGAACGGGATCTCGGTCATCCTTTTTGAAGGAAGTTTTTGTATGGGGTGTTGTGTTTTATTCTCAAACACATCCCAGTAGTATTAAAAGTATACTTGCAATACAAACTTCACCGTCGCGCCGGTGTCAAACCAGCCCAACAGCATCACTCCACGGCGGTCGACTTGCGTTAGACACGTCGTCGCTTTGTTGAGCTGAGCTCAATTCCTTTGGATCATCATCTCGGCCAGCCGAACAATAGTTCGGCATCGTGAAGGATAAATCGTCACCAACATCGCCGCCCCACGGATTACATGGAGCGGGCACACCTACTTCGCCACATGGTCACTTCATCAAGCCGGCATCGACCATGTCACGACCTACATCGCTGGACCGGGGGCTTCATCATCTCTTCATCAACCTACTCCGAAGACTTCGGCGTCGCTGGCCGACCAGCTCCGTCACGTTAGCTGGACCGAGGGCTTTGCCTCGGTGAGCCAACCTTTGCCAGCATCGCCATGCTGTTGCTTTATCGCCCATTAGGCGATAGGTGTGCGGATCAAGTCCCAATTTTGGGAATCACCTTTCTTCGGATTGCTACAACAAATAAGCCAGGTGCTATTAATTCTAGTATTTTTTGCTTGTTAGGGTTCATTTTTCCCAATGAATTATTACTCTGGTTTGTTCGTCATATGTACGCAGGTCTATCAAATGGTGACCGTATTAACGACGATCGCATGGTGGTTCGGTCAGTTTCCGTACATAGTCCGGCGAAAGCCGCATCCGGAACTCGAACCGACCTGTGAATTCAGGCCTTGCCATGCCTTTACCACATCACACCGCCGCCCTGCATCGACATTGACTTCGGCGCCAGGCCATATTTCTTTTATTACTCACTTTGCATAAATTAATTGTTATGCAATGATTTTTTTCATTTTTATTATTGTTACTATTATCTCCGGTTTGCACTATTTTTTGTGCACAGGAAAATGATCCAGCCGGACTATATCCTTTGGCGTCACCTCAGCTAGACGGGGGGCTTCGTCAACACTTCATTACCCCATGCCGGGGACTTCAGCATCACCCTGCCGTCCTGCATTGACCGTGCTATGTCACCACTTCGGAGTGCCGAGCTTTTTGCTCCGCCACCTCGGGACTGGCTCGGGGATGGAACCTTGTCCCGCGTCAAGCTCGGACCGCGTCATCAATACCGAACACATTAACCAGCTAAGTTGTCTTCATGCTCGAAGTTTTAAATTTTTAACTTGTGTTCGGCTCGGCCAAGCATTATACTTTTTCAGAAAATAGTTGCTTGTAAAAATTTCCTTGTCCAAACTTTGTTTGTGACGCGCAAATTCAAATACCCTGTTTACTTGGGGGCTTCCTTCATGAAGCTTTTTCCTCTTGCATATGGTTATACTTGTACGGCTTCGTTCCTTGTTCGTGTATTACGCCACAATATGCACCATATTGACTTAAGTGATTTCAAGCTGGGTTGCCTGGCTCATGTGCTTACCCCTACGTTCCCGATTGTTCAGCTAGGGAGTAAAGGGAGCACCTCTGCGATTGTCACGATCGGGTCACCCGAGCCGGACCTCAGACTGGGTGAAGCCGAAAGCTAGCGCTCTTATTGTTTTCAATCATGGTCGGCACACAACGGAACTCATGAGTACAAAAAATCTATTGCACAAGTCTCATAATAACAATGAGCACCGAAGAAAGGTATCGGTGGGGGTACTATTTTCTTTGAAGATGCTTCTTACACTTTGCAGTAATATAGCATAAGTTCCCTGAGCGCGCTTTGTCTGTTACAGCCTTATGGCTTGATTGCCTGGTTATTGGAAACACCGTCGATATTCTCGACAGATGGAGTACATAACACTTTTTGGTCCTTGACCAAAGAGGGAGAAGCCGACAGTCGGTTAAGACGCGTTTAAAGTTCGGTTGAACATAGATATGATATCAGTACTTCGGTACACACAATCATTCTTTTACCCAAGTCACTTGGGGGCTCTTAAATTTATATGAGCCGTTTTATGATAAGTGTTTTTCTTCTTAGTCGTCGCAAAGTTTTTATTATTATTTATCACTCCTTTTTCCGACACAAGTGTGCGGTCACTAGCCGGGGAGCCTAATTTCTCTCTCAAAGCCGCTAGAGTTTAGTTTGCTAAACTGGCCTAGTAAGAAGTACTCCGCCTTCGGGATAGGAGGTTGAAGCCGTAGGCTGACCCGCTTGAAGTTTTGAGATAGGATGTGTCATGTTAAAGCACGGCAGAAGCACCTTTTTTTTCTCTAAAGTCCAATTTTCGGATTGGCACCGAACACTTGATCTAGTTCGGACATTAACCTTTTGAATAAGTTTTTGGGCTTTTCGAGCCCATGGCACTTTTAAACTATTTGTGTGTTTTCAGCACAAGTCTCGTAGTGCAACGCCGGATACATTTACAGATTCGGCACAAACATTCTCGGATATTGCTATATATGCATCGGTTTCGAATTGTGTCTTCGGTCAATAGTTGGGTTGCCCGGCTCCTGTGCTTGCCTCCTATGTTTCGCTTTGTTCGGCTAGGTGTGCAAAGGGAGAACCACTGCGATTGTGCTTCCAGCTCACATGGTTAAGCACCTCAGTGGAGAAAGCCGAAAACTGACTGTCACAATAAGCGTAAACTGGTCGGCGATCCGATGACGGCGTTCAATGACGGGCCATTCATAACAATGGCCGAAGTGTTTACGGCTTGACGTCGACTGTCGCTGAACACTACCGGGGGCTATTAACTGGCCTCCCAAACTAAATCCTCGATATTTTGCTCTTACATTGGAGCTAAGGTTTCATGATCATGCTTAGCATGACAACCCAAAGAAAGGAACCGATAGCGGGACTATTTTCTTTGGAAGACATTTCTTCTGATAAACAGTAATATAACATGTCTCTCCGCGTACCTTTGTTTATAAAACCATATGGCCAGATTGCCTTGTTTGTTGTAAATCTTTGCCCTCATAAAGGCTTTATAAAGTAGGACAAACACTCCTCGGCTATTGGCCGAGGAGGTGGAAGCCGATGGTCGGTCAACAAAGTTTTGTACAATGCGGATCCGAGCATTAATGACGTAAAGTACTTGGATACATAGAGTCATTACACATAATTTGTGATTTTACTATGGATATCGATCCTTAATTCGGCCTCCTGTGCCCGCATTAAGGCTCGGGGGCTACTGGGCTTCGGGCTTATTATTTACAAATATTAAAGGGGCACATCGATCCCCTGATCTGGTGTTTCGACCCGACCAGTGTCTCGGGGGCTACTGCATTGCTTGTTCTATGCAGAAAATTTGAAGTGCAATACAGTTTCCGAGGAGATTTTGATCCTCAGGTTGGTCGGCCGCACCCAACCTGAGTCTCGAGGACTGAGCATGCCGCTTTTTGTGTACCGAAGTATTCTGCCGAGCTAGGACTTGATCCTCAAACCGATTTTGCAAATCAACCTGAGTCTCAGCGGCTACGGGGATCAGCGGTCTTATGTCATCCTTCATGTGCATCTCGGGTTTTAGACCGATACCCACCTTGAGGGCTACTAGCTATGTATCTCGGCAGAGAATAAATTGCACCAATCAAAAATATTGACAAAAATCGGCCCACATTCAGGGAGGTGCACCACCTCGGAAGCAGTCCAGCATAAAGCTCGGGCGTTAGTGGCTGGCTCCATAGAGGGCATTTCTGGCATTAAGCGCGGCTAAACTCCTTCAAACTTCTTTGAACCAAGGTGATTTACGACACCTCGGATACAGTCCGACATTGGAACTCGGATACATAGTCCGGCGTTGGAGCTCGGATACAGTCCGGCGTTGGAGCTCGGATACATAGTCCGGTCTTAGAGCTCGGATGCAAGAGGACACTGCCTCCCAGGAACAACTCCGAACCCGAGGTGTGGCATAAAAATAACAAGGCATTGATAAAGGCCGGACACTTAAAGGGGCTCCTCGGATACCCGACGTGTAAACTCATCGAATGCATTTCGGCGATCCTCAAGATAGAAGATGAGAAGATTTGTTGAACCAGTTTTCAAGACCGGCAACCGAAGATGAAGAACAGTTCGGAAGAATCGAGGAGCGTCCCTAACTTGAAAACCGGTTCAGGGGGCTACTGACGGTGTCCTGGACTAGGGGGTACTCAATGCGTCGTCTCCCGATCAGTTGGATTGGGCCGAGGACCCCCATGGCCGTATACTCATGGGCCAGTCCGGACAGCTGCCGCATACAAGGAAGAATCCACAAGACTTGCGATCAAGACAAGGACTCCTCCCCCACCGGCGTATTCGGCTAGGACTTTTTTTATCCTAGGCCTCTGGTGCATTATATAAACCGGGGTCGGGCTAGTCGATAGATATATACAACAACAATCATACCATAGGCTAGCTTCTAGGGTTTAGCCTCTCTAATCTCGTGGTAGATCAACTCTTGTACTACCCATATCATCAATATTAATCAAGCAGGAGTAGGGTTTTACCTCCATCGAGAGGGCCCGAACCTGGGTAAACATTGTGTCCCTTGCCTCCTGTTATCATTAATCCTAAGACGCACTGCTTGGGACCCCCTACCCGAGATCCACTAGTTTTGACACCGACAGGCAGAAAGATAAAAACAATCGTCAAGTTCTCACCAATCGTACCTGTTGCCTCGTCCTTCGCCTTATGGAAGTTCTCCTGAACAAGTTTCAAGTCAAGGTCAAGCTGGATATGTTTCTTTTCCAACTCAGTGTAACGGGCCACGAGTTCGCAAGATTTCTGCAAAAGAGTCAGTCGACAGACATCAAAGAGAGGTTACTTCCGAGTGACTAAGAGAAAAACAGCAACGTTTCTAAGACTACAGTCGAATCAAAATATTCAACAGTAGTCTCGGGGACTACACCCAGTGGGTGCACTCAGCGTGCCCCCACTAGTTCTACCGACTCGATTGACCAGTCGACCGAAAGGAACAAAGAGGTTATTGTCTCATCATAGTCTAAAAAAAGAGAGAGAGTTCTTCAGACTACAGTCGACTGCCAGCAGTCCACCATAGTCTCCGGGACTACACCCAGTGGGTGCACTTAGCGTGCCCCCACAGGTCCTGACATTCCACTCGACATGGCCCGACCAGACCGAGTGAAGAAATTTCAACTACAAAGACTACAGTCGACTGCCAGCAGTCCACCATAGTCTCGGGGACTACACCTAGTGGGTGCACTCAGTGTGCCCCCACCAATCTACAAACCCAATCGACACACCCAGCGGGTGTATAGACACAAAGAGATTTTGGAAAGAAAATCTTCAGATAACATATCCTAACAGAACAGGCGGTTGCCAACTAACCTGGACATTGCTCTGAAGGGCGGCGCTTGCATCATAAGCCGCTTGGCTAGCTTCCCGGATCGCCTTCACATGCTCCTTCATAATCCCTGCCTGGCGTATAGCCTCCTTAGCAGCGCTCGCCTGGTCCTCTGGGAAGTGGTGTGTGGTGAAAAAGGAGGGTGGTTCAACAATCGACGGCAAAGGCCGGACACTCGTCAGCGGCACAGCAAAAGTCACGGAATGTCGAGCAATGTCGCCACCTTCTTGAACCCGTGCCTCAGGTGCTGACGTAGTCCAAGTGGCCTTGCCAGCTGTGGCCTTTCTATTATTCCTCGCCCTCAGGGGCACCTCATCATCATCATCAGGAAGATCAATGACGCGACGAGGAGCTACAAGATAAATCCAGAGTTGGAGACGAAGATCCAATCGACCAAAAGAAAAAACTACAAGAGAACATACCAGGGTTGGAGGTGACAGTGTCTTCCATTTCTTGGTCGCCGTCCTTGGCAGAGGTCTCGGAGGTAGCGGCACTACAGATTTCAGAAACCAGTCGGTTAGTCGATGAGTCGACCGGAAGTTCGCTCGAGCTGAACAAGGAAACACAAATCCTGCTGTTACCCGGAGATGGTGGGAATGGCCATTTTCATCTTAGGCAAGGCCTTCGGCGGCTTCGATGACTCCGCCCACGGATGCTTCAGCGCTTTTTCAGTCGGCGCCGGAGAGGCTGTCCGAGGGCGCTTTGTTGATGGCACAACGGGCGCAACCGCTTTGCCGTGCTCCCTCGCGGGGTCGTGGGCGAGCTTGGATCGCCTTTCCGTGTGAGGAGGATCGATTTCCATTTCCTCCTCCTCCTCCTCGGTGGAGCCATCTTCAACCTCTTCCTCCTCGCCGTCAGATTGCCACTCCTCCCCCTCACTTTCACCTCCACTCGCCTCTCCCTCCTCGTCTTGTTCTTGCGCCCCGTTGGGCATCGAGTACATTTCAGTCGTGACCTAGAAGATAGCAAACAAGACAAAAATCAGTCGGTTGATTTCAAACAGACAGAATAATAGAATCTCAATCGGAAATGCAGAATTGGACCTTCTCAACTTCATATGATTGGTCGAGTGGAACGACCCTCCTGGCTCCTCGGGGGTTGTCCTTGTTCCCCGTAATGCTTCCCATCCACCGCTCCAGCGCGGCACCGTCGATCTCCTCCGGGTGGATCCGAGTGGTGTCCTCAGTTCGAGAATACTTCCACATAGGATGATCTCAAAATTGGAGCGGGTGGATGCGTCACCGGAGGAAGACCTCCAGGAGGTCCATACCAGTCACCCCGTCACGGACGAGCTACACGACACGCTCGACCAACACCCTCACCTGCGCCTTCTCTTCTGGGATCACCTTCAAAGAGGAGGGCTTCCTCACTCGCTCCATGGAAAAGGGAGGGAGCCCGGTCGACTGCCCTGGCATCAGCTGGTCCTTGCAGTAGAACCAAGTCAACTGCCACCCACGGACATAGTCAGGCAAAACCATGGTCGGAAAAGAACTTTTTCCCCTCAACTGGATCCCAAGACTCCCGCACATCTGAATCACATGTGTCCTCTCGTCACTCGGATTTGCCTTCTTCACCGTCTGGGAGCGACAGGTGAAGATGTGCTTAAAGAGGCCCAGTGAGGCCGGCAACCCAAGAAGCATTCGCACAAAGACATATAGGCGGCGAGGTACACTATGGAGTTGGGTGTGAAGTGGTGGAGTTGTGCCCCAAAGAAATTCAGAAACCCCCGGAAGAAAGGGTGGGGCAGCAAAGAAAACCCACGGCCAACGTGGGTGGCCAGAAGAACGCACTCACCCTCCTGAGGCTGCGGCTCTGACTCCCTCCCCGGGAGCTGCCCTAATCCATGGGGGATCAGCCCTCCGTCGGCCAGGTCATCGAGATCCGCCTGAGTAATTGTCGAGCGGATCCAGTCGCCCTGGATCCAGCTCGACAGCGGGCTGGTCCTCGATGAAGAGCCACTCCGACTGGTTCCCCTCCCCTTCACCTTCGTCGTCGCTTTCTTCGCCCGCTCTAGAGCCGCCGTCTTCTCCTTCACCATCATTGCCGGCAAAGCACGCGCGGAGCAGCGGCGCTGAGGCAGAAGCTAACGCAGCGGGGAAATCTGGAGAAGAGGGAGGAATGAGGGTGCACTGTTGAAAAACCCCCGTCCGGCGCTTTATATAAGGCCACTTCCGAGTGGCTGACATGTGGACCCGGACGATCCTATCAAATCCTGCAACAGTCGCGTGTGCGATACATGGCGAAAAAGGTGGCGCGTAGATCGAGGCATCCCTGCCTTATCCCGTCCGATTGCTGCGGCCTCGCCCCGTCCCACGTGCTTCCCAAAATTTGAATCCCGCAGAATCCGCGAGTTGCAGAACGACTCGTCAGACAGAAGATCTCCTCCGCTCTGACACTCGGAGCTCCCCAAGCAAAAACTACACTCGACAGATACAAAGAATGGATCAAGGCAACTGAAAAAGAAGTTGGTGCCGTCATCTAAAAGTTCATTGATCCAAGACAAGACGTGCTCACAGCACAAGAAACGGGTCGAAAAAATTCTCAACTCCTTCCCCACTCAAACCCCGATCCATTCGGGGGCTAATGATGAAGCTATGTACCAAGGGTAGGGTCATGGACCTGTCTAAATTACCCTACCCAAGGACATCTCTAGAAGAAACTACCTGTCAGTCGACCCAGAGGTGATCCACTCGACAGACTCTGGGACACTCGACCGCGAAGATAACCACTCGACCATGGAGCTAACCACTCGATGGCCAGGAGACCTAAAGTCACTCTGCACGCAACGGTCTGTCATTAAGTAGCCTTTATGGTCTTCATAGCACTTTATGTGGGTGTTACCAGTAACCCCCGGTCTTAATGTACTTTAAACCCTGCATAACTGAGGGCTGGAGGGGTCTGGTGAACTCTATATAAGCCACCCTCCTCCTAAGTGTAAAGGGTTCGCACCCCTATAAGTCACACGCATATAATCCAGTCGACCGCCTCCGGGCTCCAAGACGTAGGGCTGTTACTTCCTCCGAGAAGGGCCTGAACTCATAAAACTCTTGCGTGTACAACTACTCCATTGCTAGGATCTTGCCTCTCCTTTAGTACCCCCCTACACTACTGTTAGACTTAGAACCACGACACCAACCCAAAAAGTATTTAAGAAATGGGTGCATATCTGATTGTTGAGTTACATTTTATTTTTTATAAGACCTCTTTCTCTGGATTTGGAGGACTGTCTACTGCTGGAACTACGGCTTCTGCTTGTTTCCTGCTGTCCTCTAGTTTTTCTTGTTGAATGTCTATACCAATACTTTCGCTTGCTTCCTCTTCCTGTTTAATAAAAATTGAAATTATAGTTTGAATTTCATTTGTGTCTCAGTTTTGTAACCTCACCTCTTCAGATGTTGTTGTTTGAAGTTCTGTGTGTTTTCCAATTTCCTTTGGTTGCGCTGCTTCTTGATCTTCGAGATCAATGTACTTGTTTGTTTTGTGCATTTGTTCAAAGAAAAAGGTGAGACATCCCTTATAATCCTTGTATTGCGGTGGTGGGTTGAAAAGGGTTTGTTGTTGATTTTTTTACCTCTGTGTTGATGACTGGGTTATTCGTGCCTGCATTGACTGTTTCTTTGTCAGGTATAACCATTGTTCAAGAACTCGGCCGAGTTACCATTTAAATGCCCATTTAATTGCTACTCAGTGCCTAACTATGGCGAATAGCACATACTCGGTTCATTAAATGGTCAAGCCGATTAACTGGCATTTAATCGGTTGTCAGACGATTAACTGGTTGTCAAACCGATTAATCGGTGATGGTTCAGGTAAGTGAAGCGGCATCCAAATAAAAAAGGGGCAACCGAAGCGGCAATCCAGGCCATTATTTGGCTGGCCCCGTAACCTCGGCGCTGCACCCTCCCTCTCCCAAATCGCAATGCCCGCGCCCCTTCCTCTCCTGACTCCTCGCGAGGATGGCTTCTCCTCGCCAGCCCTAGCCACTGTCGGCGATCTCCCTACTCCCGTTGCCGGCCCTAGCCTCCTTCTCTGACCCCATCCCCTCCCATCCTCTTCTCCCTGTCTCTCCTCCATCCCCTACCTGTAGGCTGCAGCAGCGGGCGACATAGGATAGGCAGTAGTAGTGACCTAGGCCAGGAAGTGGTGCCGGCGACCTAGGCCAGGCAGCAGCGCCGACGACTCCTCGAACCAGGCCCCCATCGCTTCACCAACCAACAAGGTATAGTTATGCTAAGAATAAGATTCATCTCAAGGTTTTAATCTCTGCTATGATTTCCATCTAGTTTGGCTCTCAAGGCTTTAATCTCTGCTAGAACTCTCAAGGTTTTAATCTTTGGCAACAAAATTTGCAGGGGCCTACGGTAGGTTCTACCGCTGCAAGTTCTCAGACTCTCAAGAGAAATTCAGATGACAAGGATGACGA
Source organism: Triticum dicoccoides (assembly GCF_002162155.2). Classification (NCBI taxonomy): domain Eukaryota; kingdom Viridiplantae; phylum Streptophyta; class Magnoliopsida; order Poales; family Poaceae; genus Triticum; species Triticum dicoccoides. The sequence continues at coordinate 136,574,062 of NC_041381.1, forward strand.
CATTATATTTTAGTATAAATATATAATACGTAGCTGTGCGCATTGGATTATGTGGTAGAATACGTGAAAAACTAGTTACATGTTGCCAATATATTCTCATGTGCAACCGATTAATGATCGACCGATTAATTCAGTTAAATGGCCGATTAACTAATTAATCGCTAATCAGTAGTCGACCGAGCAGTTACCAGTTACCGAATTCCCGAACAATGGGTAAAACAGTGTCTAATTTCTCATCGGCTTTGATGTCTTGGGTTTTCTCCTTTCTACTCGTGATGGTGATCTGCAATGTTGTGGCACTTGAAATCTCTTGTGCACAAACTTCCTGTTCTGTCACTCTTTCATCTGTTGGCATTGTCTCTTGGTCTTGCAGTGATTGTGATACCTGGAGTTCAAACAATATGAGTTTGCGGTCCACTTTCTTTCCTGCCATTATAAGTTTCCGGTGTGGGGTGTAGTGGGCTGTGGAAGTTTACCTCCTCTTTGATGTTTTCTTCTTCTTTCTCGTTCGTTATGCTAACGGTTGATTGTGGGTCAGGCTCTTGAATTTGGTTTACGGGACTGCTGACTTGATTGTTCTCTAGCTAAGCCTATATTTTGTTGGAGGTTTGTCAGTTAACTTATAACTCTATCCAGTTTTGAAAGGAAAAATGGATGTTCATACTGACCTCTTCATTGGTTCTGACGTCGATCGTATCTTGTGCTTGTATTGGGGTAGTTGTTGTTGTAGCACTGTCTGTTGTGAGGTTGCTTTGTTTGTTGCGTTCATTCTTGTTTTGGGGGTTGTTGACACTATCGTGCTGTTGGAGTTCATCTTGGCCTGGTGTGGTATTGGTACGTTCCTGAAAGCATTGAGACAGTTCTTTTCAGTTGAGGTATGAAAACAGGGGTTTGCTTTAGGGTGCGGATTGGCACCATGCATTACTATTTATTTACCTATTTTTGCCGCTGTATCTTCTTCTTGTCAATGCCCACGTCCCTTGATTTTGTTCTTCTATTCCTCTCTTCGTCGTATTCTTCTTTCTTTCTTTTTCTCCTTTCTCTTTGTTTTGTTGTGGCTACGATTTCATTAGTGCGGTTGGCATCGACTAGTCCACTTGATGCTGCTGGATCTGCTTGCTCTAGTGTTTTCAGGGTCACATTGTCTGTGAGGTACCTTGTGCAAACTATGTCCTGAAATTGTCTGAGTTGTTCTACAGAATCCATCAGGGCAATTGTTTGTTGCACGACTTTGTCCTTGTTTTTTCATCCAATATCTCTTCTTTTTCGCTGCATCAGTGTTTAGCCCTAGTGGTTACTGCGGGTAACTATTGTGCTTCATCGAGCACTTTTTCCAACAATTTGTTTATCCGTTGGAATCTTTCTTCTGGTCTTGTGCTTATGCTTTTGTTTGGTTCCGTGCTTCCGCTGGTGCCGATACGTGGTTCGCGCCGGCGTTTGGGTGCAGGTGGTAGCAGTTTGGTTGTGTGCTGGTGTTGTTGTTCTTTACGATGTTCTCCTGCTATCTGGTGAATTGAAGACGAAGTTGATGCTATGCTGGTATAGAAGATCTTCTCTACTGTTCCTTTCCATGTCTGCATCATTTCGATGGAATGGAGTTGATTAGAATGGAAGCTGTTTTCAAAAAGGGAAGGACTGATTTATGTACAACAGAACTATACATGTATCTTGCCAAATTCATAGTCATCTTGTCGTGCTTTTCCGTCCGTTTTCATGTCTGCTCTACCTATTTTCGCTAGGTCACTCTCTTTGAGATGGTTTGCTCGTGGTAATGAGGTCTTGTCTATTGTCTTGGCAATCTTCCGCATTTCTTTTGTGTCGGTTGGCAGCAGCAGGGAGTCAAGGTACATGATTACTGGTCCCTGTGCCAAACCATTGATATGCTTTTTGTTCTTTTCTTCCTGAGGCAACATCTTGTGCTTCTGCCATGTGTTGGCTCCTTCCCTAATACTTTCGACGATTACCCCGCAGAAATCCATCTTTGCCATTTCTGGATAGTCCAAGTCCTTGACCATTATAGCTTGTCGGGCAAAGATAGCGGCGCTTGACCCGCAGACAACACTGTGAAAAAAAATAAGGAAACATATTTTAACTGATTTCCTGTTTGACTGATCGTCATCTATTTCCACCAATATTTGTAGCTTCTCGAACAGTTGTTTTGGCGCGAATTTTGTATCTTTGAAGCCAAGGTCTGACATCAGTTCTTTCATCGAAGTTGGTCTAGTCTCTGGCCTTGGTGCTGACCTTTGCGTGCCGTTTGGGTATCCAAACACCTAGTGGATAGCTTCCTTGGTAATCTTGATTTTTTTGTCTTCGGCACCATCACCGAAGGTTATTGTCATGGTTTCTATGTCGAGGTTGTCGTAGATGTGTGTTACAAGCGATCTGCAGATGGAGCCCGTTATTTTGCAGTTCTCTATGCTGCCAAATCCTACCGTCCTAATATCTTTCTTGTGACGGTCTTTAAGTAAATTCCATGCTTTCTTGACATGAGCGAATGCTGCCCTGCCTTGATTTGGCATTTATCTCCGTTTGTTTCTTCCTGTTCTTCGTCAACTGTTGGTGCTGCCAATTCTTTCCCGCTTGTTTGTCTTCTGTTTCTGTCCTTCTTGCCTGATTTGGGCTGTTTTAGAAGAAAAAACAAAGGGTTTTGTTAGAAAGGAATTTAGGTCCTTGGTGCTGAATAGTGGTATTCAAAATTAGTGCATAAGTGTGTTTTTACATCGTCGTCATGTTCTGCGTCACTGTCGCGCTCTTCGGCATCATCGCCGTCTGTAGGAATGAAATCTGCATCATGTTGTCTATCATCGTCGTCATCGTTGGTATCTGAACCTTTGCTGTTGGTGAGGGAGTCCCGGACTAGGGGGTGTCCGGATAGCCGAACTACCATCATCGGCCGGACTCCAAGACTATGAAGATACAAGATTGAAGACTTCGTCCCGTGTCCGGATGGGACTTTCCTTGGCGTGGAAGGCAAGCTTGGCGATACGGATATGTAGATCTCCTACCATTGTAACCGACTCTGTGTAACCCTAGCCCTCTCCGGTGTCTATATAAACCGGATGGCTTTAGTCCATAGGACGAACAACAATCATACCATAGGCTAGCTTCTAGAGTTTAGCCTCCTTGATCTCGTGGTAGATCTACTCTTGTAACCCACATCATCAATATTAATCAAGCAGGACGTAGGGTTTTACCTCCATCAGGAGGGCCCGAACCTGGGTAAAAACATCGTGTCCCTCGTCTCCTGTTACCATCCGCCTAGACGCACAGTTCGGGACCCCCTACCCGAGATCCGCCGGTTTTGACACCGACATTGGTGCTTTCATTGAGAGTTCCTCTGTGTCGTCACCGATAGGCTCGATGGCTTCTTCGATCATCAACGACGATGCAGTCCAGGGTGAGACCTTCCTCCCCGGACAGATCTTCGTATTCGGCGGCTTCGCACTGCGGGCCAATTCGCTTGGCCAGCTGGAGCAGATCGAAGGCTACGCCCCTGGCTGTCAGGTCAGATTTGGAAGTTTGAACTTCACTGCTGACATCCGCAGGGACTTAATCCTCGACGGATTCGAGCCACGGCCGAGCGTGCTGTACTGTCAGGATGGGCATGATTTAGCTCCGCAGCCGGACAGTACCCTGGAGGCCGCACTCGAACCCGCTCCGATCTTCGACTCGGAGCCGGCTGCGCAGACCAAGGTTGGATGGCTAGACACCACCTCGGGGGCTGCAACCTCTACGGCGATAGAGCCGAACACCGATCTTGTCCCCCATGAAGCTCGTGACTCCGAGGTGCCGGACTCCTTGCCGGACTCCAGACATCCCGCGCCCCCTCCAGTCGAATCCGATTGGGCGCCGATCATGGAGTTCACCGCGGCGGACATCTTTCAACACTCACCTTTTGGCGACATCTTGAGTTCGCTAAAGTACCTCTCGTTATCAGGAGAGGACTGGACGGACTGCGGCCAGGACGGTTGGGATGTGGACGACAAAGAAATTCAGAGCCCACACACCACCCACTTGGTAGCCACTGTCGACGACCTAACCGACATGCTAGATTACGACTCTGAGGACATCGACGGTATGGAGAACGATGCCGGAGATGACCAAGAACCAGCGCCCACCGAGCACTAGAAAGCCACCTCTTCATACGACATATACATGGTGGATATCCCAAAGGATGGGAACGGCGAAGGAATAACGGAGGATGACCCCTTCAAGAAACAGCCCAAGCGCCGGCGTCAGCGGCGCCGCTCTAAATCCCGCCATAGCAAGAATGAGGATTCCGGCACCGGAGACAATAATACACCAGATAGCGCCGAAGACAACCCACTCCAGCAAGATCCAGCACAGGAGGAGGGGGACGCCAGCCCTCATGAGAGAGCGGCCGAAGAAGAGGTAGAGGACTATATGCCTCCCTCCGGAGACGAGGCAAGCCTCGACGACGACGAATTCGTCGTGCCTGAGGATCCTGTCGAACATGAGCGTTTCAAACGCAGGCTTATGGCCACGGCAAACAGCCTCAAGAAAAAGCAGCAGCAGCTTAGAGCTGATCATGATCTCCTAGCCGACGGATGGACCGAAGTCCTCGCGGCCGAAGAGCATGAACTCGAACGCCCCTCCAAAAGCTACCCCAAACGTAAGCTGCTCCCCCGATTAGAGGTGGAGGCATATGATCCCGCTTCACCAGGAGACAATAAGGCTGATCGACCACCCCGTGGTCGCGACAGAGAGGCCTCAAGGCCCTTCACTAGACCCGTACCCCGGCATCGCTCGAAAAGCACAAGGCCACAGGGGAACACTCCGGACCTGCACGACATATTGGAGGATAAGGCAAGACAATCAAGATCGATCTATGGATCACGTGGGCGCCCCACGATACGTGACGATCACCGTCACCCCGGACACAGTAAGTCCGGTCGGGCCGAACACAACAGACAAAGCTCTTTTGAGCTCCGTCGCGATATCGCCCAGTACAGAGGCGCCGCACACCCACTATGCTTCAAAGATGAGGTAATGGATCATCAAATCCCAGAAGGGTTTAAACCCGTCATTATCGAATCCTATGATGGCACAACAGACCCCGCGGTCTGGATCGAGGACTATCTCCTCCACATCCACATGGCCCGCGGAGACGATCTCCACGCCATCAAATATCTCCCACTCAAACTTAAAGGACCAGCCCGGCACTGGCTTAACAGCTTGCCAGCAGAGTCAATCGGGAGTTGGGAGGACCTGGAAGCCGCATTCCTCGATAACTTACAAGGCACGTATGTGCAACCACCAGATGCAGATGACCTAAGCCACATAATTCAGCAGCCAGACAAATCGGCCAGACAATTCTGGACACGGTTCTTAACCAAGAAAAACCAAATCGTCGACTGTCCGGATGCCGAGGCCCTCGCGCCCTTCAAGCATAACATCCGCGACGAGTGGCTTGCCCGGCACCTGGGACAGGAAAAACCGAAATCCATGGCAGCCCTTACATCACTCATGACCCGCTTCTGTGCGAGCGAGGACAGCTGGCTAGCACGCAGCAACAACCTCAACAAAAATTCTGGCAGTCTGGATATCAAGGACCATAGTGGCAAGTCGCGTCGCAACAAAAACAAACGCCGCATTAACGGCGATAACAGTGAGGATACGACAGTCAATGCCGGATTCAGAGGCTCTAAACCCGGTCAACGGAAAAAGCCATTCAAAAGAACAACTCAGGGTCCGTCCAATTTGGACCGAATTGTCGACCGCTTGTGCCAGATACATGGCACCCCTGAAAAGCCAGCTAACCACACCAATAGGGACTGTTGGGTGTTCAAGCAGGCAGGCAAGTTAATTGCCGAAAACAGCGATAAGGGGCTACATAGTGACGACGAGGAAGAGACCCGACCACCGAACAATAGAGGACAGAAGGGTTCCCCCCCACAGGTGCGGTCGGTGAACATGATATATGCCACGCACATACCCAAGAGGGAGCAGAAGCATGCACTCAGGGATGTATACGCGATGGAGCCAGTTGCCCCGAAGTTCAATCCATGGTCCTCTTGCCCGATCACCTTTGACCAAAGGGACCACCCCACCAGCATTCGCCATGGTGGGTTCGCCGCATTGGTTCTAGACCCAATCGTCGATGGATTTCATCTCACCAGAGTCCTGATGGACGGCGGCAGCAGGCTAAACCTGCTTTATCAGGACACGGTGCGCAAAATGGGCATAGACCCCTCAAGGATTAAACCTACCAAGACGACCTTTAAAGGCATCATACCAGGTGTAGAAGCCAATTGTACAGGCTCAGTTACACTGGAAGTGGTCTTCAGATCCCCGGATAACTTCCGAAGCGAGGAGTTAATCTTCGACATAGTCCCGTTCCGCAGCGGCTATCATGCCTTGCTCGGACGTACCGCGTTCGCAAAGTTCAACGTAGTGCCGCACTACGCATACCTCAAGCTCAAGATGCCAGGCCCTAGAGGAGTCATCACGGTCAACGGAAAACACTGAATGCTCCCTCCGAACGGAGGAACATACAGCAGCTCTCGCGGCAGAAGTACAAAGCAGCCTCTTTAGGCAATTCTCGAGTCCGTCTGCCAAGCGGCCGGACACAGCTAAGCGTGCCCGGAGTAACCTACAACATGACCACCTGGCACGTTCCGAGCACACGTAGCAGTGCGGCCCCAACCCCAGCCCCTGTAAAACATTAAGACAGACCCTTAGTGTAGTCCATTACGCCCTGAAGATACCATGGACATGGGGCAAGGGGCTCGACCACGATAAGCCCAGACTGCGGCTCAACCGCACCAGGGGCTCTTAAGTGTGTTGTTTCTTGTTATTTTCCTTTTATTTTTTTACCTACAGGACTCCGTTCATCAGAGGCCCTATCCGGCAGCAGACATGCTGAATCCACGATGCAACAGCCAGGGAAGGAGAAAGGCTACAATGAAAATCCAGGTGGTCTCCATCCTGAGCATTAAATCTGTTTTATGCATTATTCCATAGCCTACCCTTCGAGGGGGACATGTTAAACAGTCCCATCCCTTGCTTACCGCACCACTTGTATTGTCCTGCACTTACATCAGTTTTTATTGAATAAAGCAATGCAGCACATTTTTGCTTCTAATTGCATTTCTTTCTTACACATATGTTCATCTATGACATGTTGCATCCGTATGTTTTGGTACGGCTAAATACACCAGGGGCTTATGTTTCCCGCGTTATGGTGTGAGAAGTCCGAACACTTTCACAAGTGCGGCACCCCGAACTTATAGCATTATATGCATCGGCTTCGAATCATGTTCTTGGGTCAATAGTTGGGTTTGACCGGCTCCCATGTTTTGGTACCTTACGTTCCGTTTTATCGGCTAAGGTAGCACTAGGAGAACCATTGCGATTGCGCCCCAGTTGAGCTGGGTTAACGCCTCAGTGGAGAAAGCTAAAACTGACCGTCATGATGAGGCGAGAGCTGATCGCTGTTCGGTAGGTTCTTTGCGAGTCCCTAAAGACTTATGCCGCTTCAAGCGAGGAGTCGGATTCTGTCCGGCCAAGGCGTGGATAGCGCCCCAAATTCGGCCTTCTGAAAAGTAGGGGCTTCGCCGAAATTTAAAATTATAGAATTCTATGGCTAAGTGAGAGTGTTCAAGCATTATAAGTCCGGTTGCCTTGTTCGTTGTGTTGAGCGCCTCCCTAGATGGACCCAAAAATGGGAACCAGAGCGCTCGAGTTTATCCCGAACACCCCAGCACTCGTGGCATGGGGGACTGAAGCCGACGACTTGCCATCTCTCAGATTTGATAAACAGCCGCACAGAAGGTAATATTTTAAATTAACAAGCGTTGCTTAGCGCATATGAACCAAGTTTTCAGCGCACAGGATAACAAAATGTGAGTCTACTCAAATATTACATCTTTGGAGCACTCACCCGCAATAGTGCGGGCGCCCTTCAACACACTCTTATAATACATCTCGGGCGTACGATACTCCTTCCCTCTGGTGGTGGGTCTGTCACAAGCTTCTGGGCATCCATCTTGCCCCAGTGCACCTTTGCGCGGGCAAGGGCCCGACGGGCACCTTCAATACAGGCGGAGTGCTTGATGACTTCAAGCCGCGGGCACGCATCCACCAGCCGCCGCACCAGGCCGAAGTAGCTCCCAGGCATGGCCTCCTTAGGCCACAGCCGAACTATGAGGCCCTTCATGGCCTGTTCGGCCGCCTTGTGGAGCTCGACCAGCTGCTTCAGCTGGTCGCTAAGGGGCACCGGATGTTCGGCCTCAGCATACTGAGACCAGAAGACCTTCTCCGTCGAGCTCCCCTCCTCGGCCCGGTAGAATGCGGCAGCATCGGACACGCTGCGTGGAAGATCTGCGAACGCTCCTGGAGAGCTCTGAATTCGGGTAAGCGACAGGTAATTAACACTCACATGCTTACTTTGCATGAAAAATGCCTTACCCGCTGCTATTTTCTTTACCGCCTCGATCTCCTGGAGGGCCTTGTAGGCTTCGGCCTTAGCGGCTTTGGCACTCTCAAGAGCCGTTGCAAGCTCAGACTCTCGAGTCTTCGAGTCACGCTCCAGGCTCTCATGTTTCCTCACGAGATCCTGGAGCTCTTGTTGTACCTCCGCCACCCGCGCCTCCTGTTTCTCTCGCTCAGTGCACTCCGCAGCCGCATTGCGTTTGGCCGCGGCCACCGCCTCCTTCAGGGTCGCCACCTCGTTAGTGGCCCCTGCAATACCCCAGTTATCCTTGTCATTTTTCTTGCAACCAAATCCTTTTCTGTAAGGTACGATTTTCATAAGGTATTACTCACCTTCTTTTTTCTCGAGCTGCTTCTTGGCATGGCCGAGCTCGTTCTCGGACCGCTCGAGGTTTTCCTTCAAAGTTTTGACCTCCGTAGTCAGTGCGGCAGAGGTCAGCAGCACAGCCTACAATCCCATATTGACATATTTTCATGACTCCTGCATTTATCTTTCTAAAGATCCTCAGTCCGGCTTTTCTTTCCGAACACCGAACCGAGCATCAGGGGCTACTGTCTATGCGGTACCATTTTACATATATTGAAATTCTTACCTCAAAGCCTGTTAGAAGGCTGCTGCAGGCTTCGGTCAGCCCGCTCTTGGCGAGCTGAACCTTCTAAATCATCGCACTCATAACAGTGCGGTGTTCCTCTTTGATGGAGGCGCCGTTGAGCGCCTCCAGCAAATTATCCGGCACCTCCGGTTGGACGGAGGTAGCTGGCGTCGCGGTCTTGCCCTTCTTACGAAGGGGTCGCCCGCCGGACTCCGGAGCCACTATGGGTTCCGGGGCTGAGTCTGGTGCAAAGTCCGGGAGGTTGTCCTGCAACACCTCCGGGGCCCTCTCCTCCTGGTGGGTCCCTTCCTGGGATCCCACCTCGGCATCATCCGCATCACGGGGGGTGGAGGCAGTCGGAAGAGAATCCATATCCGACGCCCCTAAGGACCCGCTCGACGAAGTGGGGAGATCATCCTTAGGCGGACTACAGGGTTGTATGTGGCATTAGAAAGACATAATGTGGCGGAAAACGAAAACCTTGAAGTTATGTGGGAGTCCGGATACTTATGATCTCGCTAGAGGCTTGGCCCTTGGAGGCCAGTCCTCGTCGTCATCACTGGCGTTGGCGGAACAGTCCAGGGGAAGAGTTTTTCCCCTCTTGGACCATTCGGCCTCCCTTGTTGGGGAGGCCTTCCTTTTCTTCCCTCCCCCTGCTGGGGGAGAGGCTTTCTTCTTCTCCTCCTCGCCTTGGTGGGAGGAGTCGGCCTCGGATTCATCGTCCGATAGCACCTGAAAACGGGAACTCTTCCGAGTCCCCGTGGCCTTCTTCTTGGCCTTCTTCTCCGGCACCATGTGGGGTGCTGGAGCCAGCAGCGCCGTTAGGCGGGCGTTAGCTGGGTCCTCTGGCAATGGGGCCGGATAGATAGCGTGTGCGGCGTTCTTCAGCCAGTCCTGTCAAAGGAAAGGGAGTTTAGATCCCGCATAGAGTCAAACTATGAATAACAAGCATCCCGTAAAGGACAATATCACTTACCTCATCAGCTGGACGCTGCGAGCTGAATCCGCGATCTTCGGTAGCGGATGCGGGAGCCTCGGCGCCCTTGAACAGCACCTTCCAGACCTCTTCGTACGTAGTGTCGAAGAGCCCATTCAAAGCCTAGTGCTGCGCCGGATCAAACTCCCACATGTTGAAGCCCCGTCGTTGGCACGGGAGAATTCGGCGGATGAGCATGACCTGGACTATGTTGACAAGCTTGAGCTTCTTGTCCACCAGCTTCTGGATACAGGCTTGGAGTCCGGTCAGCTCCTCCGAATCCCCCCAGATCCGGCCACTCTCTTTCCAGGAGGTGAGCGGTGTAGGGATACAAGATCTGAATTCGGGGGCCGCTGCCCAATCAGGGTCACGCGGCTCGGTGATGTAGAACCACCCCGATTGCCACCCCTTAATGGTTTCCACGAAAGTACCCTCCAGCCACGTAACGTGGGACATCCTACCCACCATGGCGCCTCCGCACTCCGCTTGGCTGCCCTTCACAACCTTCGGCTGGACACTGAAGGTCTTGAGCCACAAGCCGAACTGGGGCTGGATGCAGAGGAAGGCCTCGCACACGACGATAAACGCTGAGATGTTGAGGATAAAATTCGGGGCCAGATCATGGAAATCTAGGCCGTAGTAGAACATGAGCCCCCGGACAAAGGGATGAAGTGGGAAGCCCAGTCCATGGAGGAAATGGGGAAGGAATACTACCCTCTCATGGGGCCTAGGGGTGGGGATGAGCTCTCCCTCGTCGGGGAGCCGATGCCGATGTCGCTGGACAAGTATCCAGCGCTGCACAGCTTCTGGATATGCCCCTCCGTGACGGAGGAGGCCATCCACTTGCCTGCCGCTCCGGACATATTTGGAGAAGGTTGAGGTGAGATGTGCAGGCTTGGGCGCTAGAGCTCGAGTTCACGGAGATGGATAAGCCAAGGAGGAAGAAGGCGCAGGTAAAAGGATTGGATCTTTATCCCCTTATATGGGCGGACGGAAACATGCGTCCCCGCCGGCCTGATAAAACTCGCTTGTCTCCCAAGCGCCGCAATCAATGGCGCGGTTGGGTTACCCACGTCCGTATTGATGGGAATCCCGGAATAGGGGGAACACGATCTCTGCTTCGACAAGACGTGCCAAGGAAACCGCCTCGCTAAACGCGCTGAGATGGAACAATAAAAACAATTTGAAGGCTTGGTAGTGGTGTGACGTTACGCCACAAAATACGTCAGCAGATTGAACTTGTGTAATATTATTCTCTCTACGGTTGTATGTGGAATTTATTTTGCAGAGCCGGACACTATCCTGTTGTTCACAATCTTCTATAAATTATTCGGAGGAGGAACCCGCCTTGCAATGCCGAAGACAACATGCGCGCCGGACTCGTCGTCATTGAAGCCTGGTTCAGGGGCTATTGAGGGAGTCCCGGACTAGGGGGTGTCCGGATAGCCGAACTACCATCATCGGCCGGACTCCAAGACTATGAAGATACAAGATTGAAGACTTTGTTCCGTGTCCGGATGGGACTTTCCTTGGCGTGGAAGGCAAGCTTGGCGATACGAATATGTAGATCTCCTACCATTGTAACCGACTCTGTGTAACCCTAGCCCTCTCCGCTGTCTATATAAACCGGATGGCTTTAGTCCATAGGACGAACAACAATCATACCATAGGCTAGCTTCTAGGGTTTAGCCTCCTTGATCTCGTGGTAGATCTACTCTTGTAACCCACATCATCAATATTAATCAAGCAGGACGTAGGGTTTTACCTCCATCTGGAGGGCCCAAACCTGGGTAAATACATCGTGTCCCTCGTCTCCTGTTACCATCCGCCTAGACGCACAGTTCGGGACCCCCTACCTGAGATCCGCCGGTTTTGACACCGACAGTTGGTATCGTCTTGTTCTTTTTATACCCTGTGTCATTTGTTTTTCTTCTTGCGTTCAACTTGTTTCCTCGAACCGATTGGTTCTGTTGGCGGGAGTACCATTAGAGGTAATGGCTGATGCTGCAAGGTACCAGCGTCGATGATGTTTTCAGCATTGTCCTTTTTCTTTTGCCTTTTTGTTCCAGGAGTAAAAACTGTGCTGGTATCTGATTTTCTCTTTTTTTGCTTGTTGCTAGGTGTTTAGTCCTGTTGAGCCTGGTGTAAGTTACCATTTCTGAAGCTGATGGTTTGTTCCTCATGTTCTGTCCTGTGTCCTTTTCTGATGAATGAGGAGTCATGCTTTGTGTTTGTGTGCTCTCAATATCACCGTCTTCGTGTCCTGCATAATGACCAGGTAACGAAAAACGATATTCTTTTGCCCGAAAATAGTTTATACACATTTAAAATATATATCTTCCACGATTATGCATAAGGAATGTGAAATTCCAAAAGCGGATTTTTAGTTTTCTTTTTTGGGTTAAGAAAGGTTATTTATACTGTTACCGATTGAGCTAATCAGGGGATTGAAAAAAATATTAATTATGGTTATGAGTGGAGCTGGGGAAGTGAAGTTAGAGTGAAGCATTTTCTGAGACAAAAATGCACTCTACAGGTGATATTTCATAATGGGAGGAATATCATGAATGAGAGTTGAAGATTTATTTAGTAAGTTAAACTGTGTATTTAATTAAACATAAGTTAGTGTGCGAACATTTTTAATGTGTTCTATAAAGAAATATATAAAAAGTGGCATGTAGTTTTATTTGTAGACATAGTTAAGTTATTGTTGTCAAGGATAGTAGTTAAGTTATTAATGTCTCAACATAGTTTTTTGTACATAGACAATGGACTCTTTTGGTCAAACCTTTGACAGGAGCTTGCTGGATTGCATGCTCTTCAGTAGGGTCTTCGTCAGTATTCTGCTGGGTTTCAGCTTCTTCATGAGGATTTCTCATTGCTGCATAAAAAATGGACAGGTGTTAGAAGCAGAGTTGAGTGTCACTGAAAAAAACCCTGCATGGTGTGAAAACAAATTTGTATGGATAGAGAGGCACGGGTTGTTTTACCCTAGAAGCACATGGCACATCTATTCTTTGTTCACTATTTTTCAGACCAGAGGCACTTAATTTGAAAATCGGTTACACTGAAGGGACAAACGATGTAGAAAATGTCTTACGGTTATCAGGTGGTTTTGGCCTCTTGGGATGCTTGCGGGGTTTGGATCTATCGACGTATTCTAGTTAGTGACATTTCAGGTTTAGTAGGTTTGAGCACATATCATATGGCGAAAATTCCAGGGCGGAGAGCTATAGTATTTCTATTAAATCTCATCTCTCCGCCAGTTCAATTTGTTAGAAAAATTGATTTTAGGTTGTTGGAAAACTCCTTGGTAGCGGTGGCTAGGGTTGCTGTTCCTTGAAGTTGAAAAATCACTACGATCTACCCGGTGGAATGGAGTGGGATAGAATGATAATTACCTTCAATTAGTTGTGCGGTGTTCTTCTGTTCCATCGACTTATTGTGTCGTTGCTCTTTTTTTGTTGCGATTTCCGCCGCCGGTGTCGAAGTCCTGGCCGTCGGTCGCTGCAGCCGGTGGGGTTATTGGTGTTCTCGCGGGCAGTGTGTGGCTGTGTGTATGTCAGATTGGAGGGTGGTTGGCGAATGCGGTGGCAGTTTGTCCGGTGATGCGAACTCAATTTTGAATTTGTGTTTGTGTGCAGAAGGAAGGAGGAGAGCGTGCGGGAGTGATGAAGATTTTGAAATTTACTTTGCGGAAGGGGAAGCAAGCTAGTAGAAGAGGGAGGGAGAGATGGAAACCGTCGAACCGTCTCTAATGTGCAACCGTCCGTTTGAGCATCAAGATCCGTTTTCCTGATGTTAGGCTTGGAAGTGTAGGTTGTACAGGCACGTACATGCAGGCACGGGAGGCACGGCAGTGTAGGTTCTACAAGCAGGTAGAGAACCATGGGATAGGTAGGAGTTGCGTGAGGCACGTGGATGTAAGCATCAGAGGCACGGAATTGAAGGAAATACAGGCACGGACATGCTGCTTTTCGAGGCACGGGTATCAACCCTGGGGATGTACAAGAGTGCTGTGGCAGAGGCATGAGTGTTAGAGTGCGGTGGCACTTGTATCAACCCTGAGGATGTACCTCTGAATTCATTACTGTACCTCTAAATCATCATATCCTGTGTCCATCAAATTTCTGTGTGCTCTTCTGTGATCTGTGAGGGTTGCTTAGTATTGTAACTACCCACTTAAACAAATTTATTTCTAAAGTATTGGATCTTGTGCATTAGAAAAGTAAGCGAATAATTAAATTATCTATGAGTTGACTCTCACCTGCTTACAGGTGACTGCCATTTGTGGGGTGACCTGTCTTGTTAAGTAGGGGAGTTCAGACATTAATAAACCAATAATGAACCCCATTGCTTATGTGAGTCCTTATGAGATCTGTCCCTGTGCCAAGTGCTATAAGCGAAAGATGACATCTGAATCTTCCTTTATGCTGTCAGATTCAGCATGCTGATTTCTACCGTGAAAGCACCAGTTCTGTTAGCTCTTCATTTTGCAGAGTGTTAAAGGACAGAAAGTATAAAAGAGAACTGAAAGTCACATCGCTTGGCTGTGCACAGGACATGACTTCCAGCACCCCAACTAATGATCAGTTTTAACCCCGATGACTGGTTTACTGTTTTCTATCTTAAAACCGTAATAACTTGTCAAAGACATCCTCCTATGTCATGTGAGTTAACTATTTAATTGAATCAACATAACATTCACCATCAACCCTACAAGGTCTCATTTACATTATGTTTTGCAGGCACATACACCACCCACGTTGGTTCAGGCACGGAAGGGAGAAAAGGTCAATCCACAATAGGCATGTACGTGTGTTTTCTCAAGTCACGGGTGTGCAGTCTCTGGATACACAAAAGTGTGGCAGTAGAGGCATGGGTCTGACTACTCGGTTAGAGAACCACGGTTGTGAAGTCACGTGGGTGTGGCACTATGAGGCACGTAAGTCTCGGCAAGTGTCATGTTGCGGACATGGGTGCAGTTATGTAAGGCACAGTAATGGAGGCACTACAGTTACGTACGTGCACTATCTGGATGCACAACAAGTTTTGCGGCAGAGGCATGGGTTTGAGTACTCGGTTGCGGCCGTGGATGTAGGCACAGGAGGCACGGACTTGCGGCTTCTCGAGGCACGGGTTATCAACCTTGCATATGCAAAAAAATGGAGTGGCAGACGCACATGTCAGTATGCTTGGTTACAGAGGCACAGTTGTGAAGTGTCAGGAGACTTGCATGTCACGTTGCGCACGTGGGTGCAGGTACATGCAGGCACAGAAATGATGGCACCGTACGTGCACTCTCTGGATCCACAAAAGTGTGGCGGCAGAGGCATGGGTCCGAGTACTCGGTTACAGAACTACGGTTGTGAATTCACGTGGGTGTCGCACTACGGGGGACGTAAGAGTCTCCGCTAGTGTCATGTTGTGCACGTGGGTGCACGTATGTAAGGCACAAAAATGAAGGCACCACAGGCACGTACGTGTATTCTTTGGATGCAAAAAAAGTGTGGTGGCAGAGGCATGGGTCCGAGTACTCGGTTAGAGAATCACGGTTGTGAAGTCACATGGGTGTGGCACTACGGGGCACGTAAGAGTCTCGACAAGTGTCGCGTGAGGCACATGGGTGCAAGGACGTAAGGCACAAAAATGAAGGCCTCATCTGGATTATGTTTTGAAGGCACAGACACCACCCACGTTGGTTCAGACACGGAAGGGAGAAAAGGTGAATCCACAACAGGCACGTACGTGTGTTTTCTCAACTCACGGATGTGAAGTCTCTGGATACACAAAAGTGTGGCAGCAGAGGCATGGGTCTAACTACTCGTTTAGCGAACCACGGTTGTGAAGTCACGTGGGTGTGGCACTATGGGTCACGTAAGTGTCGCGGCATGTGTCACGTTGTGCACGTGGATGTAGGCACGGGTGGCACGGACTTGCGACTTCTCGAGGGATGGAATATCAACCTTGCATATGGAAAAAATAGTGTAGTGGCAGACGCACGTGTCAGTGTGCTTGGTTACAGAGGCACGGTTGTGAAGTGCCAGGAGCTACGCATGTCATGTTGTGCACATGGGTGCAGGTACGTGCATGCACAGAAATGATGGCACCATACGTGCACTCTCTGGATGCACAACAGTGTGGCAGCAGAGGCATGGGTCCGAGTACTTAGTTACAGAACCACGGTTGTGAACTCACGTGGGTGTGGCACTATGAGGGACGTAAGAGTCTCGGCTAGTGTCATGTTGTGGACATGGGTGCACGTACATAAGGCACAAAAATGAAGGCACCACAGGCACGTACGTGCATTCTCTGGATGCAAAAAAGTGTGGTGGCAGAGGCATGGGTCCGAGTACTCGGTTACAGAACCACGGTTGTGAAGTCACGTGGGTGTGGCACTACGGGGCACGTAAGAGTCTCGGCAAGTGTCGCGTGAGGCAAGTGGGTGCAATGACGTAAGGCACAGAAATGAAGGCACCACGGTTGTGAAGTCGCGTGGTAGTGATGATGTGGAGCCTCTGTACAGGCATGTGGATGAAGGAACACGAGGTGCAGAAGTGCAGGTTCTACAGGCACGTAGATGTAGGCACAGGAGGCACGGAAGTGTGGGTTTTACAGGCAGTTAGAGAACCATGGGACATGTAAGTGTCACGTGAGGCACGTGGCTGTAAGCATAGGAGGCAAGGAAATGAAGGGAACACAGGCACGGACATGCTGCTTCTCAAGGCACAGGTATCAACCCTGTGGATGTTCAAGAGTGCGGTGGCAGAGGCATGTATTAGAATGCTCGGTTAAAGAGGCACGGTTGTGAAGTCTCAGGAGCGGCGCGAGCGTGGCAGTGGGGCCATGTAAGAGTCACGACACATGTTATTAGGTTAGGCACGTGACGCACGTGAGTGCAGTTACAGAAGGCAGAATTGGTGAATCCACAACAGGCACGTACATGTGTTTTGCAAAGTCATGGGTGTTCACTCTCTGGATGCACAAAAGTGTGCTGGTAGAGGCATGGGTCCGACTACCCGGTTAGATAACCACGTTTGTGAAGTGGAGTGGGCGTGGCATGATGGTCCGCGTAGGAGTCATGGCAAGTGTCACGCGAGGCACGACATTGAAGGCATAGGAGGCACGGTTGCCTCTAGAAAGTCACGTGTGATCTGGCATCATGGGCATGGAGTGGTGTGGGGCTTCGAGGGGCATCAGTGGCCCTCAACCCTCTAGATGCATGGTGGTGTGGTAGGAGAGGCACAATTGTGGATGAGTGAGGCCTCTAATGGCGTGAGTGGGTGGCACCACATGCATTTGTTTGAATACTCATTTAGAGAGTTACGTCTGTACTCACGCCAGATGCATGCTGTAGGTTGGTGGCATTCGTCAGCACACAGTTGCAGAGAGGAGGAATGTTTGCGAAACATCAAAGTCACCTGGCCGTCATGCGTGAGGAGTATGTAGAGTAACTGCACGTCGACATGACACACATATGTATAGGGACGGACTTGGGGCACTCGCTTGTGTTCGAATGCTTGGTCAATGAAGAATCAAGGAACTACATCAATAAAAAGAGCCTGTTGCTTCATTATCACAGTATGATGTGCGGTTAAACCGTTTTCTGATGAATTGACGGAGCTAGGCTTGTTCGCTTATCAACAACTTTTTATTCCTTTTCCTTGATGTCATCGTAGATCTTTCTAATCTCATTGCCCATTTTGCTAGGATTGATTGTATTCTGATCGCTAAATAGTAGCCTGCACAGTTGTTGTGCTTTCCATTGTTCCATGCCATCCTATAAAAAATTCAATGAATAATAAGGAGAAAAAACACATCATAATTAGGTCATGCAGTTGTATGATATCTTGCAGGTTTATAGCGAGTTTTAAGCAAAAACTTACATCAAAATTATCTATCTCTTCGACGAAGTGGTTGCCATCAAACAGATGCGTGAACCTTAGAACAGCAAATGGGGTTTCACCTTTCTTCACCTTTCGAACGTCCTTTAAAAATTAAACTTCCCATTTAGTCTTTTCCTTTTTGAATTTTTCACTGAGTAATATTTCGTATACTTCCTTGAACCTGGGCACCTGGGAATTGCATTTTGTTTTTGTTTTAGAGAGACATGTATTGTAATTTGTAAAACTGAAAGACGCTGTTATTTACAATTCTTACCAGTTTGTCTTTATGGTTGTGGTATTTGTTATGCTCCTTTACTTTGCAGGCTTCGTTGATTTCCATGTCAGAAATTTGCTTACTTAGTTTGCCATCATGCGCGTGGTCAGCACGTTGTTTTTTCAGGTTTTCTTGCCTCTTCAATTCTTCGAGAGAGGTTTCTTGAGGCTCAATGATTTGAAGCTTCCTTGTATATCTGTCGAGCACTAATAGTGTGTATCAGTCTTCCTTTTCAAATGGCATGAATACCTGCGGTACAAAACTTTTATTGTTAGATGAGAGTTTAGAATATAGTATTTTGTTTGAAATGCTTATTTTTATTTTGTTAGAGGATAGTTTTATTGCTATAGGAGAGTTTAGAATATAGTTTTAACGTTATTACCATTTTTGCTGTTTTGAGCTTGTCTAATTGACATTTCTTAAGGAACAAAGGAACCAAGGCATCCTTCTCTCGTTTGAAATCATCTCTGAAGTCCGTCATGGATTTTCTTTTATCCTTTAAACCTAGAATATTCTGCAGGCAACAAATAAAAAACCATTAAAACGAATTAGAAAGAATAGATCGGTACCAAGAGATTAAAAAATCATTGCAAAAAGACGAGTTTGTATGATCCTTGTGGTTTTTTTGTTTTGAAATTTACCTCTGCAAAGCTTGGGCCTAATAATAGTCTATGTCTTTTGTATTTAGTTTGCTTGCTTCCCTCCCATGCTTCTGCTAACTCACCGAGCACCTTCTTTTCCATTCCTTTACGTTTTTTCTTGTTTGCAGGCCCAAAAATTTCCTTTAGGTTTGATCCAGTGAGAGTTGCGCTGTTCCCCTTTGGTTGTTCTCCCGAGAATACTACTTCTCTGCTTACAGGTAAAACAGTAGAAGA
Organism: Triticum dicoccoides; assembly: GCF_002162155.2. Taxonomy (NCBI): domain Eukaryota; kingdom Viridiplantae; phylum Streptophyta; class Magnoliopsida; order Poales; family Poaceae; genus Triticum; species Triticum dicoccoides. The sequence continues at coordinate 136,593,123 of NC_041381.1, forward strand.
AAATTTTGTTTAGAATGTCACTTACAAGCAAGCCGATAAACAGGAATTCAAGGTTCTTTCTAGTTTCTGTCTTATTTGTGTGATTGCCGCGTAACTTTAGCTAATTTCAGTTGGAAAAGGAACCAAGTCACTGTTTGAATTTGTCCTGCCATGTGTCACTCATGACTATGTCGTAGAGGTCGTTTGCCTTACGGACGTGTTTGAACGAATGTCGGTATTGCGGGTATTTGTTGGTGCTCATTGATTGATCCTGGTTTTTCTCGTCTCGCTCTGTCAAAACAGATAAAAAGTTATGGCTGTTGCTTCTAAAAGATATATCTGAAGCTCCTGTCATGTTGACTGATGGTAAAAATGAAAATAGTTATATTACCTTTCATAGGCGAAAAAAGGTTTGTAGTCTCTGGTTTGAGAACTTTGATTTTTTCAGGAAGTTGATGGTGCTTTATTTGGTTGGTTTTACCGAATATGAGTGTGTATACGTACTCTGGTTTCCATTCGGCATCCACCTTGCTGTGCTGCAGGCATGTCAAACTGCATGGTTTATAGTTACGTGTTGTCCACCATTGTGAATAAACTAATTGCGGTAATAAAGAAATCAAGTAATTTTACGTGTATGTACTGGTAACTTACATGAAAATCCTCTCTGTCCTTGACCTATTCTTTCCCATTCTAGTGTTTCGCAAATTGGGCCGTGAAGTGTCCGCATTGTGTTCCTTCTTGCTTTGATGTGCAGATCCTGTGAGGCCTTTCTGCTATCCTTGCCCAGTCTGGTTCGTTCTTGTCTTTTAGTTGGTGGTACTTGTTCATCAGCACCGACATCCTTCTCATCTATTATTGCATTTTTGTTTTGTTGTTTGGTTGCAGCATTGATAAAAGTAAGAGTATCATACTATCACGAGGAAAAGAATAAATCAATGTACAAAAAGTACGTACCAGTTCTGCTCGATGCACATGGTGTTTACTCCAAGAAAAATCGGCGTAGTTTACATAGTTTAGTGAGTCAAGGCTGTCAATGCTATCTCTGTACTTGTTCGTTACATATAGCGTGTAGTGCTTGTCCGTGTGATGAGGTATCATGATCTACGTTGAGAGAGGAGATCATTGTTGATGTAAAAATTGAATTTCATTTAATTGTTGAAGCTCAAGGAGAGTAAGTCGTGTGTTCAGTAAAAATTCCAAACTTACCATCTTTGAGTGCAGGATGTTTTTACCTCGCACGAGTTGTTCAAATGCTTGTAGTGCATCGTCTTCGTTGAATTCTGATAGCTCTCCTCTTTTATAATTGAGACCTAGCACCATCTTCAATAAAGAGAGTGTCTGTTATTAGTTAAATATTCTACCATAGTAATGACGGAGGTGTTTTCGTGGGTTGGAGTTAGACCGGCGTGCTGACCTCTCTGTTAGGCCTAGGTGGGGCTGCGACGTGTTGATCTTCCCAGGCCGGGCATGACCCAGGAAAGTGTGTCCGGCCAAATGGGATCAAGCATGTTGTGTTATGTGGTGCACCCCTGCAGGGAAGTTAATCTATTTGAATAGCCGTGATCTTCGGTAACAGGATGACTTGGAGTTGTACCTTGACCTTATGACAACTAGAACCGGATACTTAATAAAACACACCCTTCCAAGTTCCACAGACAACCCGGTGATCGCTTTTCCACAGGGCGACGAGGGGAGGATCGCCGGGTAGGATTATGCTATGTGATGCTACTGGAGATACTACTTGGAGATGCTACTTGGAGATGCTACTTGGAGGACTTCAATTTACTCTCTTCTACATGCTGCAAGACAGAGGCTGCCAGAAGCGTAGTCTTCGATAGGACTAGCTATCCCCCTCTTATTCTGGCATTCTGCAGTTCAGTCCACTGATATGGCCTCCTTACACATATACCCATGCATATGTAGTGTAGTTCCTTGCTTGCGAGTACTTTGGATGAGTACTCACGGTTGCTTTCTCCCCCCTTTTTCGCCCTTTCCTTTCTTTCTGGTTGTCGCAACCAGATGCTGGAGTCCAGGAGCCAGGCGCCACCGTCGACGACGACCCCTACTACACCGGAGGTGCCTACTACTACGTGCAGCCCGCTGATGACGACCAGGAGTAGTTAGGAGGATCCCAGGCAGGAGGCCTGCGCCTCTTTCGATCTGTATCCCAGTTTGTGCTAGCCTTCTTAAGGCAAACTTGTTTAACTTATGTCTGTACTCAGATATTGTTGCTTCCGCTGACTCGTCTATGATCGAGCACTTGTATTCGAGCCCTCGAGGCCCATGGCTTGTATTATGATGCTTGTATGACTTATTTATGTTTTAGAGTTGTGTTGTGATATCTTCCCGTGAGTCCCTGATCTTGATCGTACACGTTTGCGTGCATGATTAGTGTACAATTGAATCAGGGGCGTCACAAGTTGGTATTAGAGCCGACTGCCTGTAGGAATCCCCTTTCCAACTCTTTGGCCGAAGTCAAGTCTAGACTTTACAAAACTTTTACTAACATGGCTGTGCGGCCCATGGGCCCACGTCACCATTGGGTGGTAGTAGGATCTTTTATTCCTCGACCTATACTCTGGGACTCTGACATCTCTTCTATTCGGGTTAAACGATTTTACTAACTCGGACTCTAGGTTCTCGATATTACTTTCTCCCGGAGAGCCCCTTATTCAGATGATTCTCTGCTGCACCAGAAGGATCCGAAGATACTCTCCGATGTTCTCTTGAGACTTTATGGCATGGCTTTTGCAATTCCCCTCCATCGATAAACCCCTATGGATAACCACGCATACTCACCATTCATACAATGCTTCCTAGTCGATCTTGTTATTACAAGATACCTCGAAATTCTCTCTAATGTTCAGAGAATACTTTGTGCCTACTGCGATGCAGTTCTTTGCTACATGAATACCACTACGGATAATTTCTCACACTTACCGAGTATCTACCCATCCCCAGTTGATTCATGTATGTCGCCAATCCTCGAAATATCATGCGATCTTCCGAAAATCTTGAGCATCCTATTGCTCTTGAAATTCTTGATTGCTTGCATTATGGTTAATCCCATAAGTCTAGTAATCTTGTTGACATCCATTGTCATTGTCATTTTGAGTTTGTTGATTCAATTTGGTGTGAATGCTCGCAATCCACAAACAGATCCTAGAATTTATCCTTCCGGCTCAGATGTCGTTTTAATCATGAGCTGGTTCTCGCCAATTAAATTATCGTCGATTGTGCCCCTAAGTCTATTGAACTTATCCATCCTTGATCAGAGCGTCTGCTTCTGATCCTTCACTTTGTAAATCCTAATTCCCTATCAATTGAGCTCTAAGTTATTCAGTTGTTTCTATAATCCAATGTCTTTGCCTTGCTTCTTCCTCTGGTTGTGTGTCGATACTCACCCCAGGTCCTTTGTTGGATTTCATCCGACAATGTCCTTCGTATCCAATAACTTTGTGAGTCTTTTCTCGGGTACATATTGGCTTTGTTAAATTGTATCCTCTGCCTTGTCGAACATGCTCTGCTTTCGAGCTTGTGTTATCTACTTCTGAAGTTTGTGGTATATGTTCCTAAGAGGCCCTGATGGGTTGAACCTATACCTTCCTTAAAAACCGTATGAACCGGAAGGTTTTGACAAGTCAACCCTTCTGGTGTTTAACAGATAATTTTCTACCATACAACTTCTTTGAGAACGAGAAGTGAATGAAAGGTTATGCATTAGAGAAGTGGGAGTCGACCTTGAACTTTGTGTTCATGCCCATGGACACGATGTAGATCCTATCATGGAAACTTCTTGTAATAATAACTATTTCCTTGATATAATATCTTCTAGTATCGGTGAATTGATCCTTTGCAATCGTGGTTCTGACCATGTTCTCCTTTAAATACCATTTCCTGTGCAAGTTTAAGCACTTGTCTTCTACAGAGCAATTCCCCAGTCCAACCTCTACTTTGATCCATCGTCGAGTATTACTCCCTGGTATCTCGAGGTTATCACGGAACACCATAACTTCTTATGAGTTCTTCATCAAGTACTACATTCTCACCGATTCCAATGTTTCCTAGGTTCTGAGTGGTTAGTCACTCAAATACATCGATAACTGAATCGTGTCCTTTCTATGATTTTCAACCATTCTTAGCAAACTTCCTTTCTTACAAGTTTCTACCTGATCACTTCATCCCAAGCCTGATCGGCTATATCATTATCGTGCTAAATTTAACTGTGCTACCTGGTCCTTCTTCCTGAAGCACAAATTGTCGACGATGAGCTAAGCTTATGTCGATTTTCCTCATCATATCATTTTGCCTTGAACAGCAATCTTGATTTCGAGTTTGTGTCGTACCCATGGTTCCAATAACCTTTCGCTTCATCATTCCTTTGATTTGACGTCGTTGCTAATTGATTACATCTTCTTGAAACCTCTCGACAAATATGTCGTGATCTTCATCAACCTTATGAGCTCTTCCAGGATATCAATCGGATTCATGATGAGAAATACCATCCTTGCCTCGATGATTTGTGTTATCATCAACCACTTTACTGCCTTCCCTCCAACACAAACTTGTTCGTGTTTTGTGTTGTACCTTGAGTTCCTTGCTATCCAGCAGTTGATCTTCTTTACCTTGGAGCATTACCATCTCTTATGTCATCAATGTTGTGAGAATTTTACCACCTCTTAAGAATTCTTGATACAGGTGATACTTCTCACCATCACCATTCTTCTTGGTCCTCGTGTTGATTCCAACCGGGGTACCAACAAGTGAACGGTGCAGTTTGGATTCTGCCCTTCTAGCAACCCTATTGCTTTGATGTTAATGGTCGGCCGTTCATTGTTGGACTATTGATTATTGAATCACCATTCTGACGTTGGTAGCGCAACCCAACCATATATCGGGCGCACCCTTCAACCAATGTTTAATTGTGTATGTTTTCCTCAAACATGCTTCATTATATCATTTGATCTGACAAATGCTATCTCCTTATCCACATAATTGAGGAGATGCATCTTTTTGGATGCCTTGTTGAATTATCGTTGAGTCCATCAGCCACCTCATCATCCTCTTCTTGCTTTAATGATGAACTCTTGTTTTGGAACTCGCTTCCATAGTTCATTTCCCAAGAATCTTGCAATGTCATTTCGTATATTTGTGTTGCACCTTTTCTTCTCGGACATCCTGAGTCTGAGGTATCATGACACCAATCGGATCTGAATCTCGGTCAGATATGATGGTTGGGACAACTTTCCAGGAGTTATGATGATGGTTCTTAGATGACCCGGTAAGATGATGTCATGCCTAGCACCCCCTGGCTGGAGGACCTATCATAATAATTTCTTTTGCAAGGGTAACCATTCTTCCTAGAGGAAATTGTAAGACTTATTTTATAAGTTGCTCCTGATGGATTATTTGTGTATCGAAAGTCTGGCCCTTGATTGAAACACCATATCATGGCTACCTCGAAGCATGACTATGATACCCCGCTCTTCAACAAGAACATTGGAGGCGCGATGCTAAATGTTTCTTGTCAGTTATCCAAACACCATTGTATGGGTAACATCTTGATTCATCCTTGCCTCTTATCTGAATGGTTGGGTACTTGCTCTCCTACCCTGTATGCCATATTCTGCTTGTACATGGGAAGGATATACTCCTAATAATTGTGTGTAATCACACTTTTCCTTTCCATCGTTCTGTTTAATCTGATAATCGCGTTTTCCTTTCCATTCTTGACTTAACTAAGCAGAGATAATTCCCTGTTTAGGTAGGCACCTTGTTGTACCATTCTGTCTGTAAGATCCTGTTACTATTGTTGATGACATTCTGGTAGCCACCGATGGATGAGAACCTTGCCTATTGGTCTGCCTCGTTCAACGAGCAGGAAAATGGTTCTCTTCGTCCCTCGTCCTTGGTACCAACGATGCTACCAACATAACTGGCCGGTTATTCTCTGACATGTCTTACTTGCATGATCATGCAAGACATCACCACCTTCCTACTTTTTAACCCACATGGTGGGCCCATAACCCACAGTTCCACAGGATCGAAACCTAACTCCCCTGTACACCCCCTGTTCCCAAGGTTGTTCCTCGCGCATGGCCTCGTATGTAATTCACGAGCCACCTTCAGGTCTGATATCGGACACAATACTTATTCCCGTTGCTTTGACCCTTTCACGCCCTATAACAGGCATCAAACGATTGCCTGCCCGCTCAAAACTTCCTAGGATACCTCCTTACTTTGCTCTCGATATTTACTTAAGTTTCGATTCGAGAGTTACTTTCCACCACCTTCCTCGATGTTGTCGACCCGATAGTCAACCTTGCCGAGGTCCGTTCTCCCAGAATGCCCACCCTTTATTCTTTCGTAAGTACGATGGAGTTCCTGAAGAAAGGACGCCGACTTCATCATGATGACTTGAAGCAGAGAAATGAAGACATCAATGAAAGGGATCAACCTCTTCGAAAGGGCAGCCAAGACCGAGCAGACTCGTTAGGTTTTTCGCTGCCAGCACCTTTCCCCCTTACTCCCCTCTTAAATCTCGGGACGAGATTTCTTGTAGTGGAGGAGAATTGTGACGCCCGGATAATTAAGCTACAGTGATCCCACGCTAATGGTGCCACGTCACCACGATTACTGCTGCTAAGCTATCGTTAGGACAAAACCGGTCCAAAATTCAAAATTCAAATTAATGATAACAATAAAAGTTTTCAAACATTAAAATAAAAATCTTTGGTTTGTACTAAATATTACATAGATAATTATGGTGTAGAGGACACAGTTTTATAAAATGCATAAATATTTTAACTTGAATTAAAACATAAGAGAAAATAAATAAAAGAAAGAAAATACAAAAGAGAAAAACAAAAAAAAAGGAAAAGAAACCCCCCGGGGCTCCGGCCCAGCAGGCCACCGGCCCAACTGGGCCACGACCTACCAGGCCGGCCCAGCTCCCCGCTAGCCCAACCGGCCACACCTTATCCCCTCACCCCCCGCAAACCCTAACCACCCACACCCCCACTCGCTCTCTCCCCCTTCCCCCGATCCAGTTCTGGATCGGGATCGGGCCAACACCCCGCGCCCCCCCCACGACGCCGGCGCCCCGTCCCCATCGCCAATCCCGTCGCTCG
>NC_041381.1:136600486-136613308 GCF_002162155.2 Triticum dicoccoides
TCGCGGCCCGAACACCGACGCTGCCCGATCCCATCGCCCTCGGTGCCCGACGGCGCACCTCGCCCGACCCCGCCGCCGTCGCACCTCGCCGGGACGCCGCCGCATCCACCTCGTCGTTCTACCCCGCCGGCCTGCCTCCCGCTCCGTGGCGTCGTCCCCGTCGACCACACCGAGCCTCCCCGAGCCCACTGCTCGTGCCCTACTCCTCCTCTGTGAGCTCCTCCTTCCTCCTCTCTCTACCGTGGTCGCGCCCTCTCCCCGTGCTCGGCTCCGCCACCTGACGTCGCCCGCGGACAGCCGCACCCGGCCAACCCCAAGGCGCTCGCGCCCTCACCGCCTGCCGCGGCCTCCTTCCCCTCGCCATGCTCTGCCCTGGCCTTCTCCTCCTCCTACCGCTGCTGCGTGGTTGTTGCTGCTGCCTCGGGCCGCCGTTGTTCGTCACCGTGTGCGCGCCCGCTATCGCTGCCCCTGTCTGCCTCCGCCCACCGTGGCCCTCATGCCCCGCTGCGGCAACCCCCGCCCTGGGTAGGCTACGGGCGTCCGTCGCCCGTTACGCCCGCGCCCGCTGCCCGTTAAGCCGCACCCGCCCCGGTTGGCCCCTAGGGCAAATGACAAGGGGCCCCAGCGCCCCAGAACGATTTAAAAAAAAGATAATAATAAATATAATTAAATACTAAATAATCAATTAATTAACTAAATAGTTAACTTAATTAATTCTGTTTAAATTAATTAATTAAATTAGTTAACCTAACTAAACCTGATTAGTTAGTCTTAGACAATGACAACCGGGACCCACGCGTCAGGTTGACCAGTCAACCCTTGTTGACTGCTGATGTCAGCATGACATCATCCTGATGCCATAAATCCAATTTCGAATTAAGTTAAATAATTAATTAAATTCTAGAAATTAATAAAATCTTTAGAAAATCATATCTTTTAATCTGTAACTCGGATTAAATTATTTTCAACATGGAAGTTGCTCAGAACGACGAGAAGAATCCGGATACGCAGCCCGTTCGTCCGCCACACACCCCTAACATATCAAACTCGCAACTTTCCCCCTCCGGCTCCTCTGCCCGAAAACACGGAACACCGGGAATACTTTCCCGGATGTTTTCCCCCTTCGCCGGCATCACCTCATACTGCGTTAGGACACACCTAGCACCGCTCTTTGTCATGTCTTGCGTCGTCTTGCTTATGTTTGCACTGTATTTATTGTTTCTCCCCCCTCTTCTCTTCGGTAGACTACGAGACCGACGCTGCTGCTGCCCAGTTCGACTACAGAGTTGACGACCCCTCTCTCTTGCCAGAGCAACCAGGCAAGCCCCCCCCCTTGATCACCAGATATCGCCTATTCTTCTCTATACTACTTGCATTAGAGTAGTGTAGCATGTTACTGTTCGGTTACTCCTATTCTGTTGCATAGCCTGTCATTGTTGCTACAGTCATTGATACCTTACCCGCAATCCTAAATGCTTAGTATAGGATGCTAGTTTATCATCATTGGCCCTACATTCTTGTCAGTCTACCTCGCTATACTATTGGGCCGTGATCACTCGGGAGGTGATCACGGGTATATACTTTACATACATACATACTATACAGATGGTGACTAAAGTCGGGTCAGCTCGATGAGTACCCGCAAGTGATTCTGATGAGGGGGCTGAAAGGACAGGTGGCTCCATCCCGGTAGAGGTGGGCCAGGGTTCCCGACGGCCCCCGACTGTTACTTTGTGGCGGAGCAACAGGGCAGGTTGAGACCACCTAGGAGACAGGTGGGCCTGGCCCTATTTGGCGTTCGCGGATACTTAACACGCTTAACGAGATCTTGGTATTTGATCTGAGTCTGGCCATTTGGTCTATACGCACTAACCATCTACGCGGGAGTAGTTATGGGTATCCCGGCGCCGTGGTATCAGCCGAAGCCTTCTAGACGTCAGTGACTGAGCGGCGCGCGCCAGATTGGAACGTAAGCCTGCTCTTGTATTAAGGGGGCTAGTTCTGCTTTCGGTCGCCCATGCAACGTGCATGTGTGCAATGGGCGATGGGCCCAGACCCCTGCGCCATAGGAGTTAGACCGGCGTGCTGACCTCTCTATTAGGCCTAGGTGGGGCTGCGACGTGTTGATCTTCCGAGGCCGGGCATGACCCAGGAAAGTGTGTCCGGCCAAATGGGATCAAGCGTGTTGGGTTATGTGGTGCACCCCTGCAGGGAAGTTAATCTATTCGAATAGCCGTGATCTTCGGTAACAGGACGACTTGGAGTTGTACCTTGACCTTATGACAACTAGAACCAGATACTTAATAAAACACACCCTTCCAAGTTCCACAGACAACCCGGTGATCGCTTTTCCACAGGGCGACGAGGGGAGGATCGCCGGGTAGGATTATGCTATGCGATGCTACTGGAGATGCTACTTGGAGATGCTACTTGGAGGACTTCAATCTACTCTCTTCTACATGCTGCAAGACGGAGGCTGCTATAAGCGTAGTCTTCGATAGGACTAGCTATCCCCCTCTTATTCTGGCATTCTGCAGTTCAGTCCACTGATATGGCCTCCTTACACATATACCCATGCATGTAGTGTAGTTCCTTGCTTGCGAGTACTTTGGATGAGTACTCGCGGTTGCTTTCTCCCCCCCTTTTCCCCCTTTCCTTTCTTTCTGGTTGTCGCAACCAGATGCTGGAGTCCAGGAGCCAGGCGCCACCGTCGACGACGACCCCTACTACACCGGAGGTGCCTACTACTACATGCAGCCCGCTGACAACGACCAGGAGTAGTTAGTAGGATCCCAGGCAGGAGGCCTGCGCCTCTTTCGATCTGTATCCCAGTTTGTGCTAGCCTTCTTAAGGCAAACTTGTTTAACTTATGTCTATACTTAGATATTGTTGCTTCCGCTGACTCGTCTATGATCGAGCACTTGTATTCGAGCCCTCGAGGCCCATGGCTTTTATTATGATGCTTGTATGACTTATTTATGTTTTAGAGTTGTGTTGTGATATCTTCCCGTGAGTCCCTGATCTTGATCGTACACGTTTGCGTGCATGATTAGTGTACGATTGAATCGGGGGCGTCACAGGTGAGGTATGCATACATTTGCGAATTCTGCAGGGAGTACAATTGTGACATCTAGGTTGAACTGTTTCTGTTCTGTCCATTCGTCCAGTAACGCGTTTAGCATGGAGCCCTCCATTTGTGTGTTTCCTTTCCTTGCTTGTTCCATGAAGGATTTTCCTGAAATGTAGCCTTTGCTCTTTGAGGTCTTATATAGTTGTTCTCTGCAAGCAAGGAGGGTTTAGAATTAGGTGAGTGAATGGTTAGTTGGATGTTAGAGAATGTGCAGCTCTATGTAATCGTTTTGTCGGTGTACTAGAGTAGGGGTACCCTAGTATCCCGAACTTGTGCATGGGCAGTTGCGGCACCCCGCGGCAAGGCTTGCCGGGTGACCGCCAAGGTCCTCCGTGGTTCCTTTGGAGCCATTCAAGAACAAAGTATTCAAGCCAAGGAGACAAGGCCCCGGCAAGAGGAGCTTGCCGGGAAGACCAACCAAGGCATCTCAAGGAACTTGCCGCGACGCGCCACGCGTCCCGTCGAGGCCCGGTGAGCGACAAGCTTCCGGACGCGACAAGACAACGACCGCGGCAGGGCGCTTGCCGCGGCAAGCTACCACTCTGTACCCGTGCTCCAGCACATCCACCAACGTGTCGCCCTCGGGCATTTCCAGGCGCGCGTGGCAAGAGGCTGTGCAGCCAGCGGTGCGCGGTGGCAAGCGACGCTGACAAGACTGCCATCGTGGCGAGCGGTGGCGTCCATGTCGGTCCCTTTTTGCACTATTTGGGCGACGCAGACGGACATTTCATGCCTTTGTCCCCTACCGTCAGGGTTAGGTATGATACACTGTACAGGTGGTTGTACCAACCGCAATTCCTTTTCCATTTTTACCCTTATCTACGTTGCCACCTGTCGGTGGCCCCTTCAACATATAAAAGGAGGCCCATGCGCAATGTAGAGAGAGGGGAGGCAGAAAAACACTCACGCTCGGTCTCGTTAGCAGCTAGTGTGTACTGTAGCACTCAGCGCTCCCGAGCAAGAACTCAATACACTCAGACATGTAGCAGTAGGGGTGTTATCACTCCGAAGCTGGGTAAACTGCTCGTGTGCTTCGCCTCGATCCTCTCTTCGTGCGATCTCCGCCCCCCGCCGAACCGAAAGGGGCTCGGTCCGCCGGTCCCATAGGTGTTCGTGGATCAGTTTCCCCGACAGTTTCCATGGAACAAGGAGAATCTGCTTACTGTCCGCATTATTTCTGTCCTTGTCGGCTCATCAGATATCTATAGAGTTGCATGGCCTTTTCTTTGTAAATGAAATCTCCTGGAACAAGTGCTGGAGCGTTGACTTTCTCAATTTCCTTGCTTGCTCGCTTGAATGGCCTCTTAGTTGAGATTATGTTTGCTGAGCTGATCTCATGTGATTGAATCGTCGAGGGTTTTGGGGAACTTGTCTGCACTCTTGCAAGATGCCTTCCCCTTTTCTTGTCGTGACCGAACTGTGCCTTCTCGTTAAGCTGCCCACGTGTTGGTGTGTCCTTTTGTGTGTTGTTGTTTTTGATGCTCGGTGTTATTGAGACTTCAGCATCTTGTTTCCTATTTTTAAGTATCTTTTCTAAGAAAAACTTTCCTTTCTCCTTCTTTTCTTCTTGTGCATGTTCTACCTCTGGTGATGTTCCTGATATGCGATCTTCGCCAACAGGGTTCATGTTCTGTTTGGAAAGCTGTTGTTGGCGAGTTGGTACGCTCTTTGCCCTGTTATCCACTTCTAAAGGAGAGAGTGTTATGCCTTTGTTGTTTTTATCTAGGGGTGGTTTGTCTGGTTGTATCGGCGGATCTTTCCGTTCGTCTTCCTTTTGCAAATCAGTGTCTAGCTGCGCGTGTTGTTCCCTCTGTAAACCAGCATCTGCCTGGGCTTGATCTTCCGTGAGTGCTTCTTCAGACACCTTGGTGGTATCCTTGCTGTTCACATGATAATCTTTTTTCTCCTCATCGCTGCTTGTGTCATTAATGTCAATAACTTTTATCTCTTGAGCGCTCGTACCAATGTGCTCTGGAGTTGGAGGAATCTCCTCTTGAATTATGTCACAATGTATTCATTCCATTTCATTGTCTTCCATATCGACCTCAGATTTCAGCATATCTGTTCAAATAAAAAATAAAAACTTATTGGTGTGTCTCTGAAAATTAGATAAGTAGAATTTTACTTTGTTGTCTTTAGTAAGACAAACCTACGGTGTAGTTGATTAATGACAGTGCGGCCGTATCTCTGTATTGGCTGGATATTTGATAGAGAATTTTCTTTCTTAACTCTGGGACTTGTTCCTCTGTTACTAACACTGTTTCTCCATCATTGGTGTAGTGCTTTGCGTTCATGAACATATAGAACGCACAGTCAAGTCTGTAGGTAGAAGGATGATTGATTATTGTCGCTGTCAAAAGATGGTATGGCAGTTTACGTGAAGTTTTCCTAATGTCCTATGCTTTTTATGGACTGCATTAATAATTGTTACAGTGAGTAATGAAAAGGAGAAAGTTTTGTAGTGCTTACGTTTTTCCCTGAAGTGGCACCTTCATTTTGACCTTTTTGAAATGGTCAATATTACTTGGAGACAGTTGGAGCAATGGGCTTATCTGCTCCCATATCCTCTTTACTTTGCTTGTTACTGTGTTGAAGTAGTCCATTGTGCCTGAATATTCATCTTGTAAAGAGTCAAGGAGTTCAAAGCGCTCTTTTTTCATGTTAATTATAACAATGAAGTAGTGGCCCATAGGTTTTTCTTTTTGTTGAACGTGCCCGCCTATGCAAACTGGTAGAAAGAACTGCAAGAATGCAAAATAAATAAATAAGGGATCCTTTTTGGATCTAGTCATGATTTGTTGATCGTTAGACGTAATTGTAGTGCCGAGATTGTATCTCTTATCTGTAACATGAGATGTGCTTACCATGTCGAAATCTTGTAGCTGCTCTCCTTCTTCCAGATCAAGGAATCTTTTAAGCCTTTTAGGAATTGTCTTGTCTCTGACGTGTGCTTCGTCTTTATTTTTGAACTCCAATGGATCTTCATGGTTGGCCATGCGTATTGATGCCTGCTTGTTTTGTCACATGTGCATAGAAGAAATTTGTAAATTCAATTGTACAGAGAGGTTGATTGATCGATAGAGTGATATTCATTGTTGAAACTTGAGCTCTATTTACGGTGTTGTATGTTGATATAATCTTTCTCTTTGTGCCCCTGAGTTGCTTTTTCAACATCTGTAGCATGACTGCCATGGTTTCGGTGCCCACTAGCTTTCCAATGTCGAAGCTTTGTGCCATGTGGCTAACTGTTACTGTTGTCGTCTTTGTATTTATTAAAATCTCGTGCCTGCAACATATATATTTACAGGTATATATTTAAAATGTTTAAGGGAGGAAATCATTGGAAGAAAATAATTCTTTGGTGGTAAGATGAACTTACCCTTTGTCCTTATTCGCTGCCATGACGTTGTTGTACAGGTGTTCGATCCCTTCATCTTTTGTCCCTTCTTCGATGGCCAAGTTTTGTATGATCAACGGTTCACGTTCTGTTTGAGTGCTGTCCTGGGTTACCGCCGTGTTTGTGGCGGCAATATCTTTTACAACACAATGTTCCTTGTCTGATGGTGCGGCCTTTTTCTTGTTGCTGTCTGACTCTCTCTCTGGAATGTTTGCTGCATGGTTTTCCAATGCACTGTGGCCCTTTGCTTCTTTGCTTGTGTGTGCCTGTGTGTCCTGTTGAGGTTTGTGCGTTATCATGCAAAATCATGGTTAAAAAATAAATAAATATGCTCATTATTTTCACTGTAGTTTATTGTCCGTTCCCTAAGAAAAATACTCAGATGTTTAGTGTGTCTTTTGAACTTTTTTATTGTAGCTTCACCTTTTTAGTCGTTTCCACCGGTGCTGCCTCTTCAACCTTTTCTTCGGTGAGTGGAGCTTTTTGGACCTCCTCTGGATCTTTTTTGTTTTGTTCATCCGTGGTGTTGTCGTTTTTGTCTTGTGGCTGTTGAGACATAGAGGTAGGTATATGAGATTGCATTTGTGTCTTGTTCACTCAAATTTCTAATTTCCTTAGAAGCAAGTTATCTCTATTCACCTTTTTGATCTCTTGCGTCGATGTTGCCATCTCTGTTATTTCTTGCCCGGACAGTGAAGGTTTTCCGGCTTGGTCTATGGCGGTTAGGCTGTCTGTTGTTGGAAGAACATCTTCTGCTTGTTCCATTCCGCTGTGTTGTTGTGTTTGTTTGCCTTGAATATTGGTGCTCTCTCCTGTTTCTTGCATCCGTCGGAACGCAAAAAGTAATTAAAATGTGTCTGTGTTTGTTTCTGGTGGATGCATTTTTTATATGCTATAGAAAGAGGTTTTGTAGCTTGACCTCTACGTTCAATCTCTCCGGTGCCGTGCCTGTCACTTCTTCTCTGTCTTGTGTAGATTTTGTACATTGTCGAGCAGTAGCAGCACTTTCTATCGCTTCTTGAGCCACATCTTCTTCTTCATTTGTTTCTTTTTTCTGTTCAATCAAAAAATGTGAATAAAGTTTGGACTTCATGTGTGCATGCATAACTTTTTTGTTTTAACGTTGTAGGAGCAGGTTTGTGTGGCTTTACCTCGTTGGTCTTTGATGATGGTGTGCTGGGTACCGTTTTAATCAGCATTTGCCCTTTTTTTTTGGTTTGTTCTGTCTGTACGCCTTGCTGTTCTTTGGCATGACCGTCCTCGTTTGTTTCCTGCGTTTCATGAAATAGGAAAAGCATGATTCATTGCTTGTAATTCTGGTAGTACTGTGAGAGGTTGTACTGGGCAGTACATTTCTTATAGATTTTGGAAAAATGGTTCTTGTTGAATTTTACCTTTGCGCTGGTGGTTGGGATATCCGTTTGTGCGTCCACTTTTTCTTTGCTTTGTATGCCAGCCTTGGGTGTGTCACCAGGTGGAGTGTCTGAGGCTTTCTCCCTTGTATTGGTCATCTGAAATGATCTTGTGCTGAAAAGCTCTTTTATATGAACTTTCTATTTTGCATGGGCATCCTCTTCTCTTTACTGTGCCTGTAATACCTGGTAGTTGAAACAATATGAGTTGACGGTATTTGGGCAAAGTGGATTTGGAAGTTTTACCTCTTCTTTGTTGTTTTCTTCTTGTTTTTCTGCCGTGCTGTTAACGGTCGATGCTAGATCAGCCCGTGGCTCGTTTGCGGGAGCGTCGATATGATACTTGTCCGGCTGATTGTATATTTTGTTGCAGATTTGTCAGTTAACTCAAGAGCGTTTTTAGTTTAGAGAGAAGAGACTTTTTAGAGAGAAGAGACTGATTTTTTATACTCACGTCTTTGCTGCCTCCGATCCTGTTCGTATCTTGTACTCCTCCTATTGAGGCTGTTGAGGGAGCATTATTTGTTGTTGGGTTGCTTGTTCTATTGCTTCCATCGTCTTGCCCGGTGTTCTTGACGACATGCTGCTGTTGGCCTTTATGTTTTGGTGGCATTCTGTTGCCGTGTACCTGACAGAATTGAAGGTAGATATTGTAAGTTCAAGTTTGAAAGCATCGCTTTCGAGTCACTTTTTTCATTTACCTGTTTCTCAGCTTGATTCTCTGCTTCTGCAGCTACTTCTCTACCTTGTTGTTGCTATCCTTCGGCACTTCATGTGTTGGTTGATACGTCCTCCTTGTTTTGCTCCTTTTGCACCTTGTTATGTTCTTCTGTCTCCCTCTGGCTAATTCTCGAGTTCTGTGTTCTTGATTTTGTTATTCTTTTCTTCCTTTCATGTTTGTTTTGATGGTCCTATTCTTCCTTCTTTGTTTTTCTCCTCCCTCCTGGTTCTGGTGCGGCTACGACTTCTTTCGTGTGGTTGCCATCTACAAGTGCAGGTGTGTCTCCTGCGTCTGTTCGATCCTGCAGCTTCAGCGTCGTCTCTTCTTGAAAGTTCACTCTGCGAACAATGTCCTGGAATTCTCTAAGTTGTTCGAGATAATCAATACGGTCGTTGTTTGTTGCACCACTGTGTTCCTCATTCTTTCATCTAATTCCTTCTCTTGTTCTCTGCATTGGTGTCCATCCCTTGTCGTTATTCCGGGTATCTGTTTTGTTTCGTCGAGTACTTGTTTCAACATTTCTTCTATCCTTCAGAATATTTCATATGATCCTGTGCTGGTGCCTGTGACTGGTTCCTTGCTTCCACTTGTGCTGACATGTGCTTCATCCTGTCGCTTGGTTGGAGGTGGCAGTAGCTTGGTCGTTTGCTGGTGCTTCTGTTGTTGTGCTGGTATCATCTGTTTTGAATATGAAGGTGTTGCTGTGTTGGCATAGAATATCCTCTCTGTTGTTCCTTTCCATGTCTGCATTGTTTCGGCTGGATGGAATTGGTTAGACTGGAAACCGTTTTTATAGGGGATAATGCATGTATATTCAATAGGGCTATACCTGTATCTTGCCAAATTGATAGTCATCTGGTCGTGCTTTTCCGTCTGGTTTCATGTCTGCTCTAGCTATTTTCCTCAGGTCACTCTCTTTTGGGTGGTTTGCTCGCGGTAACGATCTCTTGTCCATTGTCTTGGCAATCTTGCGCATTTGTGTTGTGTCGGTCGGCAGAAGCAAGCAGTCGAGGTACATTATTACTGGTCCCTATGCCAAACCATTGAGATGCTTTTTGTTCTTTTCTTCCTGAGGCAACAACTTGTGCTTCTGCCATATCTTGGCTCCTTCCCTAATACTTTCGACGATTACCTGGCAGAAATCCATCTTTGCCATTTTTGTATAGTCCAAGTCCTTGACCATAATGGCTTGTTTGCTGAAGGTAGGGGAGGTTGTTCCACAGACAATGTTGTGGAAAAAAATAAGGAATTTTTTTAACTGATTTCCTGTTTGATTGTTCGTCATCTTGTTTCACCAATTTTTCTAGTTCTTTAAACAAATCGTCGTGATGAAAATCCATTTTCTTGATTCCAAGTTCTCTGACCAGTTCGCTCATTGTTTCGGTGGAAATCTTTGGCCTTGGTGCTGTCCTTTCCGTACCGTTTGGCTATCCAAACACCTTGTGGATGCCTTCCTTTGTTATTATGATTTCCTTCTGCTGATGTAGCTACCGGTTTTCCGCGTATTAATTTCCAAGAAAATGGTCCTTGTGCTCACCAGACCCAGGATTACTGTTAGCTGATGAGGCATCAACCCGATACAGAAATTCCATGCAAAATACAAAATATGTAGTACAAGACCATTCTAGCCTATGAGTACAACAATTGGTTTCTAGTGGCTGATGGCGGAAGCGGTTTGTGGTCTTTCGGTGTCTATGGGACTCCATTTCCCACAGGAACAGCTGACCAGGATAACTCCTATCTTTGGAAGGCTGCTATCATCATTGCGTAAGCTCCAGGCTGTCATCACAACGCTCCTCTCCGTGCAAGAAATTTGGCCAAGACAATAACTAGGGACAAGCCAGTGAGTACTTTTGAATGTACTCGCAAACATTATGAACACGGGTATAATATAACAAATGATAATCATGCTCCGAAATATTCTATGATCACAACGTTAGTCACAAAATATGATCCATGATGTACGTAAGCAAGTTATTCATATAAAATACGATTATGCAGTCAGAGCGTAGAATTAGAATGCACCGATCGGGTGTCTGAAGCGAAGCCTCGAAAGGACAATAAGATAAAGCATGCCTCAGTCGGGTGTCTGAGCGACACCACATAAAGGGCTCATAAGTGAAATAAGTAACAAACATGCCACAGTCGGGCGTCTGTGCGACACCACATAAAGGGCTTATAACGTAAATGAATAACAAGCATGCCACAGTCGGGCGTCTGAGTGACACCACATAAAGGGCTCATAAGTGAAATAAGTAACAAACATGCCCCAGTCGGGCGTCTATGCGACACCACATAAAGGGCTTATAAGAAAATAATCACAGTGAATATCCAGGAGGTAGAACCATCCCAGGGATACTCAATAATTCAAATAATATAATGGGTTAGTCCATGATAATAATATTCATAATCATCACAAAGTCACAAGTCATGATCCAAGTTCTGGTTTAACAGTTTCTCCTCCGAAGACCGACACTAAGGCCGACACTTGACCCATCCCAGACTGTAGTCCTTAACCATGGACACAGCTATTCGAATAGATATAACCTTTGCAGAGGGTGTACTCTTTACCCATGAGTAACGGATTCCTTTAGTCCATCGGGACTAATTCCATTTACGGTCTTTTAATTGAAAACACACCTGACTCGCACACACCAGCTTAACTTACCGGTGTCTGGAATCATCCACGACACTCATTAAGCAAAACTCTAAGTGGGGAGGCTACAACCTCGATTAGCATGAGATCACAAAATTTATAATGCGCACAAACTAGGGGAGCTACCCCCTCGGCTACAACCGGAAACACCCATGCCCCCGGACCAGGTGGCATGCCTACCGGATGCAGCCGGTATCTTCCACCATGGCCTCTCTGTATGGTGTATGTGCTAGAAAGGGGTTGAAAACTTACTGAATCGTACCCTACCTATGGCAGGGACAAATGGTAGTACGAAACAAGTATGGGGGTTACTGGAACAAGACTCGATCTACGATCGACTCAGGAGGTTTAAGTATTCCCTGCATGATTAGCATAACAAATATATTCCAACCAACAGAACCACCACTCATCATACCTTACTATGCCATACTAGACACAATCGTCTCGACAAAGACCGAAGACAAGCTCGTGTCTACCCAAGACAGGCTTTCCTGGATTTCTTCTGATAGACATGAAAGGCATATGAGGGTGATTACTATCACAACGTATCAAATTCCAATAGCACGGAATCATCAATATGCACTTATGAGTATGTTCGTATCATCACATAAAATAACAAAAACTCCGAGACAAGGGGTGTCGTAACCATATCGAACAACATAGGACAATATTATGCCAGGGTTTAGGATGCTTGCCTTCAAGAGTATGCAAGTGGGGTGCACGTTTTTGAAGGTTGACTTCTTCTTCAAAATCCTATTTTTAAAAATATTCAAATTAACACAACTTTAAAAACAGTACAAAAAGTTTGATTAATTATTTTTTAAATAAATCTTAAAATAAACTAGGTAAAATTTGAGGGAGGTAGGAAAAAGAATCAACTCATTTGGAGTTATATTTAAAAAGTTATAGCCAGTCAAAGTTTAGTCAAATTTCTGTTTAAAAAAAATAAAACAGAAAAAGAAAAATGTTTCGAAATAAAAACACGTCGAAGACGTACTCTGGGTTTACGCCTCCACTTAAACCACGTGATTCGGCGCGGGGTCACTGACAGTGGGTCCAGGGGGCCCTCTGGTCACGTTTGACCAGTTGCCCCCGCCTCCTTCCTCCTTTGGCCGAAGAGAGGCGAGGCTCCGGTGATCGACACCGGCGATTCGCGGCTCCTCACGGGCTCCGGAGGGCGGGGATGGATCTGCCAGTCCTGGGTGGTCCTCCCGGTGGTCGACAGGCTGGCAGGGACTAAGGGAGTCGCCAGCGGCGAGCTCTGCGGCGGAGGTGGTTTCGGGAGGGATTGGGGCTTTGGGCTACGGTGGCTCCCGATCGTGTTTGAGAGGTTGGGCGGCTCCGCGAGGTCATGGGGAGTCGAACGGTGGTGCTGGATGGACCGGGGCTGTTCTACCTGCGGCAAACGGGACCGGAGGGCGGTGGCGGCCGAACCTGCCGGAGGTGGGGAAGGGAAGGACTTCTGGCCAACTAGGGAGGATGGGGGCTTCCTACTACTCGAACGAG
>NC_041381.1:136613714-136722063 GCF_002162155.2 Triticum dicoccoides
TGGATAAGAACGCCGGCGACCGTCGTTCTGTTGCAGCTGGGGGTACGTGGCGGCGACGGGTGCTAGCGGACGCGTTCCTGGATAAGCTGGGGCTGCTCCAGAGGGCAGCTGGCACATGCGTGTGGCTCGGGCGGCTCCGTCCATGGCAGAGGCTGCTGCAGCCGCCCGCTTGCTGCCATGGCCGACCTGACGACAGCGCTGTAGGGCACCAGGAGGGGGCCACGGCGGCTCTGCGGCAAGGGAGGGGTCGGGCGTGCTGGCTGTGCGAGGGGAGTGGCCAGAACGAGCGCGGGGAGGCGGCAGTGGGACGCGGCGACTCGGTGCACGCGCGTGCAAAACGTGCGCTCTGGGCGCGCCCAGCGCACGCATGCCAGGTTCTCAATGCAATGCCAACGCGTGCTAGAGGACTTGGATGAGGCTGAGGATTAGCAGCCTTGGGTTAGGGTTAGCTAGAAGCTTAATGGACATGCTGGTTTGGCCATTAGGGCAACTTCATAATGCAAGTCCAAAAGCATGCCAAAACTGGCCATGCTCCTAACCTGCTCGATGAAATGCCAAGGGCATCTAGGCATCTCTTGGGGTGGCCAAAATCTCCAAATCAGTGTCTCTTTAGGTGTAGGTGATGGTGGCAAGGTTAGTTAGTCAAGACCATAAACTTGTTAGTGCAAGTTTCTGAGAAAACCAATTTTGGACAGAAAGTAAAGGGCATCATTGCATGGACCAAAAATACTCTAACGGGGCCACTCTCCTGGACTTAAGGGTTTTGTAGGGTGGTTTATAAGCAGGAGAAAGATCATGGGCACTAGAGCAAAATAAATTAGGGTTGCAGTAGAAAAAACCAATCTGGTCCAGAGAGCTGAAGAGGATGGTTTTGCATAAAAATGAATTATATGCATCTACTGACATCTCCAAATTTTTATGTAATTTTTAAAGAAATATTTAAATAGGTTGAAGTGCAAACCACAAACTAATCCAGATTTGAAAACTTGAGGTAGGGCTCAAAATCCCCAAATGATTTAGAGAAGTTTTTTTTGCATAAAAGTGATTTAGGAACCTCACATGTCATCCCCAGATTTTGGTGGAATTTTTGAAGGAGTATTTGAAAGGGTTGTAGTGCAAAAGAGGCTCTAAAGCATAATAAAATCATTTTTAAAAGAAATAGAGCTCAGGGAAGATAATCATATAAATAATTCCACTGATAAAAGAAATGTTTTTCTTGAGAGGGTATATAAGTCCAACAATATTTTTGTAAAGTTTTCACTTTGGAGGAAAACTTCACAATATCAAAGAAGAGAGTGGTTCTGAAATCAAAAGATAATCCAGAAATAAAAAGTTAATTTACCAAGGCAAAATTTTAATTAATAAATTATGGTTAAATTTTTGGGGTGTTACAACACTACCCCCTGAAGAAAAAATCTCGTCCTCGAGATTGGCTAAGGGCTGTTTTGAAAAAAATTACTCCTACCATTACAAAAATAACCATCCTACTCATGCAATTAAGAGGTGGCTATAGTGAGTGGGCAATAAGTGGTGCAAAACTACAGTGTGGCATGCTGGCGTTGCGTGGAATTTTTTTACGGTAGATTTCTACTATTGGTTACAGTAAATTTAGAATAACTTCTAAATTACTTAAAATACACTGGTCGTACCCGAGAGCACAGTGCTCTCTGTGGCTGACAGGTGGACCTGGGGCCCACAGTCAGTCTCTTCTTCTACCTCTGGCTCTCTCTTCTCCCTCTCTCTTGCACGCTTTCCCGCGCCTTATCCACTGGCAATGGCTAGCGCGTAGGGCATCTAGGTCGTACTGCGGTAGTGCGCAGCGTGCTAGCTGCCGGTGCAGCATGCACTCACCTCGCGGGCCAGTGCGCTGTCGGCACTACTCGCGGACTTGCCTCCGAACACCAGCGATCGGGCGACGAGCGGCGCTGGTGGACTTCACCCACCGTACACCGATCTCGAGCTATAAAATGACCGAGGTGCTCCCTTCTTTTTCCTCACACCTGCCCTTGCTTCTCCTTCTTCTTCCTTCTCCTCCATTTCTGTTTGTAGGAGCTCGAGACGAGGCTCTAATGGCGGAGGTGATGCCGGACTGGTACGTGATCCCGATTTGTGGAGGGTTGGCGGCGTTGCTGGGGTTCTCTGTGCTCTTGTGCGTGATGATCCTCGATGATCATTGCGATGCGGCCGCTCAAGTGTTAGATCTCCGCGGTGGCGGTGATCATGATGATTAAGTGCGGTGTCGGTTGCTATCTGTTGTCAGTGTGCTGGAGGTAACTTGTACTCTCCACAAATCTCTCCTTCAGGGGTGAGCAGTCAGATGTAACATGTGTACGTGCATTTGCAATTAGTGCACGAGGTCGAGTGGTGGTGGTTGTGAGTCTGCTATTGTGGTGCGGCGTGAATAAAAATCTATGTCGTGAAGAGATATATGCTGCAACAACTCAGGGAAAAATCTCACTTCACAGTTTACCGAGAGTGAAAACAGTTAGTAAAAATTAACAGTAGAAAAACCACTCACATTAATTGAAACTGAAAATTTAATTCAGCACACAAATTTAGGATACCATGCATAAATTGCAACATATAAATAAAAATTGAGACAATAAACATAGCAGTGATGTCTACAATGACAACGGTAAATGGACAGGGTCCTGAGAAAACATCTTTGGGATTGGGGCACACTCTTCTTCTATCGGAGGAAGCGGATTGACGAGTCGGTGAACCTGTCTCTCCTGGTCGGGCCTCAGTGGTTTGCCGATGGCGATTTGAGGATTTAAATCCGTGAGGCTCTGGAGATAACCCATTATTCGCTGGGTCAAACGCTCTTGAGCGATGACATTCTGGGCAAGGTTGGCCAGTACTGGGTCTCTCCCAATCCGTCCACCGGGAAAAGATGCTACTTCTCCGGGTGCTGCACGACTCGGGAAGTAATAATACCCCCGTTCGCTGGCATAGGGTACCGCGAATCGAAGGCGACCAAGTGCTTCGTACGCAGCAGCTTCTATGGCCATATGAGGAGTTGGCATAGATTTCACCACAAAAGAGACTTCCGTTGGGTCTTGGTTTGGGTTTGTGGGAGGGATGTGCACCACTGCCCAATATTTCGAGGTGGATGGGGTGATCCTCGATTTGAGCAGTTCGTACTAGGGTGAACGGATGGCACTCATGGTACTGCAGGTAAAGTCCCACAATATTCTAACAAAACTACCTGGGGTTGCAACTAGAGTTCTCAGATAAATGCTGGGGCTCGGCATGGTAAAGAAATGGCTGTGAGAGTTGTGGACAAGGTGAGGGGTACTTGGCAAGGTCACAAGGTGGCCTTCTATATAGCATTGGGGCTGGGTTATTTACCGTGGTGAAGAGTAACTAGTCTGTCGGTTCTGCTCTATGGGGTCGGGGTCAACGCTACAGATACACATATCTCACAAAAGTGACGCATTACTGTGGGTGTTGTCGGGGTGGTTTTGGAAGCTGTGCCCGGAATTAAAAATGCAACCGCAATCTAACATTCAAAACAGAGGCACACAAGTAGGCTGCGATTATTCAAGGCGACGCAAGATTACATAATTACAGGGTGTGGGCATACTGAGACTCGGTACTACTCGAGTGACTTAGTCTACCTCGTTAATATGTAAGCGGGCCTGCCTTGTGGATGTCGAGGCTTCTCCACGGGTTTCACCGTCGGGGTTAGCTGGATGAGGTTGAGGGGCTGTAGGGTCGGTAGCGATGATGACCGTCACGGGGGTTGTTGGCCACAATCCTATCGGAGTGTGTTCCCAAAAGGTGACGAAGCACTTCCGGGGACACCAAGGTATTTTGGTCGATGACTGGGGCAGACCTCAAGGACTCGATCGGTTGTCCGAACAACACGACTGGGTTGTCAGCGTCGGGCTCATCTTCTCCTCTTGCCGGGGCTCGGCGAATCAGTTCTCCACGAGCTGCGATCAGATCAAGGGTGATTTGATCGAACAGTTCCTCTAGTGCACTTACATAGCACACAAGATGCAACAATGCAGGATCTGCCTCGTGATCTCCGTTGATAACCTGGGGTGGCCTACCATACCCGTCATGGTTGGGGTAGTAGTAGAACGAGCGACAGTTAACTCTGGGTGACAAGTGCTGGAGTTGAACTATAGCCTCTCGAGCCGCTAGTTGGATGGCTTGTGGCTGAAAGGAAGTCGTCCTTCCGGTGAACCGGTAGGGGCGTTCGGGCGATAGGCCCCTACCATAGATGTGCACAGTGGTCCAGAATTGATGGCTCTCACCGCTCGTGGGTCCTTGGTACACCACATATTCCGGGGGCTCTTCTAATGCAAAGGCACGGCGGGTGAGGTTTGCTAGTGCGGTCACAAAACCTCCAAGGTTGTTTGCTGTGGTCTCATTGTGCACGACGGGGCCAGGCATTTAGCTCGGTTTGGGGAAAGAGGTTGTGCTGTGCTGGGTTGAGGCTAGCGTGTCCTTTTTATAGGAAAAGGGGGACGGAGTCTTCCTCTGCACGCTTGCGAATGAGACAATTTAGGTGTCGGTCACTGGCGCGTGATTGTCAGGCTAGGGTGATAGGTTGGGTACCGACTACCAAAAGATGTCGGGGTCACTGTGTGGCTCTCTTACACGAGAAGCTTAGCCGGGGTTAGGTTACGGTCTGGTGGGTTGGTTAATCTAGGTTTATTGACCTGGCTAAGATAGGATTAGCCAATGGTCAGCCTGGCTCTGATACCAAGTTTGTAGTGACCGGTTTTACGAGTATTAATTTCCCAGAAAATGGTCCTTGTGCTCACCAGCCCCAGGATTACTCTTAGCTGATGAGGCACGAACCTGATACAGAAATTCCAAGCAAAATACAAAATATGTTGTACAAGACTATTCTGGCCTATGAGTACAACAATTGGTTTCTAGTGGCTGATGGCGGAAGCGGTTTGTGGTCTTTCGGCATCTATGGGATTCCATTTCCCAAAGAAACAGCTGACCAGGATAACTCCTATCTTCGCAAGGCTGCTAACATCATTGCGTAAGCTCCAGGGCTGTCATCGCAACGCTCCTCTCCGTGCAAGAAATCTGGCCAAGACAATAGCCAGGGACAATCCAGTGAGTACTTTTGAATGTACTTGCAAACATTATGAACACGGGTATAATATAACAAATGATAATCATGCTCCGAAATATTCTATGATCACAACGTCAGTCACAAAATATGATCCATGATGTACATAAGCAAGTTATTCATATAAAATATGATTATGCAATCAGAGCGTAGTATTAGAATGCACCGATCGGGTGTCTGAAGCGACGCCTCGAAAGGACAATAACATAAAGCATGCCTCAGTCGGGTGTCTGAGCGACACCACATAAAGGGCTCATAAGTGAAATAAGTAACAAACATGCCACAGTCAGGCGTCTGTGCGACACTACATAAAGGGCTTATAACATACATAAATAACAAGCATGCCACAGTCGGGCGTCTGAGTGACACCACATAAAGGGCTCATAAGTGAAATAAGTAACAAACATGCCACAGTCGGGCGTCTGTGCGACACCACATAAATGGCTTATAAGAAAATAATCACAGTGAATATTCAGGAGGTAGAACCGTACCAGGGATACTCAATAATTCAAATAATATAATGGGTTAGTCCATGATAATAATATTCATAATCATCACAAGTCACAAGTCATGATCCAAGTTCTGGTTTAACAGTTTCTCCTCCTATGACCGACACTAAGACCGACACTTGACCCATCCCAGACTGTAGTCCTTAACCATGGACACGGCTATTCTAATAGATATAACCTCTGTAGAGGGTGGACTCTTTACCCATGAGTAACGGATTCCTTTAGTCCATCGGGACTAATTCCATTTACGATCTTTTAATTGAAAACACACATGACTCGCACAGACCAGCTTAACTTACCGGTGTATGGAATCACCCACGACACTCATTAAGGAAAACTCTAAGTGGGGAGGCTACAACCTCGATTAGCATGGGATCACAAAATTTATAACGCGCGCAAACTAGGTGAGCTACCCCCTCGGCTACAACCGGAAACACCCATGCCCCCGGACCAGGTGGCATGCCTACCGGATGCAGCCGGTATTTCCACCATGGCCTCTCTATACGGTGTGTGCTAGAAAGCGTTGACAACTTACTGAACCGTACCCTACCTATGGCAGGGACAACTGGTAGTATGAAACAAGTATGGGGGTTATCGGAACAAGACTCGATCTATGGTCGAGTCAGGAGGTTTATGTATTCCCTGCATGATTAGCATAACAAATATATTCCAACCAACAGAACCACCACTCATCATACCTTACTATGCCATACCGGACACAATCGTCTCGACAGAGACCGGAGACAAGCTCATGTCTACCCAAGACAGAGGCTTTTCCGGATTTGTTCCGATAGGCATGAAAGGCATACGAGGGTGATTACTATCACAATGTATCAAATTCCAATAGCACGAAATCATCAATATGCACTTATGAGTATGTTCATATCATCACATAAAATAACGAAAACTCCGAGACAAGGGGTGTCGTAACTGTATCGAACAACATACGACAATATTATGCCAGGGTTCAGGATGCTTGCCTTCAAGAGTATGCAAGTGGGGTGCAGTTTTTTGAAGGTTGACTTCTTCTTCAAAATCCTATTTTTAAAAATATTCAAATTAACACAACTTTAAAAACAGTACAAAAAGTTTGCTTAATTATTTTTGAAATAAATCTTAAAATAAACTAGGTGAAATTTGAGAGGGGTAGGAAAAAGAATCAACTCATTTGGAATTATATTTAGAAAGTTATAGCCCGTCAAAGTTTCGTCAAATTTTTGTTTTTTTTTAAAATAAAACAGAAAAAGAAAAAGGTTTCGAAATAAAAACACGTCGAAGACGTACTCTAGGTTTACGCCTCCACTTAAACCACGTGGACCGGCGCGGGGTCACTAACAGTGGGTCCAGACCAGTCACCCCCGCCACCTTCCTCCTCTGGCCGAACAGAGGCGGGGCTCCGACGATCGACGCTGGCGATTGGCGGCTCCTCGCGAGCTCCGAAGGGCAGGGATGGATCCGCCAGTCCAGGGCGGACCTCCTGGTGGTCGATAAGCTGGTGGGGACTAAGGGAGTCACCGGCGGTGAGCTCTTCGGCGGAGGTGGTTTTGGGAGGGATTGGGGGTTTGGGCTACGGTGGCTCTCGATCGTGTTTGAGAGGTTGGGCGGCTCCGCGAGGCCATGGGGAGTCGAATGGTGGTGCTGGATGGACCGGGGGTGTTCTACTTGCGGCAAACGGGACCGGAGGGCGGCAGCGGCCGAACCTGCCGGAGGTGGGGAAGGGAAGGGCTTCTAGCCAACTGGGTAGGATGGGGGCTTCCTACTGCTCGAACGAGGCTGCTGACGAGCTTGGGCAAGATCGGAGGGGGGGGGCTATATATAGCCCGGAGAGGTCGGTTCCCGTGGCCGTGGATAAGAACGCCGGCGACCGTCGTTCTGTTCCTGCTGGGGGTGTGTGGCGGCGACGGGTGCTAGAGGACGCGTTCCTGGATAAGCTTGGGCTGCTCTAGAGGGCAGCTGGCGCACGCGTGTGGCTCGGGTGGTGCTGTCCATGGCAGGGGCTGCTGCGGCCGCCCGCTTGCTGCCATGGCCGACCTGACAGCAGCGTTGTAGGGCGCCAGGAGGAGGCCAGGGCGGCTCTGCGGCGAGGGAGGGGTCGGGCGTGCTGGCTGTGCAAGGGGAGTGGCCAGAACGAGCGAAGGGAGGCGGCAGTGGGACGCGGCGACTCGGTGCGCGCGCGTGCAAAACGGGTGCTCTGGGCGCGCCCAGCGCATGCATGCCAGGTTCTCAACGCAATGCCAACGCGTGCTAGAGGACTTGGATGAGGCTGAGGATTAGCAGCCTGGGTTAGGGTTAGCTAGAAGCTTAATGTACATGCTGGTTTGGCCATTAGGGCAACTTCATAATGCAAGTCCAAAAGCATGCCAAATTTGGCCATGCTCTTAACCTGCTCGATGAAATGCCAAGGGCATCTAGGCATCTCTTGGGGTGGCCAAAATCTCCAGATCAGTGTCTCTTTAGGTGTAGGTGATGGTGGCAAGGTTAGTTAGTCAAGACCAGAAACTTGTTAGTGCAAGTTTCTGAGAAAACCAATATTGGACAGAAAGTAAAGGGCATCATTGCATGGACCAAAAATACTCTAATGGGGCCACTCTCCTGGACTTAAGGGTTTTGTAGGGTGGTTTATAAGCAGGAGAAAGATCATGGGCACTAGATCAAAATAAATTAGGGTTGCAGTACAAAAAACCAATCTGGTCCAGAGAGCAGAAGATGATGATTTGCTCAAATTTTTCAAAGAACAATCATGGGTTTTTGCATAAAAATGAATTATATGCATCTACTGACATCTCCAAATTTTTATGTATTTTTTAAAGAAATATTTAAATAGGTTGCAGTGCAAACCACAAACTGATCCAGATTTGAAAACTTGAGGTAGGGCTCAAAATCCCCAAATGATTTAGAGAAGTTTTTTTTGCATAAAATTGATTTAGGAACCTCACATGTCATCCCCAGATTTTGGTGGAATTTTTAAAGGAGTATTTGAAAGGGTTGTGGTGCACAAGAGGCTCTAAAGCTTACAAAAATTATTTTTAAAAGAAATAGAGCTCAGAGAAGATAATCATAGAAATAATTCCACTGATAAAATAAATGTTTTTGTTGAGATGGTATATAAATCCAACTATATTTTTGTAAAGTTTTCACTTTGGAGGAAAACTCCACAATATCAAAGAAGAGAGTGGTTCTGAAATCAAAAGATAATCCAGAAATAAAAAGTTAATTTACCAAGGCAAAATTTTAATTAATAAATTATGGTTAAATTTTTGGGGTGTTACAGCTGATCAGCTTCACCAAACGTTATTTTCATGGTTCCTGTGTCCAGTTTGTCTAAGATGTGTGCTGCAAGCGGTTTGCAGATGGAGCGCTTTATTTGGCATCCCTCTATGCTTCCAAACCCAGCTTTCCTAACATCTTGCCGGTGACGTTCCTCAAGTAATTTCCATGCTCTATTCACATTATCAAATGCTGCTCCTGCCTTGATCTCGCATTTGTCCTTATTTGTTGTTGCCTCCTATTCATCATCCGTTGGTGCTGCCAATTCTTTTCCGCTTGTCTTTCTTCTCTTTGTAAGCTTCTGTATTGTTTATACCTGTTGAGAAAAAGAGGGTTTTGTTATAGAGGATGGTTTGGTTTTCATGGGTGAAAAGCGGTAGCAAAAATCCATGGAGAAAATGGTTTTTTACATCATCGTTGTTGTCCCCTGCGGTGCCAACATTGTCCCCTGCGGCGCCATCACCCTCTGTACGAATGGCATCATCATCGTGTTTTGTGCCATCGTCATCGTCGGCAGCATCACGCTGTGACTCTTTGCTGGCATTATCCTCATCTTCTTCCGACCGTTGTATTTTGTTCTTCTTCTTGTCTTTATTTACATCATTGCCGGCGCGTGGAACTGCTGGTGGGAGTATCATTAGAGGACTTGGCTGCTGCTGCTTCAAGGTAGCACCGTCGCTGATGAGTTGAGTTTTGTCCTTTCTCTTTTGTCTTTTTGCTGTAGGAGGAATGACCGTCTTGGTTTTTGATTGCTTCTCTTTTCTGCTGCTAGTCACTTGCTTTTTGTTGCCCTCCCTGCTGGAAGCTAGTGCTGGCACTTTCTCGGGTGCTTCGCTGTCCATGTTCTGCTTCGTTCTTTTTTCCGACGGGTCAGGAGAGATCATTGGTTTTTCTGGATATGAACTATTAAGTTCAGACAAAATTGTTTCAATATCTCCTTCTCCGTCACCTGCACGATGATTATGTAACAAAAGGATTACGAAGTAACATCGAAATAAATGGGATATAGTTTTAAAACTATGTCTTCCACGGCTGCACAAAAAGAATCTGAAGCTTAATCTACATAGATTCATAAGATAGCCTTTTTCTTTCACTTCCTGACCTAAAAAGGCGATCAATCCATTGTTTTCTTGTTATATCAAGTCTTGCCACTAACCCTTGGTTTGGGCAATCAGTGATAGAAATCAGCGCCAGGTCTGAGCAGTAAGTCTGCTGTCAAGTCCATATCAGTGAGGGGAAATCTTTTTTTATAGGAAAAAATACACTACAAATGATATTCTGTAAATTGGAGCAATAACTGTAAGGTTTAGATTTTAAGATAAAATGCTCTCTGATGAATAATAATACACATAGTGTGTGAAAAATTTCATCGAAGTGTAATTTCCCGGGTTTTTGTGGATGTAATTGGTTAACTTACTGCTGCTGGTACATAGTTTTTGTTATATGGATCATGTGAGCCTTTTATAGTACCTTGCTGCACGGCAGGCTGTCCCGCAGGTACTCTGTTTTCCTTATTACTAGTCCTTGCTGCATAAAAATGCCCAGTCGTTAGCAGCAGTAGAAGCATAACTGAATTTCACAACAAAATGGAGAGATACATCTCGTGGACAAAAAACGACATTGTTGGAGAGGCACATGTTGGTTCACGCTATAAGCACACAACTAGATCTATTATTGGAGCACGGATGTTAATACGAGAGAGGCACATAATTTGAAACAGATACAATCAACGGATATATAGAATCTCCTGTGAATACTAGGTTTTGAATTTAAGGATGCTCTCATGGTTTGAATCTAGAGCGGTGACCTAGATAGTTCTGGCATGCACAGTACGTTTTAGGCAAATTTGTTGCGAGCAGATTTCTTTGACGGGTAAGGGTAGCATCCTATTGCACGCGTGCTTACCTTATTTGAATTTTTCTAGGAAAGTCTAGACAGACTTTTTGGAAACACGGTTTTCTGTGGCGGTTAGGATTCATGTCCGTCAAAAAGGGGGAAAATCGCTTTGATCGACCTGTGGTAATGGAATGTAATGGATTAATATTTTTTACCTTCTATTGCTTGTGAGCGATTCGTCGCATCCATCGGCTGATTTTTGTCCTTCCTCTCTGTTGGTACTTCCGCCGTGAGCACGGGTCGTCGCCGTCAGTCGTCGCCGCCGCCGGGAGAGGTTTTTGATGTTTTCGCGGGCACCGACCGACTGCCTATATCTCGAAGTGGATGGCGGCTGGTGGGTCAGGCTGGTTGGTCTGCTGGATTGGACAATGGGGGTAGAAGGAGAGACGAGGGTGTTCAAGAGAGGGGAACTGTTGAAGTGTTCGAGATTTTTGGTGCGAAAGCAAAACCAAGAAAGTAGTGGATGGAGAGAGGGAAATGGTCGAACCGTCTCGAATCTTCGACCGTCCGTCTGGACATCAAGATTGGTGTAACTTTCTGTGGGCACTTATGTGCTTGTGTTTTTCCTTGCTTGCTGAACTGCCGGAGCGTTTTTATTTTAGTGTGGTGACATCCACAGTGGCATGGTTTGGTGTTACGCAGAGTCACGTTCGTGTCTGTGAGTGTTACAGATGTTTTCTATGACGTTTCATGGTGAGGCGCGTGGAAATGAGGCCACCAGCGCTCACCCCCCTATGGAAAAAAGCAAATCGTCTCGAATCTTAGACCGTCCATTTGGACATCAAGAGTGGTGAAACTTTATTTGTAGTTCGATGAGCTTGTTTTTTGCTTGCCTTCTTAAGTCTTAGTCTGTGGGATGTTAGCATTTCTTAATTTTAGTTTTGTTGTGTGATGCACAGGGGCATGGTTTGGCGTTACTCAGTGTCACGTTTGATGGTTCTTTCTGTTCCAAGTGATTCCGGTCGCCAGTTCAATCGGAGAGGCATGGACATGAACTCAAGAAGGTGTTTAAAAGTTTACTTTGCGAGTTGCTAGTTCGATAGTCGAGGTGTTTAAAAGCGTAAGATCCTTGTTTTTAAAAGCTACGGCTTCGTGCTAAGTTGCGTGGCGCTTCTTTTATTAGAAGCACGGGCGTGAAGTGAATACAACCACGGTTCTGTACCAGGCAACAACATGAATTTTACACTGGGGATGGCGTGGATGTTCGTGACAGTGTTAAGGGTCACATGCATGGGCGTGAAGCACTAAAACGCATCGCTGGCGTATAATATACAGTCATGCTCCCGTGTGTTTGTGTGCCAAATAATTCTGTCGAGTCGATCAGACGGAGAGGCACGGGCGTTGAGTCCACAAAGGCATCGTCAGTGTTCGTTCCTCGGTTGTTAGGCGCACAGACGCGTGGATGTAGAAGGCACGTTTTTCAAGCAAAGAACACACATCAGGATGCCACATTTTTCAAGCAAAACACGGACTTGAAGTTTGTATTGCCACGTTTTTGTAGTATGTATCGTCATGAAATAGTCACCTGGGGTAATATTTTGATATAAATATCATTTCAAAAGAAAAAATGTCAGTGGATAATGGTATGAATTCGACAGTAAGTTCTCTGGAATACAGACAGACATACATTGTAAGTAAACTGTGTTTGAGATGTTTTCTGCTGAATATGTAGGGACCATTAGAAAGAACTTGAGTGGTTGTGGTGTGGACGAACGCACGGGGAGACAAAATGATAGTACTGGTGTTTCCGAGGTGTGCAGAATTCGAGGTATTTAAGAGAGATTGGGAGAATTCGAGGCGCCGGCTACTCCGTTTGACCATCTGACTTGTGTGTGTATGTTATAAAAAGCTACCGACTCATCGAACACCCCACGTCCACAGTTCTCCAGAGACAGGCACCTCTTTCTTGCTGGTAGCTCCTTGCTTTCGCCATGGACGATAAGAGGGGTTCTGGGTGTTCAAGCAACCAGGCAGCAAGGACAAAAGCCGTGGAAAGAAGGGAGAGGTGCCGCCGCTACGCCATAGAGGCGGTAGGAATATCCTGCCCCGTTACCCAGGTGTCGAACGATCTCTCGCGTGGATGCGATTCTTCCCACAAGCGCATTCTCCATGGAGACAATCTTGGCAAGATGGCAGTACAGAATTCCTTAGCCAGCGACGACTTGCTCGATGAGCTAATTAAGCAGCAGCAGTTCACCGCTCGCTTGGAGAAGTTGCTGCCGCAGAGCAATGCCTCTATGGAGAAGTCCACTAGTCTTATAGTTCGATCTGTGTGTGAGAATGAGAAGCTTCTCAACGAGCTCGACCAGAAGGAACGGGAGGCCACCCGCTTGAAGAATCTGTATGAGGAGAGCCATGCGTTGGTGCAGAAGCTGTCGGGTGAAGTGGGGCATCTTATGGATGAGAAGGCTGAGGTCCTCGTCAAGTACAAGAGCCTGGTGGAGGATTCCTTTGCTGCTGTGGAGGAAAGTTATGAGGCGACGAAGAAGGAGATTGAAGATGTGCTTGCCCACCAGCCGATCAAGAACGTTGCTGGAATGTAGGCAGAGAGCTTGTAGTGTGTTTCTCCTTTGCGTTGGGGCTTGTGGCCTTTTGTACTGCCATGAATCTGTAAGGAATTTATGCGTTGCATTGTCGTAGTGTTGTTATGTTTGTTGGTACATGTAGATGAGTAGGCTAAGGTCACAGATGTCGCGTGTTAGCAGTAAGAGCACGGTTGAGCTTCCACTAGAGGCACTTCGTTCCCCCGCGGGGAGCATGTTTTGCCGAACCGTGCATAGTTTTGGTTCTAATGATTCCGCTTACCCGTTCACTTGGATACCCACGGGCATCAAGTCTATTGAGTCACGTTTTTCCATTAGGTTGAGTCACATTAGGCACGCAGTCGCGTCGATGTAGAAGTCACGTTTTTCAAGCAAATAACGCTCGTCACGGTGCTGAAACAGGAAGGTGAAAGCATGGCCGATTTGAGAGACACGAATATGAAAAACACGGACCTGAAGTCCATGTAGGGTCATGATTTGTACTCTTAAACTCGTGGACTTTCGTGGCTCTCTGTGTTGCATTATTTCGGGTCAGAAAGGCACGAGCATGAAGTCGACAAAGGCATGGTGTGGAATTACAAAGAAACACGATTCTGTGAGGCACAGTGAGTCGAGAGGCATAGGCATGGTGTTGTATTATGTAGAGTCACGCTCGTGTGTGTTTGGTTTCAGAATAATTTCGTCGACTCGATCAGATGGAGAGGCATGGGCGTTCATCGCAGAAAGGCACAGTTTGGTTCGAAGTCATGGTGAACACTGATGTCTACTACACAACCTTCTTCTTGTAGACGTTGTTGGGCCTGCAAGTGCACAGGTTTGTAGGAAAATAGCAAATTTCTCTCAAGTGGATGGCCTAAGGTTTATCAATTCGTAGGAGGCGTAGGATGAAGATGGTCTCTCTCAAACAACCCTGCAACCAAATAACAAAGAGTCTCTTGTGTCCCCAACACACCCAACACAATGGTAAATTGTATAGGTGCACTAGTTCGGCGAAGAGATGGTGATACAAGTGCAAAATAGATAATAGATATAGGTTTTTGTAATCTGAAATAATAAAAACAGCAAGGTAACAAGTGGTAAAAGTGAGCGTAAACGGTATTGCAATGATAGGAAACAAGGCCTAGGGTTCATACTTTCACTAGTGCAAGTTCTCTCAACAACAATAACATAGATAGATCATATAACAAGCCCTCAACATGCAACAAAGAGTCACTCCAAAGCCACTAATAGCGGAGAACAAACATAGAGATTATGGTAGGGTACGAAACCACCTCAAAGCTATTCTTTCGGATCGATCTATAAAAGAGTTCGTACTAGAATAACACCTTAAGACACAAATCAACCAAAACCCTAATGTCACCTAGATACTCCATTGTCACCTCAAGTATCCGTGGGCATGATTATATGATATGCATCACACAATCTCAGATTCATCCAACCAACATAAAAGTACTTCAAAGAGTGCCCCAAAGCTACTACCGGAGAGTCAAGAATGTGTGCCAACCCCTATGCATAGGTTCATGGGTGGAACCCGCAAGTTGGTCACCAAAACATACATCAAGTGGCACATGAAATCCCATTGTCACCACAGATAAACACGACAAGACATACATCAAGTGTTCTCATAAAGACTCAATCCGATAAGATAACTTCAAAGGGGAAACTCAATTCATCACAAGAGAGTAGAGGGGGAGAAACATCATAAGATCCAACTACAATAGCAAAGCTCGGGATACATCAATATCATGCCATAGAGGGAACACGAGAGAGAACACGAGTGAGAGAGATCAAACACATAGCTACTGGTACATACCCTCAGCCCCGAGGGTGAACTACTCCCTCCTCGTCATGGATAGCGCCGGGATGATGAAGATGGCCTTCGGTGATGGGATCCCCCTCTGGAAGGGTGCCGGAATAGGGTCCCGATTGGTTTTTGGTGGCTCTGGAGGTTTTCAGCGGCGGAACTCCCGATCTAGGTTCTGTTCTGGAAGTTTTTGGGTACGTAGGTATAAATGGGTGCAGAGGGTACGTTGGTGGAGCTACAGGGGTCCCACGAGGCAGTGGGCGCGCCCAGGGGGGCGCCCCCACCCTCGTGAGCACCTCCCGTATCTCCTGATGTGCACTCCAAGTCCTTCGGGGGTCTTTCCTTCCAAAAATAACTTCTCCAGTTGATTTCGTTCCGTTTTGACTCCGTCTGATATTCCTTTTCCTCGAAACACTGAAATAGGCATAAAACAGCAAATCTGGGCTGGGCCTCCGGTTAATAGGTTAGTCCCAAAAATAATATAAAAGTGGATATTAAAGCCCAATATTGCCTAAATCAGTAGAGAAAGTAGCATGGAGCAATCAAAAATTATAGATACATTGGAGACGTATCAAGCATCCCCAAGCTTCATTCCTGCTTGTCCTCGAGTAGGTAAATGATAAAAAAGAATTTTTGATGCGGAGTGATACTTTGGCATAATTTCAATGTAAATCTTCTTAATTGTGATATGAATATTCAGATCTGAAAGATTCAAGACAAAAGTTCATATTGACACAAAAATAATAATACTTCAAGTATACTAATCAAAGCAATCATGTCTTCTCTAAATAACATGGCAAAAGAAAGTTCATCCCTACAAAATCATATAGTTAGACTATGCTTCATTTTCGTCACACAAAGATGTTCCCAACTTCTATACCCCCGATGACAAGCCAAGCAATTGTTTCAAACTTAAATAATCTCAAACCTTTTCAACTTTCACGCAATACATGAGCGTGATCCATGGATATAGCACTATGGGTGGAATAGAATATGATGATGGGGATTGTGTGGAGAAGACAAAAAAGGAGAAAGTCTCACGTTGACGAGGCTAATCAACGTGCTATGGAGATGCCCATCAATTGATGTCAACATGAGGAGTAGGGATTGCCATGCAACAGATGCACTAGAGCTATGAATGCTCAAGAAAAGAAAACTAGTGGGTGTGCATCCAACTTGCTTGCTCATGAAGACCTAGGGCATTTGAGGAAGCCCATCGTAGGAATATACAAGCCAAGTTCTTTAATGAAAAATTCCCACTAGTATAAAAAGGACAACTTATGAGACTCACTACATGAAGAACAAGGTGCTACTTTGAAGCACAATATATGAGACTCACTACATGAAGAACAAGGTGCTACTTTGAAGCACAAGTGTGGAAAAAGAGATAGTAGCATTGCCCTTTTTATTTTCTTTTTTTTTGGGCCTTTCTTTTTTTCTTTTTGGCCTTTCTCTTTTTTTTATTTGGACAATGCTCTAATAATGATGATCATCACACTTCTATTGATTACAACACAAGGATTACAACTCAAAACATAGAACAAGATATGACTCTATATGAACGCCTCCGGCGGTGTACCGGGATGGTGCAATGAATCAAGAGTGACATGTATGAAAAATAATGCATGGTGGCTTTGCCACAAATACAATGTCAACTAAATAATGCATGGTGGCTTTGCCACCACCCAAGTCGCGGCAATCGAGCCCGACGAATCTCTCTACGGCCTGTTCGACCTGTCGACTGGCTCCACAGAGACTGCATCCGAGTGCGACAACAGTGATCCAGCGGCGGAGGTCCTGATGGTCAATGGACCACACGGTCCACCCGGCTTTCCTGGTGCCGAGGGAGGTGACGACGGAGGCGATCCGTCGCACGCCCATGAGGAATACCTCCCCGAGCCCCTCAATTCGCTGCAGAGGGAAGAACTTCGCCGCCGGAACATGGATGCACTTCACACTCCTATCATTGGAGAAACCCCTGAGGCTCGCGCCTTAGAGGACGCGCGCTTGGCCAACCTGGCTGAGTGCACTCGACAGGAGAACCTTCAGCGAGCACTCGATGAGCGTGCGCGGCAACGGGTCCTGGACTTCAGTCGACGTCAGCTCTTTCCACCTCCGACTCAGGTATATCGAACTTCGATTTAGAATTTAGCAGTTGCAGCCCGTATAGCAGAATCAATTCAGCCTTCCCAGTCAGAGGCTGGCAGAAGCTTGATGCAGATCAGAGATTTGCTCCGGGCAGCAGGAGATCAAAATTCAGCTGTATCACAGTCGTGGAACAGGATTCGGAGCAAATCCGTGGTTACGAATACGGTCCAGTCGGCTCATAGCCCCAGATCGCCCCCGAGGCGTGAAGGGCGTGGAGACCGGCATGATCCGTACAAGAACCATGAGCAGTATGATCACCGACTCAATCGCGATGATCGACGTCGAGTGCCCACCCCTCCCCCAAGGGGTGGATCCTACGCACCTCGATAGCACG
Source organism: Triticum dicoccoides (assembly GCF_002162155.2). Classification (NCBI taxonomy): domain Eukaryota; kingdom Viridiplantae; phylum Streptophyta; class Magnoliopsida; order Poales; family Poaceae; genus Triticum; species Triticum dicoccoides. Next base: position 136,631,317 of record NC_041381.1, read on the forward strand.
ATGATAGACGCCAGCACAGTGGCGAGCGAAGAATTCCAGTCGACCCCAGGGAACCAGGCTTTGATGCGAGATCCATCATCGTTCATGGTCTGGTCGACCGGAACAGAGCTCATAGAGAGGGTCACGACAGAGATGTACCCACCAGCAGCCGAGTGCATGTCTCCGGACCAGAGTGTTTCAGCAAAGCCATCAGGGCCGCAGTGATTCCTCCCAACTTCAGGTTGACGACTGGAGTCAGTAAGTTCAATGGTGAGTCTAAGCCCGATACTTGGCTTGAGGACTACCGAGTGGCTGTCCAGATCGGCGGCGGAAATGACGAGGTGGCCATGAAACATCTGCCTCTTATGTTGGAGGGATCAGCCATGGCATGGCTGAATCAGTTGACACCCAGCAGCATCTACACATGGGAAGATCTCTCTCGAGTGTTTGTCAGAACATTTGAAGGAACATGCAAGCGACCAGCAGGACTGATAAAGTTGCAATCTAGTGTGCACAAGTCGAATGAGACTTTGAGGGATTACATCCAGAGATGGATCACATTACATCACACGATAGAGAATGTATCTGATCACCAGGCAGTCTGCGCCTTCAAGGAAGGCGTTAAGTACAGAGAGCTAAGCCTGAAATTCGGTCGAACCGAAGACATGTCTCTGAGTCGAATAATGGAGATATCCACCAAATATGCCAATGGTGAGGAAGAGGATCGGCTCCGGAGTGGCAAGCACAAGTCAGTCGCCCAGGAAACCGGAGGAGGGAACTCCAGTTGGAAGCAAAAGCGGAAAGCCGAGCCAGCTGCTCCTGGAGAAGCCTTGGCCATGACTCAAGGAAAGTTCAAAGGGAAGCCCAAAGGGCCTTGGAACCCCAAGAAAGTGAAGGATAAAGAAGGAAATGACGTGATGGATTTACCGTGTCACACCACACAAAGAAAGATGAAGAGGGTAATTTCATTTACCCGAAGCATACCACTCGGCAGTGTCGACTCCTAATACAGCAGTTCTGAGGGAAACAGTCCAAGGATAAAGAAAAGGAGTCAGACAAAGTTGAGGACAAGGGGGATAGTGACGAGAAATATCCTCAGGTCAATTCCACTCTGGTGATTTTTGCTGACGTTGAGAGCAAAAGTCGACTAAAAGTTATAAATCGAGAGGTGAATATGGTTGCTCCGGCGACACCCAATTATCTAAAGTGGTCTCAAACGGCCATCACATTCGACTAGTCTGATCACCCGACGCACATAGCCACCCCTGGGAGGCAGGCTCTGGTGGTCGACCCAGTCGTCGAAGGTACTCGACTGACTAAAGTGTTGATGGATGGCGGCAGTAGTTTGAACATACTGTACGCAGAGACACTGGAAGGGATGGGCATTCCGATGTCCAGACTCAGCACAAGCAACATGAGTTTTTATGGAGTCATTCCTGGCAAGAAGGCCGCGTCACTCAGCCATATTGCTCTCGATGTGGTTTTTGGTGATTCCAAAAACTTCCGCAAAGAAAAGTTGACATTTGAGGTTGTGGATTTCCAAAGTGCCTACCACGCCATTTTGGGTAGGCCAGCTTATGCACGTTTTATGGCTCGACCATGTTACATGTACCTCAAATTGAAGATGCCTGGCCCTAAAGGCGTGATCACTGTTACTGGTAATCGCAAGAAGGTGGAAGAGTGCTTTCAGAAAGTCTCAAAGATCGCCGATGCTCAAATGGAAGCAGAAGAGTGGCATGAACACCAGAGAAATGCAGACCCGAGTGATTTGTTATGAGCGAAGAAGTCCGCTACGGAATCAGCATTTCAGTAGTCCGGTGAGACAAAGCCAGTTCACATCCACCCGACTGACCCCAACGCTGCTCCTACTAATATCTCCACAACACTCGACCCAAAATAGGAAGAAGCGCTCATCCAGTTCCTCCGTGAGAACTGGGACATCTTTGCATGGAAACCTTCTGACATGCCAGGTGTACCCAGGGGGCTGGCTGAGCACCGTCTACGAGTCGATTCAAAGGCAAAACCTGTCAAGGAACATCTGCGGCGGTCTGCCGTCCAGAAAAGGAAGGCTATTGGTGAAGAGGTGGCTCGGCTCTTAGCAGCAGAGTTTATCCGAGAGATTTACCACTCCGAGTGGCTCGCCAATGTTTTCATGGTCCCCAAGAAGGACAAGTCACTTCGCATGTGCATCAACTTTAAACATATCAATCGGGCCTGCCCGAAATATCATTTTCCTCTCCCCCGCATCGACCAAATAGTCGACTCGACTGCGGGATGTGAGCGATTGTCTTTCTTAGACGCCTATTCCGGGTACCATCAGATCCGTCTGTATGGACCCGATGAGATCAAAAGAGCTTTCATCACCCCATTCGGGTGCTTCTGTTATGTCACCATGCCATTCGGCCTCAAGAATGCCGGAGCCACATTCATCAGGATGGTTCAGAAGTGTTTGCTCACTCAAATCAGTCGGAATGTGGAAGCATACATGGATGACATTGTGGTCAAGTCACGGAAAGGTTCCGACCTGCTGACTGACCTCGCTGAAACATTAGCCAACCTCAGGAGGTATGATATCAAGCTTAATCCATCCAAGTGCACATTCGGAGTTCCTGGCGGAAAGTTGCTCGGTTTTCTCGTTTCCGAACGAGGAATCGACGCAAACCCAGAGAAAGTGGGCACTATACTCCGAATGAAATGACCTGTGCGTGTGCACGATGTTCAGAAGCTTACTGGTTGCTTGGCCACTTTAAGTCGATTCATCTCTCGTCTCGGTGAGAAGGAATTGCCTCTTTACCGACTGATGAAGAAGTCAAACAAGTTTGAGTGGATTCCTGAAGCTGATGCAACGTTTGCAGAGTTAAAAACCCTGCTTTCCACCCAGCCGGTGCTTGCTGCCACGATCAGCAAAGAGCCTTTGCTGCTTTACATTGCAGCCACAAGACAAGTCGTCAGTACAGTACTTACGGTTGAGCGAGAAGAAGAAGGGAAAACCTTCAAAGTTCAGCGCCCAATATATTATATTTCTGAAGTCCTGACCCCATATAGGCAAAGATACCCTCATTATCAGAAGCTTGTATATGGGATTTATATGACCATGAAGAAAGTTTCTCACTACTTCTCTGACCATACCATCACAGTCGTCAGCGACGCCCCATTATCAGAGATTCTGCGTATGGCCATTTCACTCGGCGTCCGTTGCCTCATGGTCTACGGCGACTCGGATTTAGTGGTTAACCAAGTGATGAAAGAGTGGGATGTCAGAAGCCCAGCTATGACTGGTTACTGCAAGGCAGTAAGAAAGCTGGAGAAGAAATTCGAGGGGTTAGAGCTTCATCACATACCCGACTGAAAAATCAAGCAGCTGATGACTTGGCGAAGATAGGTTCCAAAAGAGAAGCCATTCCCAGTGGCGTGTTTTTGGAGCATGTTCACGCGCCGTTAGTTCAAGAGGATCCTTTCACCGAAGAAGCCCCGCAGCCAAAAAGTGCCACGGATCCGACTGAAGTTGAGGTCCCAGCCGTAGTCGACCTAATCATGGAAGTTCTGGTTATCACTCCCGACTGGACAGTGCCTTACATCACGTATATCCTAAGGAAAGAGCTCCCAGAGAATGAAGAAGAGGCTCGGCAGATCGTACGTCGATCCAAGACCTTTACTGTCATGAAGGGACAGTTGTACAGAGAAAGTGCGACTGGAGTCAGCCAGAAATGCATAACGCCGGAAGAGGGTCGAATGATTCTCAATGACATCCACTCAGGGACCTGTGGCCATCATGCATCCTCTCGGACCATCGTGGCTAAAGCATACCGAGCGGGTTTTTACTGGCCCATAGCAAATGAAAGGGCGAAAGAGATAGTCGACAACTGTGAAGGATGCCAGTTCTACTCCAATATGTCACACAAGCCCGCCTCAGCCTTGAAGACCATTCCAGTCATCTGTCCTTTCACTGTTTGGGGGTTAGATATGGTTGGACCACTGAGAATTGGTAGGAGCGGCTTCACCCATGTACTGGTGGCAGTCGACAAGTTCACCAAGTGGATCGAAGCCAAGCCCATTAAAAATCTTGATGCTGGCACTACCATCAGCTTCATCAGAGAATTGATATTCGGATATGGAGTTCCGCATAGCATCATCACTGATAATGGGTCAAACTTCAATTCCGATCAATTCAAAGCCTTCTGCGCTTCTCAAGGCACATGAGTCGACTATGCTTCAGTCGCCCACCCCCAGTTGAATGGACAAACAGAAAGAGCAAACGGCCTAATTCTCAAAGGACTGAAACCCCAGTTGATGCGTGACCTCAAGCACGCAGCAGGCACGTGGGTCGACGAACTTCCATCAGTTCTTTGGGGATTGAGGACTACTCCAAATCGGTCGACTGGGAGAACTCCGTTCTTTCTGGTCTACGGAGCTGAGCGGTTCTGCCAAGTGACCTGCTTCACAATGCACCCCGAGTCGAGCTCTACTCTGAAGTCGAAGCAGAACAAGCCCGGAAGGACGCAGTCGACCTTCTAGAAGAAGAAAGAGAGATGGCCATGATCCGATCGACCATCTATCAGCAAGACTTGCGCCGATTCTATGCCAGAAATGTGAAGAGCCGAGCCTTCCAAGAAGGAGACTTGGTCCTCCGAGTGGACCAACAGAAGCCACACAAACTCGCCCCTACTTGGGAAGGCCCCTTCATTGTTACCGAAGTTCTCCACAATGGAGCATACCGTCTTTACAACATCGATCGCCAGATTGACAAGCCACAAGCTTGGAATGCGGATCTACTCCGCCACTTTTACACTTAAGTACTCACTCGGATGAGATGTAATAAAAGTACTCCTATAGTTTATCTATTAAAGACAAAAGTGTTATAATTTTCCCATTAATTGTTGCCACTTTTGCTTGTGTAAGAAATCCCCCAGTGGGTGTCTTAGCTGCGAATCCGTTTCGCCTAAGTTTGTAAAAAAAATTCCTGCCGAGTGACGAGCAAGCCTCTCACTCGGAGACTTAGCTGCGAATCCGTTTCGCCTAAGTATTTGAAATCCTACCGAGTGGAGAGAAAACCTCCCACTCGGGGGCTTAGCTGCGAATCCATTTTCCCCTAAGTGTTTGAAATCCTGCCGAGTGGAGAGCAAACCTCTCACTCGGGGGCTTAGCTGCGAATCCGTCTCGCCTAAGTGTTTGAAATCCTACCGAGTGGAGAGCGAACCTCCCACTCAGGGGCTTAGCTTCCGTCCAGTACTCGCCTAAGTGTTTAAAAATCCTACCGAGTGGAGAGCAGACCTCCCACTCATGGGCTTAGCTGCAGTCCAGCACTCGCCTAAGTATGAAATTCATTCCGATCCGCAAGGACGACAAGGTGCAGGTCGACTGCTACCTTCTCCTTCGAGCTACGACACAAATGCAATGAGAAACAATAAAAATCCTACCGAGTGTTGAGCCTGTCTCCCACTCGAGGGCTTAGCTGCGATCCAGTACTCACCTAAGTATTTAAAATCCTACCGAGTGGTGAACCTGCCTCTCACTCAGAGGCTTAGCCGCAGCCCAGTGCTCGCCTAAGTGTTTAAAATCCTACCGAGTGGTGAATCTGCCTCTCACTCGGGGGCCTAGCTGCAGCCCAGTGCTCGCCTAAGTGTTTAAAATCCTACCGAGTGGTGAATCTGCCTCTCACTCGGAGGCTTTGCTGCAGCCCAGTGCTCGCCTAAGTGTTTAAAATCCTACCGAGTGGTGAACCTGCCTCTCACTCGGAGGCTTAGCCGCAGCCCAGAGCTCGCCTAAGTGTTTAAAATCTTACCGAGTGATGAATCTGCCTCTCACTTGGAGGCTTAGCTACAGCCTAGTGCTCGCCTAAGTGTTTAAAATCCTAACGAGTGGTGAGTCTGACTCACACTCGGAGGCTTAGCTGCAGTCCAGCACTCACCTAAGTACGAAAATCGTTCCGACCCGCAAGGACGACAAGGTGCAGGTCGACTGTTATCTTCTCCTCCGGGCTCTGGTACAAATACCACATGCGCTCTACAAGGACGACGAGGTGTAGGTCGACTGATTACCTTCTCCTCTGGGCTCCGGTACAAATACCACGTGCGCTCTGCAAGGACTATGAGGTGCAGGTCGACTGTTACCTTCTCCTCCGGGCTTCAGCACAAATACAACATGCATTCTACAAGGTCGGCAATGTGCAAGTCGACTGCTACCTTCTCCTTCGAGCTTCGGCACAAATACAATGTGCGCTTCATCCTGGGTCACAAGGACGCAAGTCGACTGAAATCTGTGCTCCAGCCCGCAAGAGCAAGTCCCAAGCACGAAAATATATTCCGAGCGAAGAACAATGTCATTCGAAGACAATTGCAAACATATTCAACCGCAAAGCCAAGTTCAGATAGCATCCTACGGATCCAGAAGTACTCGGGCATCCAGCCTGTTAAAGTTTATCGGTTACAAAAACCACTCGGCATTCCGAGGCAAATTTAAGGTATCAAGTGTCGTGGTTCTAAATCTGACAGTAGAATAGGGGGTAGGTATGGAGAGGCAAGATCCTAGCTATGGAGCAGTTGTGCACACAAGTGTTTTACTAGTTCAGGCCCTTCTCAGAGGAAGTAACAGCCCTACGTCTCGGAGCCCGGAGGCAGTCGACTGGATTATGTGTGTGAGAGTTGCAGGGGTGCGAACCCCTCTAACAGTGGAGGGGGGTGCCTTATATAGAGGACGCCAAGACCCCAGCCAGCCCACGTAGCGGAGGGTTAAAGTACATTAAGGTTTGGCGTTACTGGTAACGCCTTACATGAAGTGTCATCACGACCATTAAGACTACTTAATTATAGACCGTTTGGATACAGAGTAGATCTTGAACTCTTGGTGGTCGAGTGAGTCTTCATGGTCGAGTGTCTTCAGGTTCGTCGAGTGTCTACTAGTCCATCGAGTGGAGTTCCTCTTGGTCGACTAGAAGACGACTTCTTCTAAAAGATGTCCTTGGGGAGGGTACCTTGGACAGGTTCATGACCCCACCCTAGGTACATGACTTCATCAGTAGCCCCCGAATGGATCGAGGTTTGAGTGAGGAAGGAGTTGGCAATCTTTCCGACCTGCTTTCTGGTGCTGTAAAGGTGTTTTGCTCTAGATCAATGACTTTCAAGTGAGGGTGTCAACTTTCGTTCAGTCGCCTTGATCCATTATTTATATCTGTCGAGTGAACTTGATGAACTTGGAGATTTCCGAGCGATGGATCGCAGGAGATCTTCCGTCTGACAAGTTGCGCTGTGGTTAGCGGATTTAGTGGGATCCGAATTTTGGGGAGCGCGCGAAGCGGAGAAGACCGCGGTACTCGGATGGGATAAGGCAGGGATGCCTCAATTCCCGCGCCACCTTTTTCGCCACGTATCGCATGCGCGACTGTTTCGGGATTTGACAGGATCGCCCGGGCCTACCTGTCGGCCACTCGGAAGTGACTCCATATAAGGAACCTGGCGGAGGTTTTTTGAACAGTGCCTCCTCATTTTTTTCCCTCGTCTCCAGATTCATCCGCTGCACCCACCAACTGCCTAGCGCCGCTGCTCCGTTCCAGCCTCGTCGGCGACAATGGTGAAAGAGAAGACGGCGGCCTTGGAGCGGGCGAAGAAGGCGACGGTGAAGGTGAAGGGGAGAGCTACCATTCAAGGGAGATCCTCATCGCGGTCCCATTTGCCGCAAGGTTGGATCCAGGGTGATTGGATCCGCTCGACCATCACCCAAAAGGATCTCGACGACCTGGCCAACGAAGGCCTGGTTGCGCACGGGGCGGCGAGGCTCCCGGGGACGGAGTGGCAGCCACAGCCTCAGGAGGGTGAGTGTGTCCTCTTGGCGACTCATGTAGATCGAGGGTTCTCTCTACCACCGCATCTTTCTTTCAGAGGGTTTCTGAATTTCTTTGGGGCTCAGCTTCACCACTTTACACCCAATTCCATTGCCTATCTCGCTGCTTTTGTATCTTTGTGTGAAAACTTCTTGGGTTGTCGGCCCCACTGGGGCCTCTTCAAACACATATTCACTTGTCGTTCTCAGACGGTGAAAAAGGCCAGCCCCAACGACGAGAGAACTCAGGTAATCTAGATGTGTGGGGGTCTTAGGGTCCAGATGAGGAGTAAGAGCGCTTTCCCAGCTATGACCCTTCCCGAGTCAGTTAGAGGGTGGCAGTGGACCTGGTTCTGCTGCCAAGACCAGCCGACGCCAGGGCAGTCGACTGGGCTCCCTCCCTTCTCTATGAGTCGAGTGAACAAGCCATCCTCTCTGAAAGTAGTTCCGGAGGAGAAGGCTCAGGTTAAAATGTTGATGGAGCGAGTAGTCCAGTTGATTCGTGATGGTGTGACTGGCATGGACCTTCTGGAGGTTTTCCTTCGGCGGCGCATCCAACCGCTCCAGTACCGGGGCCACCCGATGTGGTTGTACTCTGGTACTGAAGACACCACTCGGGTCCACCCAGAGGAGGTCGATGATGCCACACTGGAGAGGTGGATGACTGCCATTACGGGGAACAAGGACAACCCTCATGGAGCCAGGAGGATCCCGCCACTCGACCAATCTTATGAAGCGGACAAGGTATGACCACTTTTCTCTGATTGCTCCATCCGTTCTGTTTCGTCGTAGATCAGTCGATTGACTTTTGTCTTGCTTGTTGTCTTTCAGGAAACTACCGAGTTGTACTCGATGCCCAACGGGGCGCAAGCACAGGCCGAAGAGGAGGAAGGAAGTGGAGGCGAAAGTCAAGAGGAGTGGGAATCGGATGCCGATGAGGGTGATGAAGATGCAGGCTCTGATGAGGAGGAAGAGGAGGAGGAAGTTGTGCCTCCTCGTTCCGAAAGGAGGTCCAAGCTCGCCCCCGACCCTGCGGCCGAACGCGGCCAGGGAGTCGTGCCTGCTGGGCAGTCGACGAAACACCCTCGGACAACTTCACCGGCACCGACTGAAAAGGCGTCGAAGCAACCCCGAGCGGCCCCGACAAAACCGGTGAAGGCCCTACCAAAGATGAGGATGGAGATTCCGACTGTTTCTGGGTAACGGCATAACTCATGTTTTTCATTCTTGGTCGACTCAATTGCTGACCGACTGATATTTGAAATTGCAGTGCTGCTACTTCTGAGACTTCAGCCAGGCACGAGGATCAAGAAATGGAAGAAGCTGCTACTTCTCATCCTGGTATGATCTGCGCGGTTTCGCTTTCGGTCGATTGAATCTTTATTTTTGACTTTGAACTTCTTCTGCAGCTCTACCTAGCGTTGTCATCGATCTCCCTGACGATGACGATGAAGCGCCACTGAGGCAGAGGAGGAGCAGGAAGGCGACTGTTGGCAAGGCTTCTCAGGTTGTGTCAGCACCTAGACCACTGATTCCAGAGGGGAGTAACGTTGCTCGGGCTACCATGTCCTTTGCGGAGCCGTTGACGGTTGCCCGCCCTTCGTCGTCGACTGCTGACCCACCTTCTCTCTTCTCCACCTACCACGTCCCGGAGGACCAAGCAAGCGCTGCCAAGGAAGCCATACGCCAGGCCGGGATTATAATGGAGCAGGTGAAGGCGACCCGAACCACCAGCCAAGCAGCTTATGACGTGAGTTCAGCTCTCCAGAGTAATGTCCAGGTTAGTTAAACATCGATTGGGAATCTTGATGTCTGTCATGCACCCACTAGGTGTGTCAATTCTACGGTGGACTGCTGGCAGTCAACTGTAGCCTTTAGGTCTTGAGATTTCTCACTTTACTTGTTTTACTCGAGCTTGGTCGAGTGGAATAATAGAACTGGTGGGGGCACGCTGAGTGCACCCACTGGGTGTAGTCCCTGAGACTGTGGTCGATTGCTGGCAATCGGCTATGGTCTGATTTTTTTTGCTAACAGTTAACTGCTTCCAGTCGACTAATCGACTCTGAGTCTAGCTAATAGAACTAGTGGGGGCACGCTGAGTGCACCCACTGGGTGTAGTCCCCGAGACTACAGTTGAATGTTTAGATTCAGCTGTAGTCTTAGAAATACTATGATTTTTCTTTTAGTCACTCGGAAGTGATCTGTCGTTGATCTCTGTCGACAGAACTTTCGCAGAAATCTTGTGACCTTGTTTCTCGTTATACCGAATTGGAGAACAAGCATATCCAGCTTGAACTTGACCAAAAGCTTGTCCAAGAGAACTTTACGAAGTCGAAGGAGGAGGCAAAATGTATGTTTGGTGAGAATCTTGACGACTGTCCTTGCTTCTTGCCTGTCTCCGAGTCTGATCTTATTGTGATTTTTGCAGAAAAACTGAGGGATGCTCTAAAGAAGAAGGACCTTGACCTCGCCGAGGCATAGAAAGCGGCTTCGGACAAGACAAAACTTGCAGAAGAGAAGTTGGCTTCTGTCAACAAACTTGAAGAGGAAAACACTAATCTGAAAGCTGCTCTCGACGTGGCCAACCAAGAAGTCACTTGACTGAAGAATGCCAATATGATCCTGAGCGACAAAGCTGGCGAACTGGCGGGAAAGAAGAATGACTTTGAGGTTTATCTGGGAGGACTCGCCAAGAAGTTATTCCTCATGCTCGAAGGTATCCCCTTATCTCCAATTGGTAATTACTGACTTGCTGTAAGGGCATTAGCTTATCCTTGAATCGTGTCCACAGAATTTTGCCAAAACTTTGAAGAGGAGACTAGTCGAGTGGAGATTGGCTTGGATCCCATCAATTCTCCGGTGAAGGATGAAACTGCTATGAACGTGCTCTGCCTCGAGTCTCACGTTGCTGTAGTGGTCGATTACCTTGCAAGACTGAAGGCCGCAACGTCGCGCATCGACACATCGCTCTGGCCAGAAGAAACGCTTCAGAACGACCTTGATTCGCTGATGACTCGACTGAACGAATTTCCAAGTCGAGTGCAAGAATGGAAGAAGTCTTCTGCCAGGTGTGGTGCTGACGTCGCTCTGTCCTTGGTCCGCATCCACTGCAAGGAAGCGAGAGAAGACAAGCTGGTGTCCCTCAAGGTGGCCAACACTAGGAAGCATGACTTCCGTTCTTTCATGGAGACCTTCATCGCGGCTGCCACTCGGATCACAGATGGGATCGACCTGGACGAGTTTGTTGCGCCTTCCAGCCCTCCGCAGGAGGGGTAAAAAACTTCTATGCTCGATGATTTGAATTTGCCTCGGAATGCCGAGTGATTTTTGTAACCGACAAACTTTAACAGGCTTGATGCCTGAGCACTTCTGGGTCCGTAGGACGTTATCCGAACTTGATTTGCCGTTGAAATATGTTTGCTTCTTTCGGACAACCATCTTCTTTGGGTTGGAATATATACTAGTATCTGTAATGCTCTTTTGCAGGTAGGAGTGAAGCACAAATTGCAATCGACTTGTGCTCGTCATGTTTGGGCGAGTGTTGGGCTGCAACCAAGCCTCCGAGTGAGAAACTTGTTCTCCACTCGGAAGGATTTTAGAAACTTAGGCGAGCACTGGGCTGCAGCTAAGCCCCCGAGTGGGAGGTTTGCTCTCCACTCGGTAGGATTTTAGAAACTTAAGCGAGCACTGGGCTGCAGCTAAGTCCCTGAGTGGGAGGTTTGCTCTCCACTCGGTAGGATTTTAGAAACTTAGGCGAACACTGGGCTGCAGCTAAGCCCCCGAGTGGGAGGTTTGCTCTGCACTCGGTAGGTTTTTTAAAAACTTAGGCGAGCACCGGGCTGCAGCTAAGCCCCCGAGTGGGAGGTTGCTCTCCACTCGGTAGGTTTTTTAGAAACTTAGGCGAGCACTGGGCTGCAGCTAAGCCCCCGAGTGGGAGGTTTGTTCTCCACTCGGTAGGATTTTAGAAACTTAGGCGAGCACTGGGCTGCAGCTAAGCCCCCGAGTGGGAGGTTTGCTCTCCACTCGGGAGGATTTTAGAAACTTAGGCGAACACTGGGCTGCAGCTAAGCCCCTGAGTGGGAGGTTTGCTCTCCACTCGGTAGTTTTTTTAGAAACTTAGGCGAGCACTGGGTTGCAGCTAAGCCCCCGAGTGGTAGGTTTGCTCTCCACTCGATAGGATTTTCGTGGCACGGCTTTGGAGGAGAAGGTAGCAGTCGACCCGCGCTTCATCCTCCTTGCGGAACACATGTTGTGTTTATGACGTAGCTCGGAAGGAGGAAGCAGGGGTCGACCTGCGCCTCGTCCTCCTTGCGAAGCGTACGATATCTTTTATTCTTAGGCGAACACTAGGTTGCAGCTAAGCCTCCGAGTGGAAGACTGACTTATCACTCGGTAGGATTTTCAAAAACTTAGGTGAGCACTGGGCTGCAGCTAAGCCCCCGAGTGGAAGGCTGGCTTACCACTCGGTAGGATTTTGTTTACTTAGGCAAGTACTTGGACTGTAGCTAAGCCTCCGAGTGGAAGGCTGGCTCACCACTCGGTAGGATTTTGTTTAATCTTAGGCAAAACAGATTCACAGCTAAGCCTCCGAGTGGAAGGCTGGCTCACCACTCGGTAGGATTTTGTTTAACTTAGGCGAAACGGATTCGCAGCTAAGCCTCCGAGTGGAAGGCTGGCTTACCACTCGGTAGGATTTTTTACAACCTTAGGCGAAATGGGTTCGCAGCTAAGCCACCCACTGGGGGACAGATTTATGAGAACAAAAGCAATAACAATTACTTAGAAAATTATGAAACTCTTGTCTTTGATGAATACACTACATGAGTATTTTATTACAACTCATCCGAGTGAAAAACTTAAGTATAAAAAGGGCGGAGCAGGTCCGCGTTCCATGCTCGGGGCTCGTCAATCTGGTGCTCGACATTGTAAAGGCGGCATGCCCCATTATGGAGAACCTTGGTGACAATGAAGGGACCTTCCCAAGTAGGAGCAAGCTTGTGTGGTTTCTGCTGATCCACACGGAGAACTAAATCTCCCTCCTGGAAAGCTCGACTCTTCACATTTCTGGCATGGAAGTGACACAAGTCCTGCTGGTAAATGGTCGATCGGATCAAGGCCATCTCTCTTTCTTCTTCTAGAAGGTCGACCACGTCCTGTCGGGCTTGCTCTGCTTCAGCTTCGGTGTAGAGTTTGACTCGGGGTGCGTTGTGAAGCAGGTCACTCGGCAAGACTGCTTCAGCTCCGTAGACCAAGAAGAAGGGAGTCCTCCCAGTCGACCGGTTTGGCGTGGTCCTTAATCCCCATAGCACCGACGGAATTTCGTCGACCCATGCACCAGCTGCGTGCTTGAGGTCGCGCATCAGTCGGGGTTTCAACCGTTTGAGAATTAAGCCATTTGCTCGTTCTGCTTGTCCATTCGACTGGGGGTGAGCGACTGAAGCATAGTCGACTCGTGTACCCTGAGATGTGTAGAAGGCTTTGAATTCTTCGGAGTCGAAGTTTGACCCATTGTCTATGATGATGTTGTGTGGAACTCCATATCTGAATACCAACTCCCTGATGAAGCTGATGGCGGTGCCGGCATCCAGATTCTTGATGGGTTTAGCCTCAATCCACTTGGTGAACTTGTCGACTGCTACCAATACATGGGTGTAGCCGTTTCCAACCCCCATACAGCGAAAGGCCAGACGAGTGGAATGGTCTTCAAGGCTGAGGTGGGTTTGTGCGACATATTGGAGTAGAATTGACATCCTTCACACTTGTCGACTATCTCTTTTGCCATCTCGTTTGCTCTGGGCCAGTAAAAACCCGCTCGGTATGCTTTAGCCACGATGGTCCGAGAAGACGCATGATGGCCACAGGTCCCCGAGTGGATGTCGTTGAGAATCATTCGACCTTCTTCCGGTGTTATGCATTTCTGGCTGACTCCAGCCGCACTTTCTCTATACAACTGTCCCCTCATGACGGTGAAGGCTTTGGATCGGCGGACGATCTCTTGAGCCTCTTCTTCATTCTCGGGGAGCTCTTTCCTCAGAATATAGGCGATATAAGGTACTGTCCAGTCGGGAGTGATGACCAGAACTTCCATGATTAAGTCGACCACAGCTGGGACCTCGACTTCAGTCGGATCTGTGGCGCTTTTTGGCTGCGGGGCTTCCTCAGTGAAAGGATCTTCTTGAACCGACAGCGTGTGAACATGCTCCAAAAACACGCCACTCGGAATGGCTTCTCTCTTTGAACCTATCTTCGCCAAGTCATCGGCTGCTTGATTTTTTAGTCGGGGAACGTGATGGAGCTCTAATCCCTCAAATTTCTTCTCCAGCTTTCTGACTGCATTGCAGTAACCAGTCATGGCTGGGGTTCTGACGTCCCACTCCTTCATCACTTGGTTGACCACTAAGTCCGAGTCGCCGTAGACCATGAGGCGATGGACGCTGAGTGAAATGGCCATACGCAACCCGTACAAGAGTGCTTCATATTCTGCTTCATTGTTGGAGGAATCAAAGTGAATCTGGAGTACATATCTGAGCTTATCTACTCGGGGGGAAACCAAGACCACCCCGGCACCGGAACCATTCAGCATTTTGGAGCCATCGAAGAACATAGTCCAATGCTCCGAGTGAACTTGGGTCGGTAACTGCTGTTCAGTCCACTCGGCGAGGAAATGTGCTATTGCTTGGGACTTGATAGCTTTCTTTGCCTCAAATCTGATATCTAGGGGAAGAAGTTCAATCGTCCATTTTGCCACTCGACCGGTTGCGTCTCTGTTGTGCAGAATCTTTGATAAGGGGGCGTCGGTGACGACTGTGATAATTTGGTCAGAGAAGTAGTGATCAACTTTCTTCGTGGTCATATAAATCCCATATACAAGCTTCTGATAATGAGGGTATCGTTGCTTAGAAGGGGTCAGGACTTCAGAAATGTAATATACTGGGCGCTGAACTTTGAAGGCTTTCCCTTCTTCTTCCCGCTCGACCGTAAGTATAGTACTGACGACTTGTCCTGTGGCTGCAACGTAAAGCAGCAAAGGCTCTTTGCTGATTGGGGTAGCAAGCACCGGCTGGGTGGAAAGCAGGGTTTTTAACTCTGCAAATGTTGCATCAGCTTCAGGAGTCCACTCGAACTTGTCTGACTTCTTCATCAATCGGTAAAGAGGCAATGCCTTCTCACCGAAACGAGAGATGAATCGACTTAAAGCAACCAAGCAACCAGTAAGCTTCCGAACATCGTGCACATGCACATGTCGTTTCATTTGGAGTATTGTGCCTACTTTCTCTGGGTTTGCATCGATTCCCCTTTCGGTAACGAGAAAACGGAGTAACTTTCCACCAGGAACTCCGAATGTGCACTTGGATGGGTTAAGCTTGATATCGTACCTCCTGAGGTTGGCAAATGTTTTAGCGAGGTCAGTCAGGAGGTCGGAACCTTTCCGTGACTTGACCACAATGTCATCCATGTACGCTTCCACATGCCGACTGATTTGAGTGAGTAAACACTTCTGAATCATCCTCATGAACGTGGCTCCGACATTCTTGAGGCCGAATG
Organism: Triticum dicoccoides; assembly: GCF_002162155.2. Lineage (NCBI taxonomy): Eukaryota > Viridiplantae > Streptophyta > Magnoliopsida > Poales > Poaceae > Triticum > Triticum dicoccoides. Next base: position 136,646,656 of record NC_041381.1, read on the forward strand.
GCATGGTGACATAACAGAAGCACCCGAATGGGGTGATGAAAGCCGTTTTGATCTCATCGGGCCCAAACAGACGGATCTGATGGTACCCGGAATAAGCGTCCAAGAAAGACAGTCGCTCACATCCCGCAGTCGAGTCGACTATTTGGTCGATGCGGGGAAGAGGAAAATGATCTTTCAGGCAGACCCGATTGATATGCTTAAAATCGATGCACATGCGAAGCGAGTTGTCCTTTTCGGGGACCATGACGACATTGGCGAGCCACTCGGAGTGATAAATCTCTCGGATAAACTCTGCTGCTAGGAGCCAAGCCACTTCCTCGCCAATAGCCTTCCTTTTCTGGGCGGCGGACCATCACAGATGTTCCTTCACAGGTTTTGATTTTGAATCGACTCGTAGATGATGCTCAGCCAGTCCCCTAGGTACACCTGGCATGTTAGAAGGTTTCCATGCAAAGATGTCCCAGTTCTCACAGAGGAACTGGATGAGCGTTTCTTCCTATTTGGGGTCGAGTGTTGTGGAGATATGAGTTGGAGCGGCGTTAGGGTCGGTCGGGTGGATGTGAATGGGTTTTGTCTCACCAGACGACTGGAATGCTGATTTCGTAGCAGGCTATTTGGCTCGCAACAAATCACTCGGGTCTGCATTCCTTTGGTGTTCCTGCCACCGTTCTGCCACCATCTGAGCATTGGCGATCTTTGAGCCTTTCTGGAAGCACTCTTCTGCCTTCTTGCGGTTACCAGTGACAGTGATCACGCCTTTAGGGCCAGGCATCTTTAGTTTGAGGTACACGTAACATGGTCGAGCCATAAAACGTGCATAAGCTGGCCTGCCCAAAATTGCATGGTAGGCACTCTGGAAATCCACAACCTCAAATGTCAGCTTCTCTTTGCGGAAATTCTTCGAATCACCAAAAGCTACATCAAGAACAATCTGGCCGAGTGATGCGGCCTTCTTGCCAGGGATGACTCCATAAAAACTCATGTTGCTTGTGCTCAGTCTGGACATCTGAATACCCATCCCTTTCAGCGTCTCAGCATACAGTATATTCAAACTGCTGCCGCCATCCATCAACACTTTGGTTAGTCGAGTGCCTTCAATGATGGGGTCGACCACCAGCGCTTGCCTCCCAGGGGTGGCTATGTGCGTGGGGTGGTCAGGTTGGTCGAATGTAATGGCAGTCTGAGACCACTTCAGGTAATTGGGGGTTGATGGAGCAGCCATATTCACCTCTCGGTTTATAACTTTCAGTCGGTTTTTGCTCTCAACATCGGCAAAAATCATCAAGGTGGAATTGACCTGCGGATATTCCTCGTCACTATCCTCCTTGTCCTCAACCTTGTCCGACTCTTTTTCTTTGTCGTTGGGCTGCTTCCCTTGGAACTGTTGTATCAGGAGTCGACACTGTCGAGTGGTATGCTTCGGGTAAATGAAATTACCCTCTTCGTCTTTCTTGGTGTGGATGTGACATGGTAAATCCAACATGTCATTTCCTTCTTTATCTTTTACTTTCTTGTGGTTCCAAGGCCCCTTGGGTTTCCCTTTGAACTTTCCTTGATTCAAGGCCAAGGATTCTCCAGGAGCGGCTGGCTCGGCTTTACACTTTTGCTTCCGACTGGAATTTCCACCTCCGGTGTCCTGGGCGACTTGTGTTTGCCGCTTCGGAGCCAATCCTCTTCCTGACCATTAGCATATTTGGTAGCTATTTCCATCATTTGAGTTAGAGACATGTCTCCGGTTCAACCGAATTTCAGGCTTAGCTCTCTGTATTTTACGCCCTCCTTGAAGGCGCAAACTGCCTGGTGATCCGATACATTCTCTACTGTGTGATGCAGCGTGATCCATCTCTGGATGTAATCCCTCAGAGTCTCATTCGACTTCTGTACACAAGATTGCAGCTTTGTCAGTCCCGCCGGTTGCTTGCACGTTCCTTCGAACGTCCTGACAAACCTTCGAGAGAGGTCCTCCCATGTGTAGATGCTGCTGGGTGTCAACTGATTCAGCCATGCCCTGGATGACCCTTCCAACATGAGAGGCAGATGCTTCATGGCCACCTCATCATTTCCACCGTCAATCTGAACAGCCACTCGGTAGTCCTCAAGCCAAGTAACAGGCTTGGACTCACCGTTGAACTTGCTGACTCCAGCTGCCAACCTGAAGTTGGGAGGAATCACCGCGGCTCTGATGGCTCTACTGAAACACTCTGGTCCGGAGACATGCACTTGGCTGCTGGTGGGTACATCTCTGTCATTGCCCTCTCTGTGGGCTCTGTTCCGGTCAACCAGACCTTGAACGATGATGGATCTCGCATCAAATCCTGGTTCCCTGGGGCCGACTGGAATTCTTCGCCCGCCACTGTGCTGGCGCCTGTCATCCTGCTGTCGAGGCATATATGATCCACCCCTCGGGGGAGGAGTGGGCACTCGACGTCGATCATTGCGATCAACTCGGTGATCATACTGCTCATAGTTCATGTACTGATCGTGTCGGTCGCCATGCCCTTCACGCCTCGGGGGCGATCTGGGGCCATGAGCCGACTGGACAGTATTCGCCGCCACGGACCTGCTATGAATCCTGTTCCGCAACTGCGACACAGCCGAATTCTGATCTCCTGCTGCCCAGAGCAAATCCCTGATCTGCATCAAGCCTCTACCAGCCTCTGACTGGGAAGGCTGAATCGACTCTGCTATACGTGTTGCAGCTGCCAAATTCTAGATCGGAGTGCGGTATACCTGAGTTGGAGGTTTAAAGAGTTGACATCGACTGGAGTCTGGAATCCGTTGCCGCGCGCGCTCGTCGAGTGCCCGCTGAAGGTTCTCCAGTCGAGTGCGCTCAGCTAGGTTGGCCAAGCACGCGTGCTCTAAGGCGCGAGCCTCAGGGGTTTCTCCAACGATCGGAGTATGAAGCGCATCCATGTTCCGGCGGCGAAGCTCTTCCCTCTGCTGCGAGTTGAGGGGCTCGGGGCGATACTCCTCATGGTCGTGCGACGGATCACCTCCGCCGTTGCCTCCCTCAGTGCCAGGAAAGCCGGGGGTAACATGCGGCCCATTGACCATCAGGACCTCCGCCGCCGGGTCACTGCTGTCGCACTCGGATGCAGTCTCTGCGGAGCCAGTCGACAGGTCGAACAGGCCATAGAGAGATTCGTCGGGCTCGATTGCCGCGACTTGGGCAGTGGTCGACTTGCGAGCCACTACATGCCTCACCCACCGCTGAAGCCTCGACCGACCGGAGTGCTTACGCCGGCGGGAAGCTGGGAGGGAGGATGACACGAAAACCGGCCGATACCGAGTCGACGGTTGCCGCAGAAGGACGCCACGGACGCATGCTCGAAAGTGCGTAGCTCTGCGGACTGGGAGCGCATCCACGTCGAGCGGAGCCTCCTGCAGCCAGGCAGAGTCGTCGACGACGAATGTGAGCGCGCCGATACGGATCTCGCGGCCCTCAACCAAAACTCCACCTGAAACCATGATGATGGGAATTGAAAAGATTGCAACTTCTCCAATAAGTCGCTAAGACACCTGCCCCACGGTGGGTGCCAACTATCGTGGTTCTAAATCTGACAGTAGAATAGGGGGTAGGTATGGAGAGGCAAGATCCTAGCTATGGAGCAGTTGTGCACACAACTGTTTTACGAGTTCATGCCCTTCTCGGAGGAAGTAACAGCCCTACATCTCGGAGCCCGGAGGCGGTCGACTGGATTATGTGTGTGAGAGTTGCAGGGGTGCGAACCCCTCTACCAGTGGAGGGGGGGTGGCTTATATAGAGGACGCCAAGACCCCATCCAGCCCACGTAGCGGAGGGTTAAAGTACATTAAGGTCTGGCATTACTGGTAACGCCTTACATAAAGTGTCATCACGACCATTAAGACTACTTAATTACAGACTGTTTGGATACAGAGTAGATCTTGAACTCCTGGTGGTCGAGTGAGTCTTCATGGTTGAGTGTCTTCAGGTTCTTCGAGTGTCTTCTAGTCCGTCGAGTGGAGTTCCTCTTGGTCGACTGGAAGACGGCTTCTTCTAAAAGATGTCCTTGGGGAGGGTACCTTGGATAGGTTCATGACCCTACCCTAGGTACATGACTTCATCATCAAGCATAGAAGTTTTTTACTCCTCCGGTGGAGGACTGGAAGGCGCGACGAACTCGTCTAGGTCGATTCCATCAGCAATCCGAGTGGCAGCAGCAATGAATGTCTCCATTAAGGATCGGAAGTCATGCTTCTTAGTATTGGACACCTTGAGGGACGCCAGCATTTCCTCTCGTGCATCTTTGCAGTGGACACGGAGTAAAGGCAGAGCTACATCAGCACCGCACCTGGCAGAAGACTTCTTCCACTCTTGCACTCGGCCTGGGATTTCATTCAGTCGAGTCATCAAAGACTTGAGGTCGTTCTGAAGCGTCTCCCCTGGCCAGAGTGTCGTGTCGATTCGCGACGTTGCTGCCTTCAGTCGGGCCAGATAGTCCACCACACCAGCGGCGCGAGACTCTAGTCGAAGCACATTCATGGCGGCTTCATCCTCCATTGGAGAGTTGATGGGATCCAAGCCTGTCTCCACTCGACTGGTCTCTTCCTCAAAGTTTTGGCAGAATTCTGTAAATGCAAGTCAAACATAAACCAGCAGTTCCGTGACGAATCAACGGTGACAGGTCAGTCGAGTGACAAAGGTTACCTTCAAGCATGAGGAACAGCTTCTTGGCGAGCCCTTCCAGATAAGCTTCCAGATCATTCTTCTTCCCCACCATTTCACTTGCCTTGTCACTCAGAGCAATCTTGTCGTTCTTCAGACGGCTAATTTCCTTGTTGGCCGCGTCGAGAGTAGCTTTCAGGTTGACGTTCTCTTCTTCGAGTTTGCCGACTGAAGCCAGCTTCTCTTTCGCCAGCTTCGTTTTATCCAATGCAGCCTTCTGCGCCTCAGCAAGTTCCTGGTCCTTCTTGTTCAGAGCCACCTTCGTTTTCTCTACAAAATGACAAGGAGGTCAGAATCAATAATGGGCAGAAAGATAAAAACAATCGTCAAGTTCTCACCAATCATACCTGTTGCCTCGTCCTTCGCCTTCTGGAAGTTCTCCTAAACAAGTTTCAAGTCAAGGTCGAGCTGGATATCTTTCTTTTCCAACTCAGTATAACGGGCCACGAGTTCTCAAGATTTCTGCAAAAGAGTCAGTCGACATACATCAAAGAGAGGTTACTTCCGAGTGACTAAGAGAAAAACAACAACGTTTCTAAGACTACAGTCGAATCAAAATATTGAACAGTAGTCTCGGGGACTACACCCAATGGGTGCACTCAGCGTGCCCCCACTAGTTCTACCGACTCGATTGACCAGTCGACCGAAAGGAACAAAGAGATTATGGTCTCATCATAGTCTAAAAGAGAGAGAGAGAGTTCTTCATACTACAGTCGACTGCCAACATTACACCATAGTCTTGGGGACTACACCCAGTGGATGCACTCAGCATGCCCCCACAGGTCCTGACATTCCACTCGACATGGCCCGACCAGACCGAGTGAAGAAATTTCAACTACAAAGACTACAGTCAACTGCCAGCAGTCCACCATAGTCTCGGGGACTACACCCAGTGGGTGCACTCAGCGTGCCCCCACCAATTTACAAACCCAATCGACACACCCAGTGGGTGTACAGACACAAAGAGATTTTGGAAACAAAATCTTCAGATAACATATCCTAACAGAAGAGGCGGTTGCCAACTAACCTGGACATTGCTCTAAAGGGCTGCGCTTGCATCATAAGCCGCTTGGCTAGCTTCCCGGATCGCCTTCACCTGCTCCTTCATAATCCCTGCCTAGCGTATAGCCTCCTTAGCAGTGCTCGCCTGGTCCTCTGGGACGTGGTGTGTGGCAAAAAAGGAGGGTGGTTCAACAGTCGACGACGAAGGCCGGGCACTCGTCAGTGGCACAGCGAAAGTCACGGAATGCCGAGCGATGTTGCCACCTTCTTGAACCAGTGCCTCAGGTGCTGACGCAGTCCGAGTGGCCTTGCCAGCTGCGGCCTGTCTATTCTTCCTCGCCCTGAGGGGCACCTCGTCATCGTCATCAGGAAGATCAATAATCTGATGAGGAGCTGCAAGATAAATCCAGAGTTGGAAACGAATATCCAATCGACCAAAAGCGAAAACTACAAGAGAACGTACTAGGGTTGGAGGTGACAGTGTCTTACATTTCTTGGTCGCCGTCCTTGGCGGAGGTCTCGGAGGTAGCGGCACTACAGATTTCAGAAACCAGTCGGTTAGTCGATGAGTCGACCCGAAGTTCGCTCGAGCTGAACAAGGAAACACAAATCCTGCTGTTACCCGGAGATGGTGGGAATGGCTATTTTCATCTTAGGCAAGGCCTCCAGCAGCTTTGATGACTCCGCCCATGGATGCTTCGGCGCTTTTTCAGTAGGCACCGGAGAGGCCGTCCGAGGGTGCTTTGTCGATGGCACAACGGGTGAAACCGCTTTGCCGCGCTCCCTCGCAGGGTCGGGGGCGAGCTTGGATCGCCTTTCCGTGCGAGGAGGATGGACTTCCATTTCCTCCTCCTCCTCCTCGTTGGAGCCGTCTTCAACCTCTTCCCCATCGCCGTCAGATTGCCACTCCTCCCCCTCACTTTCACCTCCACTCGCCTCTCCCTCCCTGACTTGTTCCTGCGCCCCGTTGGGCATCAAGTACATTTCAGTCGTGACCTAGAAGACAGCAAACAAGACAAAAGTCAGTCGGTTGATTTCAAGCAGACAGAATAACAGAATCTCAGTCGGAAATGCAGAATTGGACCTTGTCAACTTCATATGATTGGTCGAGTGGAACGACCCTCCTGGCTCCTCGGGGGTTGTCCTTGTTCCCCGTAATGCTTCCCATCCACCGCTCCAGCGTGGCGCCGTTGATCTCCTCCGGGTGGATCCGAGTGGTGTCCTCAGTTCCAGAATACATCCACATAGGATGATCTCAAAATTGGAGCGGCTGGATGCGTCGCCGGAGGAAGACCTCCAGGAGGTCGATACCGGTCACCCCGTCACAGATGAGCTGCACGACACGCTCGACCAACACCCTCACCTGCGCCTTCTCCTTCGGGATCACCTTCAAAGAGGAGGGCTTCCTCACTCGCTCCATGGAAAAGGGAGGGGGCCCGGTCGACTGCCCCGGCGTCGGCTGGTCCTTGCAGTAGAACCAAGTCGACTGCCACCCACGGACGGAGTCGGGCAAAACCATGGTCGGAAAAGAACTTTTTCCCTCAACTGGATCCCAAGACCCCCGCACATCTGAATCACATGTGTCGTCTTGTCACTCGGATTTGCCTTCTTCACCGTCTGGGAGCGACAGGTGAAGATGTGCTTAAAGAGGCCCCCGTGAGGCCGGCAACCCAAGAAGCATTCGCACAAAGACACATAGGCGGCAAGGTACACTATGGAGTTGGGTGTGAAGTGGTGGAGTTGTGCCACAAAGAAATTCAGAAACCCCTGGAAGAAAGGGTGGGGCGGCAAAGAAAACCCACGGTCGACGTGGGTGGCCAGAAGAACACACTCACCCTCCTAAGGCTGCGGCTCTGACTCCCTCCCCGGGAGCCGTCCCGATCCATGGGGGATCAGCCCTTCCTCGGCCAGGTCGTCGAGATCCACCTGAGTAATTGTCGAGCGGATCCAGTCGCCCTGGATCTAGCCCGGCGGCAGGCCTGTCCTCGATGAAGAGCCACTCCGACTGGTTCCCCTCCCCCTCGCCTTCGCCGCTGCATTCTTCGCCCGCTCCAGAGCCGCCGTCTTCTCCTTCACCATCGGCACCAGCGAAGCACGCGCGGGGCAGCGGCGCTAAGGCTGAAGCTAACGCGATGGAGAAATCTGGAGAAGAGGGAGGAATGAGGGCGCACTGTTGAAAAAACCCCGTCCGACGCTTCATATAAGGCTGCTTCCGAGTGGCTGACATGTGGGCCCGGACAATCCTGTCAAATCCTGCAACAGTCGCGCGCATGATACGTGGTTAAAACGGTGGCACGGAGATCGTGGCGTCCCTGCCTTATCCCGTTCGATTGCTGCGGCCTCACCCCGTCCCACACGCTTCCCAAAATTCGAATCCCACAGAATCCGCGAGTTGCAGAACGACTCGTCAGACAGAAGATCTCCTCCGCTCTAACACTCGGAGATCCCCAAGCTAAAACTTCACTCGACAGATACAAAGAATGGATCAAGGCGACTGAACAAGAAGTTGGTGCCATCATCTAAAATTTCATTGATCCAAGACAAGACATGCTCACATCATAAGAAACGGGTCGGAAAAATTCTCAACTCCTTCCCCACTCAAACCCCAATCCATTCGGGGGCTAATGATGAAGCTATGTACCTAGGGTAGGGTCATGGACCTGTCTAAATTACCCTACCCAAGGACATCTCTAGAAGAAACTACCTGTCAGTCGACCCAGAGGTGATCCACTTGACAGACTCTGGGACACTCGACTGCCAAGATAACCACTCGACCATGGAGCTAACCACTCGACGGCCAGGAGATCTAAAGTCACTCTGCACGCAATGGTCTGTCATTAAGTAGCCTTTATGGTCTTCATAGCACTTTATCTGGGCGTTACCAATAACCCCCGGTCTTAATGTACTTTAAACCCTGCATAACTGAGGACTGGAGGGGTCTGGCGAACTCTATATAAGCCACCCCCTCCTCAGTGTAAAGGGTTCGCACCCCTGTAACTCACACGCATATAATCTAGTCGACCGCCTCCGGGCTGCGAGACGTAGGGCTGTTACTTCCTCCGAGAAGGGCCTGAACTCGTAAAACTCTTGCGTGTACAACTACTCCATTGCTAGGATCTTGCCTCTCCCTTAGTACCCCTCCTACACTACTTTCAGACTTAGAACCACGATAGGGGGGCGCCCCCCACCCTCGTGAGCACCTCTCGTATCTCCTGACGTGCATTCCAAGTCCTTCGGGTGGCTTTCCTTCCAAAAATAACTTCTCCAGTTGATTTCGTTCAGTTTTGACTCCGTCTGATATTCCTTTTCCAAGAAACACTGAAATAGGCATAAAGTAACAAATCTGGGCTGGGCCTCCGGTTAATAGGTTAGTCCCAAAAATAATATAAAAGTGGATAATAAAGCCCAATGCCTAAAACAGTAGATAAAGTAGCATGGAGCAATCAAAAAATATAGATACATTCGAGACATATCAAACACCCACTGTTTACTCTATGAGGCACGGAATGGCCTACCCGAGAGACGCTGGTGTGGTATATTCTACGCATGGTCATGGATCCCAGGAAGGCATGGCATGGTATCTTGTATTTGGGTTCTAAATGATTCCGTTGAGACATTCAGAAGAAGAGGCACGGTCATGAATGCCATGAGGGCATGGTTGGGTCTGTCGGAGCGTCGCGTTTCGTACGTTTATTATGGAAACAAAGCGGAATGGGTTTAGATGTTAATGCTAAAAGTTTACTTTGCGAGTTGCTGGTTCGACAGTCGAGGTGTTTAAAAGCGTAAGCTCCTTGTTTTTAAAAGCTACAGCTTCGTGCTGAGTTGCGTGGCGCTTCTTTTTTTAGAAGCACATGCATGAAGTGAATACAGCCACGGTTCTGTACCAGGCAGCGACATGACTTTTACACTTGCGATGGCGTCGATGTTCGTGGCAGTGTTAAGGGTCACAGGCACGGGCGTGCAGCGCTAAAGGCATGCTGCCATATAATATAGAGTCACGCGTCCGTGTGCTTGTGTTCTAAATAATTCCGTCGACTCGATCAGACGGAGAGGCACGGGCGTTCAGCCCACAAAAGCACCGTCAGGGTTCGTTCCTTGGTTGTTAGGCGCACAGACGCGTGAATGTAGAAGGCACGTTTTTCAAGGAAAGAATGCACATCACGATCTCACATTTTTCAAGCAAAACGCGGACCTGAAGTCCGTATAGCCACGGTTCTGTACTAGGTAGCGTCATGACTTGTACTCATAAACGCGTGGACTTTCGTGCCTCTTGGCAATATTTCGGGTCACGGGCACTGGCGTGCATCCCGCAATGGCATGGTGTTGTTTTATACAGAGGCACACTCGCCTGTGTTTCTGTTTCGAATGCTTCTGTCGACTCATTCAGACGGAGAGGCATGTCCGGTCAGCCGACAGAGGCATAGGGTTCCATTACGCATAGTCATAGTCACATTACCATGGGTGTATGCTTTTGGTATTTCGAAATGATTGCACTCACTCATTCTGTTGGAGAGGAATGGACATGAATCCGGTGGAGGCAAGTCTGCTTATTAGCCAGAGTCACGTTCGTTTCTTTAGTTGGGGTAACCCAGCGGAATGGGTTGAGATGCGAACATTGACTGTTGAAGATGTTCTTGAAAGCTTCTTTCCTTGTTTTCAAAAGCACATCCACGGTTCTTTGTTGTTGTTGTGTGTAGTACTCGATAAAGGCACTGACTTGATCTGATGGAGAGTCATATGCATGGTGTGGTATTATATAGAGTCACGTTCGTCTGTGTTTGTGTTTAGAATAATTCCGTCGACTCAACCAGATGGAGAGGCACGGGCGTTATTTCGTTTGTTGGTACATGTAGATGAGTAGGCTAGTGTCATGTAGCACACGGTTGTGCTTCCACCAGAGGCACTTCGTTCGCCCGCTGGGAGCATGTTTTTGCGAACCGTGTGTAGTTTTGGTTCAAATGATTCTGCTTACTCGTTCACTTGGATACACACGGTCGTGGAGTCTATGGAGGCACGTTTTTCCATTAGGTTGAGTCACGTTAGGCTGCCAGTCGCGTCGATGTAGATGTCACGGTTTTCAAGCAAAGAACACATGTCACGGTGCCAAAACATGAAGGTGAAAGCATGGCCGATTCTAGAGACATGAATATGAAAAGCACGGACCTGAAGTCCATGTAGTCTCGGTTCTGTAGTAAGAAGGATCATGATTTGTACTCTTAAACTCATGGACTTTCGTGGTTCTCTGTGTTGCAATATTTCAGGTCAGAGGCACGGGCGTGAATCCCAGAAAGGCATGGTGTGGAATTACAAAGAATCACGATTCTATGTTAAGTGGCGCCATGACTTGTGTACTCATGATGGGGTGTATGTTTTGGGCGACAGGCATGGTTGTGAAACTCACAAAGGCATGGTCCGGTTTTAAATAGAGTCACACTTGCCTGGTTTCTGTTTTGAATGCTTCCGTCGACTCAAATAGAAGAGAGGCACTACCGGTGAGCCCGCAAAGGCATATCTTTGCATTACATACAGTTTACGTTCGTTTCCTTAATTGGGGTAACCCAGCGGGGTGGGTTCAGATGCGAACACTCACTGTTGACTCTGTGACGCACCGAATGGCCTATGTGAGCCCATGCTGTTTTTAAAATGTTATTTCCTACCCTAAAAAATGTTATTTCCTTGTTTTTAAAAGTACAGCCACGCTTCTTTCTTGATGTTACGTATATTTCTCGATACAGGCGTGGACTCGATCAGATGGAGAGGCATGGGCATGGTGTGGTATTATATAGAGTCACCCTCGTCTGTGTCTGTGTTCCAAATAATTCTGTCCACTCGATCAGATGGAGAGGCACGGGCGTCAACCCCACAAAGGCACAGTTTGGCATTACCCACAGTCACGTTTGTTTCTTTAATTGCGAAAACCCAGTGGAAAGGGGTCAGGTATGAACACTCACTGTTTACTCGGTGAGGCACGAAATTGCTTGTTCGAGAGTCGCTGCCATGGTGCAGAGTCACATTTGTTCGTTTATTGCAGAAACCCAACGGATCGACTGGCGTCTCCTCGTATTCGGGTGTGAACGCCACGTGGCGCCGCTCTGGAAACCCAATGGTCCGAAGGGCGTCTCCTCTGGTGGCGCCGCTCTGGCTCATCGTCCGAGGTGATCTTCTGGCTATTTAAGGCGGACAGACGGAGTCTCGAAACCCTAGCCACATCCTACTCCCTTTGTCTGCCGCCAGGTCTTCCATTTCTCTTACTCCTCTCTATCCTTTGACTGTCTCCGCCATGACTGGGCAGAAGAAGACTTCTCCGGACTGTCATACCCTGTCACGGGAGGATATCCCGGCCGGTGAGGGTTCCTCGTCTGTGAGTTCACCCTGTTTCTGGTTTTCCTTCATTTGTTTTTTCTTTGTTTCTCCTACTTGATTTAGGTTTTGAAACATGAATTACTGTGGTTAGCTGATTCCTAATTTGATGCCGGTGTGTCTTGCTGATACTGATTTACAGTCAGTTGGAGCTACTCTCATTAACCTGGTCAATGGGATGAATGCCTTGGTTTCAATTGCAAAGGTTGACAGAACGTACAAGGAGTTGCTGGAGGTCACCTACGAATGGCAGCAGTTCTACCAGGAAAGAAGAGAAGACTTGGAGAAGGCCAATGCCACGATCGTAGAAATTACGGTTGTGAGGAGTAATCTCCTTGAAAAGCACACTCGGTCGTTGGAGGGATTGACGTCAGCTGTGAAGCGACACAAAGAGAATACGAAGGCGCTGAAGGAGGAGATTGATGAACTGCGCTGGGAGAAAACCAACAAGAAGGTAGGTGGGGACTAGATATACAGCAGCGTCCCTGTATGTTGTGTGTGTCTGGTGTTGTTAAGCAGTGGAGTGGAGTTTCTTACCTTGTCTTGTGAAATTTCACTGTCAGCTACTTTGTTAACAAAATGTATTTTGGTTTCGAGTAATATTATAATTAGGAGCCGTTACTTATGATGCAGGGGAGGTGAAGTCTCTGCAACCACTTTTGTGAACCTAGTATTGTAATGACTTGCATACTGATGTAGGCGTGTACGTTCGTGGCTTTTACGTAGAGTCACGTTCGCTTGTATTCATGGTGTGGTTTTACATAGAGTCATGTTCGCCTGTATTTGTGTTCGAAATGATTCTGTTGACTAGTTCAGAAAAATAGGCGCGCACGCATGTGAATCCCATGGGGGCATGGTTTCGTCTTTCACATAGCCACATTCGTACGTTTACCATGGAAAGAAAGCAGAATGGGTTTAGATGTTAACGCTAGCTGTTTACTTTGTGAGTGGCCGATTCGAGAGTCGAGTTGTTTGAATGCGTAAGGTCCTTGTTTTTAAAAGCCATGGTTCTGTACTGAGTTGCGGCGTGCTTCTTTTATTAGAAGCACGGGGGTGAAATGAATACAGCTGTGGTTCTGTACCAGGTAGCGACATGAGTTGTGTAGCGCAGGCGTGAAGAACTAAGAGGCATGGTGCCGTATAATATAGAGTCATGCTCCCCTGTGTTTCTGTTCCGAGTGCTTCCGTTGACTCGATTAGGAGAGGCATGGCCGGTGAGTTCACAGAGGCACAACTTTGCGTTACGCACAGACACATTCATTTTTTCAACCCAGAGGAATGGGTTGTGACGCCCACACTTGTTGTTGAATTTGTGAGGCACCGAATGCCTATGTGAGAGACGTTGTTTTTAAAAGCTTGTTTCCTTGTTTCCACAAGCACAGTGACGCTTCTTTATTGATGTTTCTTATATTACTCGATAGAGGCGTGGACTCGATTAGATGGGAGAAGCACGGGCATGGTGTGGTATTGTATAGAGTCACGCTCGTCTGTGTTTGTGTTCGGAATAATTTGTTGACTCGATCAGTTGGAAACCCAGCTGAAAGGCACCATTTGGTCTTACCCACAGTCATGTTCCTTTCTGTAATTGCTGAAACCCAGCGGAAAAGCTTCAGATGTGAACACTCACTGTTTACTCTGTGAGGCACGGAATGGCTTGTTCGAGAGAAGCTACTGTGGTGTATTCTTTGCATGGTGGTGGGTCCCAGGAAGTGACGGTGTGGTATTGTGAAGAGTCACGTTTTGTTGTTTTCGTGTTCCAAATGATTTCGTTGAACTGTTCGCGAGGGCAGGCACATCCGTGCAGCGCGGAGAGGCGTGGTTATGATTTACCAAGAGTCACATTTGTGTGTTTATCGCGGAAACCCAACGGTTCGATGGGCGTCTCTTCGTATTCGGGAGTGAACGCCACGTGGCGCCGCTCCAGAAACCTAATGGTCCGACGGGCATCTCCTCCGGTGATGCCGCTCTGGCACGTCGCCCGAGGCCAGTCTCCGGTTATTTAAGGTGGACGGATGGAGTCTCGGAACCGTAGCCACATTCTGCTCCTCCATTCTTCTGCCGCCATGCCTTCCTTTCCTCTTGCTCATCTCTTTCACTCACCATCTCCGCCATGGCTGGGCATAAGGATTCTACTCTGGACCGCCGTGCCCTGTCATGGGAAGAGATCCCGGCTCGCGAGGGTTCCTCATGTGTAAGTTCACCCTGTTTCTGCTTCTCCTTCATTCGTTTTTTCTTTCTTTCAGCTGCTTTGATTTAGTTTGTGAAACATGATTTATTGTGGTCTGCTGACTCCTAATTTGATGCGGGTGTGTCTTGCTGATACTGATTTACAGTCAATTGGAGGTAGGGTTAGTATGCATCATCCTCTTTAACAGAAGCCCCTGCTGTAGAATTGGGGAGCAGTTATGGCACGAGAGAGATCAGAATGGTGAGTGGGGCGGCGACAGCAAGTGCTATGAGGTCCTTGTTAGTTATCCTCAATAATCTGGTCGATGAGATGAATGCTTTGGTTTCAATTCCAAAGGCCGAAAAAACGTACGAGCAGCTGCTGGAGATCACCTACGCGTGGAAGAAGCTTTGCCAAGAAACAATAGAAGATTTGGAGAAGGCAAATGCCAGGATCGTAGAAATTACGGCTGAGACGAGAAATCTCCTTGAAGAGCACACCCGGTCGTTCCAGGAATCGGCCGCAACTATGAAGCGACACGGCGAGAATATGAAGGCGCTGAAGGAGGAGATTGATGAACTGCGCCGGGAGAAAACCAACTAGAAGGTCGGTGGGGACTAGATATACAACAGCGTCCTTGTCTGTTGTGTGCGTCTGGTGTTGTTAAGCAGTGGAGTGGAATTTCTTACATTGTCTTGTGAAATTTTTCTGTCAGCTACCTAGTTAACAAAATGTATTTTGGTTTCGAGTATCATTGTAATTAGGCGTCGTTACTTTTGATGTATGGGACGTGAAGTCTCTGCATCCACGGTTGTGAACCTAGTATTGTAATGACTTGTGTACTGATGAAGGCGTGTACGTTCGTGGCTTTTCTGTGTTGCAGTATTTCGGGTCACAGACACGGGCTTGCATCCCACAGATTCATGGTGTGATTTTAATAGAGTCGCGTTCGCCTGTATTTGTGTTTGAAGTGATTCCATTGACTTGTTGAGAAAAATAGGCACACACGTGAATCGCATGGGAGCATGGTTTCGTCTTTCCCATAGTCACGTTCGTACGTTTATCAGGGAAAGAAAGCAGAATGGGTTTAGATGTTAAGCCTAGCTATTTATTTTGTGAGTGGACGATTCAAGAGTCGAGTTGTTTGAAAGCGTAAGTTCCTTGTTTTTAAAAGCCACGGTACTGTACCGAGTTACGTCACGCTTCTTTTATTAGAAGCACGGGAGTGAAGTGAATATAGCCGCGGACTATGACTTGTGGACTGATGATGGCGTGGACGTTCGTGGCAGTGTTAAGGGTCACATGCACGGGCGTGAAGAGCTAAAAGGCATGTTGTCATATAATATAGGGTCACATTACCGTGTGTTTGAGTTCCGAACGATTCCGTCGAATCGTTCAGACGGAGAGGCACGGGCGTTCAGCGCACAAAGGCAGCGACAGATTCTTTTTTTAATTGGGGAGACCCAACGGAATTTGTTCAGATGTGAACACCCACTGTTTACTCTGTGAGGCATGGAATGGCCTATTCAAGAGACGCTGGTGTGATATATTTTTCACGGTCATGAGTCCCAGGAAGGCACGGCGTTGTATTGTGTAGAGTGACATTAGTTTATCTTGGTATTCCAGATGGTGTGGTTTTATATAGAGTCACGTTCGGCTGTATTTGTGTTCAAAATGATTCCATTTACTCTTTAAGAAAAAAAAGGCACGAAAATGAATGCCATGAGGGCATGGTTGGGTCTGTCGGAGAGTCACGTTTCGTAAGTTTATTGTTGAAACAAAGCGGAGTGAGTTTAGATGTTAACACTAAATGTTTACTTTGCGAGTGGCCGGTTCAAGAGTCGAGGTGTTTAAAAGCGTAATTTCCTTGATTTTAAAAGCCACGGCTCTGTGCTGAGTTGTGTGACACTTCTTTTAAAAGGAACGGGCGTGAAGTGACTACAGCCACGCTTCTGCACCAGGCAGTGACATGACTTGTACACTGACCATGGCGTGGATGTTCGTGGCAGCGTTAAGGGCCACAGGCACAGGCGTGAAATGTTAAAAGACATGTTGCCGTCAACTTTCCCATGTGTTTCCCATGTGTTTGACTTTTGAATGATTCCGTCGACTCGATCAGATGGAGAGGCACGGGCGTTCAACACACAAAGGCACCGTCAGGTTCTTTCTTTAATTTGGGAGTCCCAGCGGAATTGGTTCAGATGTGAACAACCACTATGTACTTTGTGAGGCACGGAATGGCCTATTCGAGAGACGCTGGTGTGGTATATTTTTCGCACGGTCATGGGTCCCAGGAAGGCACGGCATGGCATTGTGTAGAGTTACGTTAGTTTGTCTTGGTGTTCCAAATGATTCTGTTGAATCGTTCGCACTGAAAGGCACAACAATGAATCCAGGACAGGCACGGTTATGCGTTACCCAGTGTCACATTCGTGTGTTGATTGCAGAAACCCCACCATCCGACGGGCGTCATGTGAACGCCGGGTGGACACCGCTCCTGAAACCCAAGTGTCCGACGGGCGTTTCCTCCGGTGATGCCGCTCTGGAGGAGGTGGAGGTATTTAATAGAGTGAACGCCACGTGTCGATGTTGCAGAATCCAAAAGGACCGACGGCCGTCTCATCCATCGGCGTAGTGAACGCCGTGTGTCACCGTTCCGGCTCCTCGTCCGAGGTCAACGAGCAGTTATTTAAGCTGAGCGGCGTCCGCCACCACTAGACATCATCCTGCTTCTCCCTCTTTCACCGGCAATCCTAGGAAATCATCCATCTTCCTATTTTCATTTGTGACGTTCCCCGCCATGGTTTGGCACAAGATAACTACTTACGTGATGCTTACTCCCGAGCGCCGCTTTCAGATGCAGGAGGACATGCGTTCGAGGCGCGCCGCTCGGGTTGCAGCAGGCATGTTTCCGGACTCACCGGGGCCGGAGGAGATTTGGGAGGTGGAGGAAGTGGAGGGGGTGCGTCGGAGCTCATGCAGGGAGTTGATCCAGTGGGCGGAGATGTCATGGAGGAAGAGGAGGGGGTGATCCAGTGGGCGGAGATCTGATGGAGGAAGAGGAGGTGGGTGACAAGGATGACGAGGACGACAAGGAAGGCGTGGACGAGGATGAAGAGGACGGCGAGGAAAGCATGGAAGAGGATGAGGAGGATGACACGGACGACGAGGATGACGATGAAGACGAGGAAGGCGTGGACGAGGAAGATGAGGACGACGAAGAAGGCGTGGACGAGGATGACGAGGACAAGGAGGAAGGCGTGGACAAGGATGAAGGGGACGACGAGGAAGGCGTGGACGAGGATGACGAGGATGACAAGGAAGGCATGGACGAGGATGACGAGGAAGGCGTGGACGAGGAAGATGAGGCGGGGTTCTATCTCGGTGAGTCGGCCTTGATGGCGGAGCAGACCGCTATTCTAGAGTCCATCCAAGATGAGGCGTATGTGGAGTCCAACCGGCGCTTCCTCTGGGAAGAACAGGAGAAGACCGATGTTCTCTTCGATGAGCTAGATGCGGAGGCCAACGACATTGATGTCAGAATGGAGATAGTGGACATCTCCGACGACGGGGAGTAGTGTAGTTTTGTTGGAAGATGTTTGCTTTTCCATGGTTTTTATGCTTTCCATGTCTCGTATGACTGTAAAGGTTTAACAATGTCAAGCAATCATCGTTGTCAGAATGGAGACAATTTCGTTTCCATGTCAAGCAATCGTGTTTTGTTCTTAAGTAGTAGTACTACCCCGTCCCAAAATAAATGTGTCAACTTTGCAGTAACTTTGTTGTATTGGTTAGTACAAGGTTGAGCCAATTAATTTGTGACGGAAGGTGTATGTTTTATTACAAAATTGCAGTTTCCAGTAGCATATTTGGGTCGGAAGGCGTATGTTTTATTACACGGTATTGTTTTATTATAGATTGCTGTTTCAAGTAGTACAAAATAAACGTCTCAATTGGGGCACATATTTTATTCTAGAGATTTCAGTGTGGTTAGATTTGAATATGGTTTCAACATGGTTATATTCTAGAGAGGCACTCAACAACATGCACAAAAAAGCCACAGATGTGGTTCTGAGAAGCACCGTCTTGCATGATTTTGCCGCAAGATGGGATTCGGCATTTATGCAGGACATTCTGGGTTTTATAAGTGTCGAAAGAATTGTTTTTCACTTATATGATGTGTGACAGAGGCCGAAATTATGAAATAGGTGCAAGGTGGTCCCTAACGTCTCCTTAATGTATCATCTATACACTCCACTGTTACAAGCACGATCGTCATTCTTGTCGAGGCACGGAGGTGAAGGATGGAGCCTTTGTCTCGGTAATAGTCACGTCCCATGTTAAGAAGGAAGCAAATCTTCAGACCCAATACGTCGGAAGTTGGCCGTAAGGCACGCTCCTGCCTCTGCGTTTTTGATGACGTCACGTTTAGTGCCTCTACGTCGGGTGGATGTAATGCTCGGTTTGCTGATGTTTTTGTTATCAGCAAGTTTCTTAACATGTTACGCACGACAGGGGTACGGTTTTATCGGACGTAGAGGCACGCACGTAACAAACAGGAGGCACGGACGTGATTTTAATGGAGGTACGAACGCAAAAGGATCATGACGCAAGGATGTGAAGGTGTGCCTCTGCTTTAAAGAAGCTGTCATTCACACGTTTTCATTGCGCGGGGAATGGACTATGAGCTGCATGTGTTTTCGAAGGCATTAGACCTCGTTAATGAACTTATCAGAGAGAAGGTGAATCTTTTGGTTGACGTCTAGAATGTCGCGTAAAACGACTTGAAGCCAAGATACGCATGGTCCCCTTGGTATCAGAGGCACATAGGCACATAAGGGCCTATGTGGTGCACTAGAAATAAACTTGTGCAAAAGACATGTAAACTGCAAGCAAACTACAAGGTTAACTACGACACAAGCAAACCTAAATTTATAACAAGAAAACGGCAGTCTTGAGAGAAAGCAAATCTAATGAGAAATCGAGAATGGTGTGAGCAATGTTCTAGATACTTTTGTTGGCCGGGACCACATGCTTCAGTAGTCGTAGTCGCCACAGGACCTAGCGCACTTCTTGGTCTGCTTCTTGTCGAGTTTTGCCCGGCGAATCCCTTCCTGGATGATGGTGAGGTGGCTCCATATCTCGTACGCAGCGTAAGCATAATTTGCAGCGTACCCGATGTGCCTCATGGACAGGGGCATGCGCGCCCAGTGCTGCTTCTATGTGTTGGTTAGCTCTACGTCGTGCACAAGGATGCCTGACGCGTCCCCAAGGGAGTCCAAAGGCTAGGTAGCTGTAGGCACACTCCATTCTTTTTGGATGTCGACGAAGTGGGCGATCTCCAGTCCGACGCGGCCGAGCATCTCTATGTCGCCGTCGATGGAGAAGCCAAGAAACGTGTACCTGGGGTCAGCGAGGAAGTTGTCAAATGTGGTGCAGTTCTTGTCGTCGGCGCTCAGTTGAAAGAGTAGCACCGGATGATCCTTCCCAACAGAGAGCATGACAAGGGCTGGTTTCTGATCTTTGCCAACGTCGTTGGTGTACTCCACATCAACTCCGACGATCTTGTGGCGCTCGAATTCGAGTTGTCGCTCGTACTGCTCAATGATGGTGGCCGCCTTGTGCAACTCGTTGGTGTGGATCACTTTCAACTTGGTGTTGCCGTGGGCCTGCACCTCGAATTCCTTGGTTAATCCCATGGCCTGGAGTAGTTCGTCATCCTGCAACCTGGTATTTCGTGGGGAACAGTGAGTGGCAGCGCAATGGCGATTTCTGTTGTTTGTGGGAGACAAGTCCGCAGCAAAAGTGTAAATTTAAGGGCGGGGAAGTGGCAAAGGAGTGCATGATCTCACTGTCGATGCGATTGTGCACATCGTGGGTTCTCAGTCATGGTTTTTCTTTATAAAAAATAAAAATAAAATCAGCAGTTATGTTTTTAACAACCGTCGTATCTCCAGCAAGTCGTGGAGATGATAGCTATGTTGCGTGGTTTGCTGTCAAACGTTAACTTTTACAATTTATCTAGTGAGGCATGCAGGGGCAGTATGTAGAGGCACAAGTCTCTGACCAAGAGAAGCATGCTTGAAGTGGCTGGTTTAACTCTTAGACACACAGGCGTGGTACATTCATTGGGAGTGGCAAATGTTTTCTTCATACATTCGCTGGGAGGAGCAGTGCTATGTTTCTTCAGAGGCACTGTTGTGTGTCCGTGTTGCAACAGACGCTACCAGATGGACAGAAAGAACCAGAAGCAACGAGAGGCGTGGACATGCAGCTACAAGAAGCACTCATACAACAAGAGGCGCAACAAGAGGCACAAATACGATGCTACGTGATTGCACGGACGTCAATTCGTGCTATGGTGCAACGTGAGGCACGGGCACGAACAAATAGTCGTGCACTCAACTACATACGCAAAAACCACATATGTGTTTTTGAGAAGCATCGCCCTCCGTAGTTTTACCGCAAGGTGGGATTCAACATTTATCCAGGGCATTCCGGGTTTTACAAGTGTAGGAAGAATCGTTTTTCACTTATATGTTCTGTGGCAGAGGCACGACTATTACTTGTGTGACGAAGGAATGTACGTCGAATGTACGTGACGTGAGGATTGACAATAGGCGTCCATAAATGTTTTCCGGAATGTTTTTCAGTTAAATTTGAGAGGCATGAATGTGTTGACGGAACAGGCATGGGTATGTCTGAAATAGTTGCAAGGTCGTCCCTAAGGTGTCCTATTCGCTTCACAGTTACAAGCACGGTCATCCTACTTGTCGAGGTACGGAGGTGTAGGATGGAGCCTATGCCTCTGTGATAGTCACGTCCCATATTAAGAAGGAAGCAAATCTTCATAGACCCGATACGTCGGAAGCTGGCCGCAAGGCACAACGTGATTCTAAGGGAGATACGGACGCGAAGGATCGTGATGCAAGCACGTTAAGGTGTGCCTCTATTTTCAAGAAGCTTTCATTAGCACGTTTTCATTGCGGGGGCCATGGCCTATGAGTTCCATGTGTCTTCGAAGGCATTCGGCCTCATTAACGGACCTGAAGCCAATTTACGCATAGTCCCCATAGGAGTGGAGGCACAGAAGTGCCTCCGTGGGTGTTTTAAGTAGTTGGTGTTATTGACGGACAACCGTGCCTCTGTAGTGTTCTTCTTTGAGGGTCACGGGCATAAGCAATGTTTTGCAAGGAGAATAAACACCTAACTACCTCTGTATTCAAAATGTTTTTCTAAAGTGTTGCATACGAACTATTTTTAATGTTGTATGTGCAATGGTTTGTTAGAACATTGTGCACTGCTTTTAGTAGCATTTTGTAATTGTTGTCCCTGCATTTCGATGCTGCATCCACAAAGGTACTAGTGCATGTGCATTACGTTAATCGTATAGCATCTCTATTTTGTTTATATTATTTAGTTCACGCCAATATATTCTAATAATAGAAAACTCCAACATTACATTGGAAATAAACTTGTTCAGAACATATGTAAACTGGAAGCAAACTACAAGGTTAACTGCGACACAAGCAAATCTAAATTTAGAACAAGCAAGTGGTAGTCTTGAGAGAAAGCAAATCTAATGAGAAATCTAGAATGGCATGAGCAATCTTCTAGATACTTTTCTTGGCCGGGACCACTTGCTTCAGTAGTCGTAGTCGCCCCAGGACCTTGGGCGCTTCCTGGACTGCTCCTTCTCGAGTTTTGCCCGGCGGAGCCCTTCCTGGATAGTGGTGAGGCGGCTCCATATCTCGTACGCAGTGTAAGCATCTTTTGCCGCATACTCGATGTGCCTCATGGTGAGGGGCATGCGTGTCCAGCGCTGGTGCTCTGCGTTGGTGATCTTCTTCTTCATGTCCTTGTAGTAGTCGTGGACAAGGATGCCTGAGACATCGCCAAGGGAGTCCAGAGGCTTGGTAGCTGTAGGCACCCTCCATTCTTTCTTGATGTCGACGAAGTGGGCGATCTCCAGTCCGACGCGGCCGCGCATCTCTATGTCACCGTCGATGGAGAAGCCAGCAAACGTATACCTGGGGTCGGCGAGGAAGTTGTCGAACCTGGTGCAGTTCTTGTCGGCGGCGCTTAGTGGAAAGAGTAGCACCGGATGATCCTTGCCGACGGAGAGCTGGACGAGGGCTAGTTTCTGATCTTGGCCAACGTCGTTGGTGTACTCCACATCAACTCCGACGATCTTGTGGTGCTCGAATTCGAGGTGTCGCTCGTACTGCTCGATGATGGTGGCCGCCTTGTGCAACTCGTTGGTGTGGATCACTTGCAACTTGGTGTTGCCGTGGGCCTGCATCTCGAATTCCTTGGTGAATCCCATGGCCTGGAGCGGCTCGTCCTCCTGCAACCTGGTATTTCATGGGGAACAGTGAGTGGGAGCGCAATGGTGATTTATGTTGTTTGTGGAAGACAAGTCCGCAACGGAAGTCTAAATTTAAGGGCGGGGAAGCGGCAAAGGAGTGCACGATCTCACTGTCGATGCGGTTGTGCACATCATGGGTTCTGGATCGTGGTTTCGTCTCCCTGACGGTGCGGTTGTGCACATCCTTGGTTTTTGATCGTGGTTTTTCTTTATAAAAAATTAAAATAAAATCAACAGTTATGTTTTCAACAACCGTCGAATCTCCAGCAAATTGGGGAGATGATCGTTGTCTTGCGTGGTTTGCTGTCAAATTTTAACTTTTACAGTTTATCTCGTGCGCAAGTCTCTGACCAAGAGAAGCATGCTTGAAGTGGCTGGTTTAACTCTTAGACACACGAGCGTGGTACATTCACTGGTCGTGGCAATTGTTTTCAGTGATACATTCAGTTTGCTGTCAAATGTTAAGTTTTTGCACTCTCGTTGTATAAGTGATGTGCTTTATCAAAGGCACTATTGTGTGTCTGTGTTGCAACTGATGCTACGAGATGGGCAGAAAGAACGAGAAGCAACGAGGGGCGTGGACATGCAACTGCAAGAAGCACTTATACAACAAGATGCGCAGCTAGAGGCATAGATACGGTGCTACGTGAGGCACGGAGATGATGTTACAGGATTACACAGATGTCAAATTCATTGCTATGGTGCTACGTGAGGCACGAGCACGAAAAAATAGCCGTGCACTCAACTACACGCGCAAAAAGCCACAGATGTGTTTCTGGGAACCACCGGTCTCCACTGTTTTAGCGCAAGGTGGGATTTGACATTTATCCAGGGCATTCCGGGTTTCACAAGTGTAGCAAGAATCGTTTTACACTTATATGTTATTCTGTGACGACGGAATGAATGTCGAGTGTATGTGACGTGAGGATTGACAATAGGCGTCCGTTACTGTTTTCCGAAATGTTTTTCAATTAATCCTGAGAGGCATGAATGTGCCGACGGAACAGGCACACTCATGTCCGAAATAGTTGCAAGTACGAGATGGGCACAAACAATGAGAAGAAACGAGGGGCGTGGGCAAGCAGCTGCAAAACGCACTTATACAGCGAGAAGCACAGCTAGAGGCACATGTACGATGCTACATGAGGCACGGACATGAAGCTATGTGATTGCATGGACGTCAATCCGTGCCCGTGATCTGTCAAGTGTTTTAAGTGATAGTTTGTAAAGGCATGGATGTTTAAGGTGACTGAGCCACAGGGGAAGGCGCTAGGTTTTTAGGAGGTGTGTGCTTGAGCTCATCGCAACAAACTACTTTGCATGACGCTATTATGCGGAGCACCATAGTGAAAATTATGTATACTACTGACGTGGGGAGCAAGTAACGTCACTAAACTATTCTGAAACATACTTCACCACAGCCATTCATTCTCCATTATTAGTCAGTGAATCCTTTTATTATTATCAGAGATAAATAAAGTAACCCACGTAAGAGTTTCACCTTCTTTGATAGGAAATTTTCACCACCGTCTTTTTGGACATAATTATATGCTCAGTTACATACCATGACATAACGAAATAACAAAACTGGTGTGCACAGCTTGTTCAAAAACAGACATAAATTACTGAACTAGGAAGTATAGCCACGGGCAACACTCTATTAGGAAAGGTCATTGATTATCATCCGCAGCAATTTCATGTTTCCCAGTGTTGGCCACCGCTTTTCAATTGTGACAAGGACAATTGAACCAACCCTTAGCTGAGCTTCCCGGGAAAAATCTGAAAAACCTGTCACCTCCATTCCGCCGTCGGTTCGTATGGAGTACGTTGTGCTAATGTCTATTGCATCATACATCTCTATTAGGATAATTCCACCGTTTTAAGGTAGATATCCCAGGTTCATCTTTAGAAGCCTCACAACGGCAGACGGGATTTTATGCAGATTGTACCGATATTACTAGATAAAATCAATGTACAAGGACATAAAACATTGAAAATAACAAACAAAACCATGGCAGTGGATCAAAACAAATATTCAATGACTAACTAGGCGGCCATTTATGACATTGGTGAAATTTAGATGCTGCACAAAGGGTACGACGGGGAAGTCGTCAGACTCAAACACATAGTATATCATCTATCCAAATTGTCTGTATGAGAGGTTTGCGCCTCGACCAAACACTGTTTTCCCAATGTACTCCATTTCTAAGTCATTTAGAAAATCAAGAGCTGAATGGAAAAAATAACTCATTTGCAAACAAATTTGTTTAAACAGATGAACTCGGTATTTAAGTTTAAAAGGAATGGTTAAATTCAATGCATGTGATCAAGTTGGGATGATAATCAACAGAATTGAATAAAACGTTTTCAAAATAACTTTGACTGTAACCATGACACTCATTTAGTGGACAGGGGTAGGAGCACCAAAGTATGCTGATAAATGTAAGTGATAAAACAGGATGGAAGTTGGTGCACTTACCTAGTGATGGTTTGGGAATAGGCCTGTGACCTCCTCGAGAATCACTGAGTGTCGGTGTCAAAACCGGCGGATCTCGGGTAGGGGGTCCCGAACTGTGCGTCTAGGCGGATGGTAACAGGAGACAAGGGACACGATGTTTTTACCCAGGTTCGGGCCCTCTCGATGGAGGTAAAACCCTACTCCTGCTTGATTAATATTGATGATATGGGTAGTACAAGAGTAGATCTACCACGAGATCAGAGAGGCTAAACCCTAGAAGCTAGCCTATGGTATGATTGTTGTTCATCCTACAGACTAAAACCCTCTGGTTTATATAGACACCGGAGAGGGTTAGGGTTACACAGAGTCGGTTACAATGGGAGGAGATCTACATATCTGTATGGCCAAGGCTTCCTTCCACGCCAAGGAAAGTCCCATCCGGACACGGGACGAAGTCTTCAATCTTGTACCTTCATAGTCCAGGAGTCCGGCCAAAGGTTATAGTCCGGCCATCCGGACACCCCCTAATCCGGGACTCCCTCAGTAGCCCCTGAACAAGGCTTCAATGACGACGAGTCGGGCACGCAGGTTGTCTTCGGCATTGCAAGGCGGGTTCCTTCTCCGAATACTTCATAGAAGATTTTGAACACAAGGATAGTGCCCGTCTCTGCAAAATAAGTTCCACATACCACCATAGAGAGAATAATATCTGTATAAATCTAATCTGCTGACGTATTCCGCAGTGTGACATCACGCCACGGCCAAGCCTTTATTCGAATCGTTTTACTGTCCCACCTCAGCGCGTTTAGCGAGGTGGTTTTCTTGGCACGTCTTGTCGAGGCAGATATCGTGTCCCCTTATTCCGGGATTCTCATCAATACGGGCGTGGGTAACCCAACCGTGCCATTAATCACGGCGATTGGGAGATAAGCGAGTTTTACCAGGCTGGTGGGGCTAATAGTTTCCTCCGCCCATATAAGGGGATAAGGATCCACCCTTTCCATCTATGCCTTCTTCCTCCTTTGCTTATCCATCTCCGCGCACTCGAGCTCCAGCGCCCAAGTTCGCACTTCCCACCTCAACCTTCTCCAGCCATGTACGGAGCGGGAGGCAGGTGGATGGCCTCCTTCGTCACGGAGGGGCACATCAAAAAGTTGAGGAAAGCCAGATACTTGTCCAACGACATCGCCCACCGGTTTCTAGATGAGGGGCATCTCATCCCCACCCCCAGGCCCCATGAGAGGGTGGTGTTCCTCCCTCATTTCCACTGCGTACTGGGCTTCCCACTCCACCCATTTGCCCGGGGGCTCATGTTCTACTATAGCCTGGATTTCCACGATCTGGCCCCGAACTTCATCCTCAACATCTCGGTGTTTATCGTCGTGTGCGAGGTCTTCCTCCGCATCAAGCCCCACTTAGGCTTATGGCTGAAGACCTTCAATGTCAAGCCGAAGGTTGTGGGCGGCCGGCAAGCGGAGTGCGGAGGCGCCATGGTGGGCAAGATGCCCAACGTCACGTGGCTCGAGGGCTCCTTTGTGGAAACCATCAAAGGTTGGCAATCGGGGTGGTTCTACATCACCGTGCCGCGTGACCCTGAATGGGAAGTGGACCCCGAATTCCAATCTGGCATCCCCACACGGCTCACCTCCTGGAAAGAGACGGGCATGTCGTGGGGTAATTCGGAAGAGGTGACCGGACTCCAAACCTGCGTCCAAAACCTGGTGGACAAGAAGGTTAAACTTGTCAACATAGTCCAGGTCATGCTCTTCCTCCGGATCCTCCCGAGTCAACGACGGGCTTTTAACTTGTGGGCGTTCGACCCGGCCCAGCACCAAACTTTGTCCAGGCCCTTCGACACAACACACGAAGACGCCTAGAAGGTGCTATTCAAGAGCTCCGAGGTTCCCCCTCCCATTACCGAGGATCGCGGATTCTGCACCAAGCGCCAAGCCAGTGCAGTAAGCTTGTTTTACCCTTTACAGGACACTTTTTTCATACTTTCACTCTATGCGGGATCTAAGCTCTCGCTCCTTTGACAGGACTGGAAGAAGACGTCCGGACAGATTGACTGTCCGGCTGCTTTGCCCGAAGGCCCAGCAGACGCACGCTTGGCGAAGCTGCTGGTCCCGGCACCTCACGTGGTGCCGGAGAAGAAGGCCAAGAAGAAGGCCACAGGAACTCGAAAGAGTTCCCGGCGCCTGGCGGTGTCGGATTCATCGCCCGACGACCCCGAAGCGCACTCCTCCCCCAACGACGAGGAGGAGGAAAACGAGGCCTCTCCCCCTCCAACGGGGGTAGGAAAGAAAAGGAAGGCCGCCTCAACCGGGGAGGCCGGAGGGTCGAAGAAGGGAAAGACCCTTCTTCCAGACTACTCCACCAGCACCGACAACGGCGGGGA
This sequence comes from Triticum dicoccoides, assembly GCF_002162155.2. Classification (NCBI taxonomy): domain Eukaryota; kingdom Viridiplantae; phylum Streptophyta; class Magnoliopsida; order Poales; family Poaceae; genus Triticum; species Triticum dicoccoides. The sequence goes on from NC_041381.1 coordinate 136,674,096, forward strand.
GGAGTGGCCATCCAGGGCCAAGCCCCTGGCAAAATCGTAAGTATCCGGATACCAGAATAATTCATGGCGTTCCTTTATTGCACAGTACATTCTGACGCCGAATATAATCATGCAGTCCGCCCAAGGCTCGGGTCGACGCTTCGTCGAGCGGCTCCCTGGATTCGTCGAATGTGAATAGTCTTTCACTCCCGACTGCTACCTCCCCTCGCCCTACGGACGATGCCGAGGTGGAGTCCCAAAAGGGGCTAAGCCAAGAGGAGGTGGTCCTGGAGGCGCCGCAAGGCGACCTCCCGGACTCTAGGCGCAAAGGGGATGAAACCCCAGAGGGCTCTAAGTCCGGCCCTGGGCCGGACACCACATCGGAAACTTCAGTGGTTCCGGAATTCGGCAGGTGGCCCCCTAGTAAGAAGGGCAGGCCTACGACGCTGGTGACCTCCGTCCAACTGGAGGCACCGGATAATTTGCTGGAGGTGCTTAACAGCGCCTCCATCGATGAGGAGCACCGCACTATTATGAGTGCGGTGATCCAAAAGGCCCAGTCCGCCAAGAGCGAGCTGACAGAAGCTTGTGCCAGCCTTCTAATAGGCTTTGAGGTATGTATTTAAGATATGTAAAAGTATTACCGCATAGACAGTAGCCCCTGATGCTCAGTTTGGTGTTCGAAAAGAAAAGCCGGACTGAGGATCTAAAAAGATATACGCATGAGTCTAACATAAGTATGTCAATATGGGAATGCAGGCTGCGCTGCTGACCTCTGCCGCACTAACTGCGGAGGTTGATGCATTGAAGCAGAGCCTCGAGCGGGTCCGAGAACGAGCTCGGCCTTGCCAAGAAGCAGCTCGAGGATTAGGAAGGTAAGTAGTACCTTATGTAAGCAAAAAAAAAAGATCTGGTTGCAAATAATGACAGGACCAACATGAGTATTACAGGGGCCACAACCAAGGTGGCAACCCAAAAGGAAGCGCTATCCAAGGCCGAGGACAATGCGGCCGTGGAGCGCACCGAGCGAGAAAAGCAAGAGGCGCGGGTGGCGGGGGTGCAGCAAGAGCTCCACGCTCTTGAGAAGAAATATGAGAGTTTGGAGCTTGACTCAAAGACTCGAGAGTCTGAGCTTGCCTCGGCACTTGAAAGCGCCAAATCTGCCAAGGCCGAGGCCCAAAATCCCCTCCAGGTAATTGAGGCGATGAAAAATAAAGCGGCGGGTAAGGCATTCTTTATGCAAAGCAAGCACGTGAAAGTAAATTACTTGTTACTTACCCGAGTCCGGAGCTCTCCAGGAGCATTCGCAGATCTGCCCCACAGTGTGTACGACGCTGCCGTATTCTACCAAGTCGAGGAAGGGAGCTCGATGGAGAAGGTGTTCTGGTCCCAGTATGTTGAGGCCGGACACCCGGTGCCCTTGAGCGACCAGCTGAAGCAGCTGGTCGAGCTCCATAAGGCAGCCGAACAGGCCATGAAGGGCCTTATAGGCCGGCTATGGCCTGGGAAGGCCATGCCTGGGAGTTACTTTGGGCTGGTGAGGCGGCTGGTGGATGCCTGTCCATGGCTTGAAATCATCAAGCGCTCCATGTGCATCGAAGGCGCCCGTAGGGCCCTTGCCCGTGTTAAAGTACACTGGGGCAAGATGGATGCTGAGAAGCTGGTGACAGATGGGCCACCGGAGGGGAAGGAGCATCGCAAGCCTGAGTTGTATTATGAGGGCGTCCTGAAGGGTGCCTGCCTTGTGGCGAATGAGTGTTCCAAGGATGTAATTTTTGAGTAAACTCGCTCGTGTTATCCTGTGCGCTGAAAACTTGTTCATATGCGCTAAGCAACGCTTGTTGACTTTAAAATATTACCTTCTGTGCGGCCGTTTATTAAATCTGAGAGATACGAGTCGTCGGCTTCTACCCCCATGCCACGAGTGCTGGGGTGTTCGGGATAAACTTGAGCGCTCTTGTTCCCATTCTTGGGTCCTTCGAGGGAGGCGCTCAGCACAACGAACAAGGCAATCAGACTATAATGCTTTATCACTCTCACTTAGCCATAGAATTCTATAATTTTAATGTTCGGCGAAGCCCCTAGTATTCGGAAGACCGAGTTCGGGGCTCTATCCACGCCTAGGCCGGACAAAGCCAGCTCCTCGCTCGAAGCGGCATAAGTCTTTAGGGACTCAAAAACCTCTCGAACAGCGACCGGCTCTCGCCCTATCATGACGGTCAGTTTTAGCTTTCTCTACTGAGGTGCTTAACCCAACTCAACTGGGGCACAATCACAGTAGTTCTCCCAGCGCTACCTTAGCTGATATAACGGAACATAAGGTACCACAACATGGGAGCCGGGCAAACCCAACTATTGACCCAAGACATGATTCAGAGCCGATGCATATAATGCTATAAGTTCGGGGTGCCGCACTCGTGAGAGTGTTCGGACTTCTCACACCATATTCTGGGGTACTTAAGCCCCTGGTGTATTGGCCATACCAAAGTGTATAGTTGCATAATGTCATAACTGAACATATTTACATAAAAAATGAATGCAATAATAGACAAGAGATATGTATTGTTTATTAAAAGGCTGCTATGAAAGCAGAATGATAGAAATAGTGAGATAAGCAAGAGATGGGATTATTTGACATGTCCCCCTCCAGGGGAAAGCTGTGCGACTTTAAGTAAGACATGTATTTAGCTCGTTATAGAGACCACCTGGACATTCGACGTGTCTTGCTGCCTCCCTGGCTGTTGCATCGTGTGTTCGACGATTGTACTGCCGGACAGGCCTTCCGGAGAGTGGAGTCCTGAAAGTAAGAAAAGATAAATGACAAAATTGGGAGCCCCTAGTGCGGTTGAGCCGCATTTTGGGCGTGCCGTGGTTGTGCCCCTCCCCTCATGCCCATGGTATTTCCAGAGCGTAATTATGTACGCATAGTACTGGTTTCGCAATATCTCGAGGGCTCGGGTTGGGGCCGCACTGCTATGCTTGCTCGGAACGTGCCAGGCGGTCTTGTTGTAGGTTACTCCGGGCGCGCTTGACGGTGTCCGAACGTTTAACAGCCGGACTGGAGAATTGACATGAGAGGCTACTTTGTACTTCCGCCGCGAGGGCCGCCGTATGCTCCTCCGTTCGGAGAGAGCGTTCGGTGTTTCCATTGACCATAATGACTCCTCGAGGGCCTAGCATCTTGAGCTTGAGGTATGTGTAGTGCGGCACCGCATTGAACTTTGCAAATGCGGTTCGTCCGAGCAGGGCATGATAGCCACTGCGAACCAGGACTATGTCGAAGATTAACTCCTTGCTTCGGAAATTATCCGGGGATCCGAAGACCACTTCGAGTGTAACTGAGCCTGTACAGCTGGCCTCTACACCTGGTATGACGCCTTTAAAGGTCGTCTTTGTGGGTTTAGTCCTTGAGGGATCTATGCCCATTTTTCGCACTGTATCCTGATAAAGCAGGTTCAGGCTGCTGCCGCTGTCCATAAGGACTCTAGTGAGGTGAAATCCGTCAATGATTGGGTCTAGAACCAATGCGGCGAATCCGCCGTGACGGATGCTAGTGGGGTGGTCCCTTCGATCAAAAGTGATCGGGCAGGAGGACCAGGGTTGAACTTTGGGGCGACTGGCTCCAACGCATATACGTCCTTGAGTGCATGCTTCCGCTCCCTTTTGGGGATGTGGGTTGCGTATATCATGTTCACCATCCGCACTTGTGGGGGAAAACCCTTCTGTCCCCTATTGTTCGGTGGCCGGGGCTCCTCCTCGTCATCGCTATGCAGCCCCTTGTCTCTGTTTTTGGCACTTAACTTGCTTGCCTGCTTGAACACCCAACAATCCCTGTTTGTGTGATTGGCTCATTGTTCGGGGGTGCCGTGTATATGGCACAAGCGATCGAGTATTCGGTCCAAACTGGACGGCCCGGAGTATTTCTTTTGAATAGCTTTTTCCACTGACCGGGTTTAGAGCCTCTGAATCCAGCATTAACTGCCGTATCCTCAGCGTTGTCGCTGTTAATGCGGCACTTGTGCTTGTTGCGACACGACCTGCCATTGTTTTCCTTGGTATCCGAATTACCAGGGCTCTTGTTTATGTTATTACTATGAGCTAGCCAGCTGTCTTCTCCCGTGCAAAAGCGGGTCATGAGTGTTGTGAGGGCTGCCATGGATTTCGGCTTTTCCTGTCATAGGTGCCGGGCAAGCCATTCATCACGGATGTTATGTTTGAAGGCTGCAAGGGCCTCTGCATCCGGATAGTCGACTATTTGATTTTTCTTGGTTAGGAACCGTGTCCAGAATTGTCTGGCCGATTCCTCTGGCTGATGAATTATGTGGCTTAGGTCATCGGCGTCTGGTGGTTGCACATAGGTGCCTTGGAAATTGTCGAGGAATGCGGATTCCAGGTCCTCCCAACAACCAATTGACTCTGCTGGCAAGCTGTTAAGCCAATGCCGAGCTGGTCCTTTAAGCTTGAGTGGGAGGTATTTGATAGCGTGTAGATCATCGCCGCGGGCCATGTGGATATGAAGGAGATAATCCTCGATCCATACTGTAGGATCTGTTGTGCCATCGTATGATCTGATGTTTACGGGTTTAAAACCCTCGGGGATTTGATGATCCATTACTTCGTCTGTGAAGCATAGTGGGTGTGTGGCGCCTCTGTACTGGGCTATATCACGATGTAGCTCATATGAGCTTTGCCTGCTGTGTTTGGCCTGGCCGTATTTGCCATATCCGGCGTGACCGTTATCGTCACGTGTCTTGGGGTGCCCACGCAATCCATAAATCGATCTTGTTTGCCTTGCCTTGTCCTCCAATATGTCTCGCAGGTCTGGCGCATTTCCCCGTGCCTTAACATTTTTTGAGCGACGCCGGGGTGCGGCTTGAGTGGATGGCCGAGAGGCCTCTCTGTCGCGACCACGAGTTGGCCGGTCGGCCGCGTCGTGTGCTGGTGATGTAGGTTTAAGTGCTTCCTCCTCTAATCATGGTAGCAGCCTGCGCTTTGGGTAGCTCTTGGAGGGGTGTTCGAGTCTGTATCCTTTGGCCGCAAGGACTTCAGTCCATCTGTCGGCTAGCAAATCTTGGTCATCTCTAAGCTGCTGCTGTTTTTTCTTGAGGCTGCTCGCCATGGCCATAAGCCTGCGTTGGAAACGCTCTTGTTTGACGGGATCCTCGAGCATGACAAATTCGTCGTCGTCGAGGCTTGCCTCATCTTCGGAGGGAGGCACGTAAGTATCGTCCTCTACCTCTTTGTCTGCCTCTCTCTCATGAGGGATGGCTTCTCCATCCTCCTGTGCTGAATCCTGCTGGAGGGGGTTATCTTCGGCACTGTCGGGGGTGTTATTATCTCCCGTGCCAGAATTGTCGTTTTTGCTTTGGCGGGATTTAGAGCGGCGCCGCTAACGCCGGCGCTTAGGCTGCTTCTTGGAGGGGTCATCCTCCGTTGTTCCATCGCCATTCCCTTCTTTTGGGGTGTCCACCATGTATATGTCGTATGACGAGGTGGCCTTCCAGTGCGCTGGTTCTTGGTCGTCTCCTGCATCATCGTCCATACCGTCGATGTCTTCGGAGTCGAAGTCGAGCATGTCGGTTAAATCATCGACAGTGGCTACGAAGTGGGTGGTGGGTGGGCTTCGAATTTCTTCGTCATCCGCATCCCAACCTTGCTGACCATAGTCCGGCCAGGGCTCTCCTGATAAAGAGAGAGGCTTTAATGAATTCAGGATGTCGCCGAAGGGCGAGTGCTGAAAGATGTCCGCGGCGGTGAACTCCATGATCGGTGCCCAATCGGGCTTGATCGGAAGGGGCGTGGAAGGTTCGGAGTCCGGAAAGGAGTCCGGGTAGAACTCCATGATCGGCGCCCAATCGAGGACGGATGGTTGGACAAAGCTGGTATTCGGCTCGATCGCCGTAGAGATTGCAACCCTCGAGGCGGTGTCCAACCATCCGTCCTCGATTGGCGCAGTCGGCTCCGAGCTAAAGGTCGGAGCGGACACTGGGGTGGCCTCCGGGGCACTGTTCGGCGGCAGAGCTAGATCATGCCCATCGTGACAGTGCAGCGCGCTCGGTTGTGGCTCGAACCCATCAAAGATCAAGTCCCCGCGGATGTCGGCCGTGTAGTTCAAACTTCCAAATATGACCTGATGGCCAGGGGCGTAGCTTTCGATCTGCTCCAGATGGCCAAGCAAATTGGCCCGCAGTGCAAAGCCGCCGAATACAAAGATCTGTTCAGGGAGAAAAGTCTCACCCTGGACCGCGTCGTTGTTGATGATCGGAGGAGCCATCGGGCCTAAAGATGACAACACAGAGGAACTCTCAATGAAAGCACCAATGTCGGTGTCAAAACCGGCGGATCTCGGGTAGGGGGTCCCGAACTGTGCGTCTAGGCGGATGGTAACAGGAGACAAGGGACACGATGTTTTTACCCAGGTTTGGGCCCTCTCGATGGAGGTAAAACCCTACTCCTGCTTGATTAATATTGATGATATGGGTAGTACAAGAGTAGATCTACCACGAGATCAGAGAGGATAAACCCTAGAAGCTAGCCTATGGTATGATTGTTGTTCGTCCTATGGACCAAAACCCTCCGGTTTATATATACACCGGAGAGGGCTAGGGTTATACAGAGTCGGTTACAATGGGAGGAGACCTACATATTCGTATCGCCAAGCTTGCCTTCCACGCCAAGGAAAGTCCCATCCGGACATGGGACGAAGTCTTCAATCTTGTATCTTCATAGTCCAGGAGTCCGACCAAAGGTTATAGTCCGGCCATCCGGACACCCCTCTAATCCAGGACTCCCTCATTGAGTCTCAGATCTATCTCAATGGACAGACTCCCAGTATCCAGGTTTATGATGATTAGATCTCGATAACAAAGATCATAGTCACTAATTAACTTTTCCCAGCCAGGTCCATGAATCTTTGACCGATTAGGTTCATTGGTGATCCAGATCTCATATGACAGATCGTCATTGGTGATCAGTACTGGATTCCTTTGCTTTCCTTCTTCTTGAAATGCTTGTTGTTTCCACTGATAGATTGAAGAAGTGACTTGTTGCCTGCAATAGCATGGCACATACTACGCAAGAAAAAATAATTCAAACCGGCAAGAAGGAATCCTTGAATACCGACATGTATAACCAAGACAGATAGCGCTTATCATATATGTACCAATTTTCTTCAACGGGTTGCTATTTGATAAAACAAGGTACATCAAAAATTGAAGACGTATCATCAGATGCTTAAATGTAGGCATTCCATTACAACAATATGCTAGAAACTATTATTTCCTTGATCAGAAAGATACACTAGTTGGTAGTAAGTGATGGGCAGCATGGGGTGGCAAACATTTCTCCTTACCAGGCATGTCTTGAAGCATCGAGGAAGATGCACTATTATCACGCTGTGAAAAATGCCTGACTCCAATCTAGGGAAGCCGAAGTTGGTACATATATCACAACACATAGTTTCCCCTGGAATACGTTGCAAAACAACGGTTATATGAAATCCTCAACACAAGGAAAATTTTATTATCTTGAAAAACTATTCGTCTAAACCGCCAATTTTACATAAATCGTCGTTCGCAAGCTAGATATGGGATATGTAATAACAAAAGAAGAACAGAAGATATGGGATATGTAATAACAGAGGAAACATGAATTCAATTAAATCAGTATTTTATTTTCCAAAAAATGGTTGCTTAATCCATCACAATTCAGTATTGACTATTTTTAGAGCAGTTCACAATCTTTATTGTCAATGTCAATCAGTGAAAGGATTTCTGCTGCTTTTTTTAAAAGCAGCTTTAGCAAATGTATATTTCAAGACAAGATGGGCAAAAAGGAGAAACAATAGTCTATCATCAGGCGGCTCAAAAAGGAGTGTTTGTAACTTTAAAATTATATATAAATTCGTCAGAGCTGCACCCAGTAACAACGTCATACGCAACCATAGGCCACCGTCGCTGATGCCCAACCACCGGAACATGTGTGGCTAGGTGGTATTTGAAACGGATGATCCATCAACGTTAACCTTGTCTCCAGCATGCAGGACCCCGAATGTTATCATCAAGCACAGACGCCGACTCCTAGTCAACAGCACCCCAAACACCGATTTCCAGCACACTGTGACCGGTTAAGCAATAGAGATCAGCGTCTGGCCACTCCCTTGGACTTCCGGCCATCGATGTTGTTTGCAAGACCTAACTGGCTTCAATTTAAACTACCAACCTCCCTCGGTGAATTTCATCGCTCACCTGGGACTTGGACGCCGCAGGTCGCTGCAGCTCATAGCGTTCTCAAGCACAAACGCTGACTCCCAATCAACCCCACCCCTAATCGGCACGGGTCGTGTACAGGTTCGGCCTCGTACTACACAGATTTGGTTTAGATCACAATGATTTTCCAAGAAATTCCTAGCATGACAGTGTAGATGTGTCGCTTTCAAACACGGAGAGGCGAAACCAACAGAGAGGAAAACGGATCATAGTGAAAAATTCACATAGAAGTTAAGAGAAAATGGACTAACCCTAGATCTGGAAGGAGAATCGAGAGAGAAGAGACGATGAACTCTACAGCGGGTGAGTGGGAGGGGGAGGTCTGGGTTGGCACAAAACAGAACAGACACTTATAATACGCGCCTGCTCACTGACATGGGGCTACTATACAGCGGCAAAGACAAGACTATTGGCTTATTAGGAGCATAGAGGCACGCACGAACTTACATGCAAATAAGGCACGTCCATGACGCACGACCATGCTTCTGTTTTCCGAAGTGTTTTTCTCTAGCACGGTCTCTTGGAGGGGCAGGGACGTGAAGCCACGGTGCGCATCGTTATGTAACGATGAGAATGAGACGCACGGAAAGGCCTCCGTATTCTAAATGTTCTTAGTGTCGTGTTCAGTGACAGATGCGCGGTCTTTAAACAGTTGGCGCACGGTTGTACATGTGCACGATGCACAGACGTCTTTTGTGTTCTGCATGTTGTTTTTGCATGACACAGCCACTACGAAGGACAGGGGAGTGAAGCCACGGTGCGCACGGTTCTTCGAGGAGAAAATGCACTGAAGTGCCTCTGTTCTCGTAACATTTTAATCCGCTTGTTCACTGAGAGAGGCACGGGTGTATGTTCAAATGACGCAAGACCGTGCTAGTGTTTTCCGAATTGTTCATTTCTGACATGGCCTCTAGGAGGGAGACGGTGCCTGCAATTAAAAGGGGCACGTAATCTTTTGCTTTGACAAATTATTCGGATGCATGAGTTTTGTTAAATATGATAATGAGAATGGAAACCCAGTATTTAAAAAGTGATTGGAGGTTCATTGTTGACCTTGAGTCATTATCACAACATTCCAAATGTTTTCAATGACGCGTTCACACGGACGTATGATTTTCACAACCTCTCGATGGCCGTTCGTTTCTTGTGGGGTGCACGGACGTCCTTCGGAGAGGCGCAGTTGCAGCAGTTGCAGTTTTGCAGTCGATGCATGTTGCTTTTAAAAGACATAATTTCATGGCAAATAACTGAGGTAAACAAGAGGATACTAGTTTGATTTTTGAGCAATTGTGCGAGCTGATTTCTTTTATCATTGGGTTTAGAAACATATGATCGATATTGAAAACATAAAGCACAAACGTTTACATTCCTAATTTTAAAAATATGAGTTTACTGCCTCAACAAAAAAAGCTTACAGACAGTACTGTGCATAAATGAGTGAGAATTGTTTGACCATGTTTACACAATGCACTCATTGGATATAGCAAGTACATCTCTCCTGACCTGTTTTCAGCATCCACAGTTGAACGGATCTAGCAAATCCAGATATTCAACACCTGTGTTTTTTATATCCATGTGCATATGCTTGCAAGTTGTTGTTAATTTAAGCTTGGCACAACTAGAAACCCTTTTGTCCATCTGAAGTGCCTCTTCTTGCCGTTTGTAAAATTCACGAGTGAAATCTCTGCGCAGGCCAAACTTAAGCCTGATTGTCAGTAGCATCCTAGCATTGAGAACAAAGAATGTCACAAATGCAGTGTTTGCATCAGTGATTTCATAGTCTTCCAGCGTTAATGTCCTCAAACAAATGTCGTGATTATTGAGAAACACCAACTGCTTTTGGCAACATTCATTTGTTATACCTCTTTGATCCCATCCTCCCCCCTAAACACACATGAAGAGCAAACTGAGCAGTTAGTGCCAGTATATTATGTATATTGTGTGTGGGCTTTCAACGTGTGTGAAATCATCACATCGATAAACAAGTTTTGCAAGCATTGAAAGCATCGCAGCAAGTCAACAATCTCATCCAGATTAAAGCATGTCTGTGAGATAAACAAGGTCTTGACAGAATCCAGCACCGCGTGTAGGCTACTTATGCAGAGACCCTTCATTGAGCACATAACGAGATATTATTAGCTCGTGGATGTGAATCTCAAGTGCTTTTGAATAACGCATGTCAAAGTAACATGTAGAGGCAGTACCTGAATAACTGTAGACCCAATGACGATATTTGTTTCGTTGGGAAATTCAGAAATTTTTTCCAGTGTGTCCAACACAGGCGCAGAAACAACTGTTATTTGTAGTTGTGCATCTACAGAATCATGTAGCAGTCTCCGAAGGCAAGGCGCATCCTCAATGATCAGTTTTCCTCCATCGGAATGAATGCCAATGCTTACAAGCCTAGCTGAGTTTATTCGTAGACAGGAGAATTTCTTTTTGCAAACAAGAAGCAGGCACTGCAGGGCAGGGCAACCGTGGTGGATGAACTTCCACAAGGAGACATCCTATATATGAACCTCCACCAGCAAAAGTCTCCTGAGCAGTGGGAGGCAAAGCATTTCTACTAGATTGTCTTCTAGTTTGCACATGGCGAAAGTGATGGTGTGGAGAGACGAGCGAAATCTAGAGATGGATGCTGGTGGCGACGGCATAGAAGAAGGGATTCTACATGCTGATGGCCCTGTGTAGAAGAAATTTGGGAATATATTATAGAACTCTAAAACCTGGAGTTGGTCCAGATTCCGAGATAGGAACAACTCATCGACGCCACAAGGTTGGCACTAGAGGTAGCTTGTCGGGATGCAGAGGTGGTGAATCGGACCCTCGTGATCGGAGAGGACAGATACAGGAAGACTGAAGCCATCGACAACAGATTCTCCGCCACAGTTGCAACTAAGATGTCGACATTGCGTTCCGACGTATGTTTCCTGGACGATTTGCTTGCCCGGGAGAACGTGGGTGATTTGGCAACAGATTTTTTCCAGAGATCTCATAGAAGGAGTATCAATGATCACACAGAAGTCGATATCGAGTGGTGCGGTGTGCCATATGTGGCGCCACCGAGATGCGAGCACTTGTGTGCGCATGCCTTCCTTTATGGGCAGACGAGAGATGATCTCGCCAACGATGGCGTCCGGGAGATTGCTGATGCGGTCTGGACCAGACTCAACATGGTTCTCGGATCCAATGGGTGGGCCACGGTCGCTCCTCTTAGCGATCTTAGAGAGCACGGGTACAGTCGCGAACCTCGTCTTCTTGTTGCTAGAGGAATGCTTCTTCATCTCCATTGACGAGCTCATGCCGCCTCTGTTGCAGCTCTCTGTGCGGTGGATCTGGGAAGACGGTTAGGGTTTTATGATTTCGACAGACGTGGTGGAATATTCATGGCTTCGACAAACGTGCGTCTGCATGAGGCACGGCTATCAACCGTCCGGATACAAGAGAAGTTTGGTGGCAGAGCCAAAGTTCGGCATACTCAGTTAAGGACGCATGTTTGTGCGGCCTGTAGAGACACGATGGTGTGGAGCCACGACACGGTGGCAAGTGTCATGTGAGGCACATGCGTGCAGGCACTGGAGGCACCTAATTGTAGTCTGTGCAAGCACTGACCGCATTGAAGCCTCTACAGACATAGGTATCAACTCCCTGGATGCACAAAAATGTGGTGGTAGAGGCATGGCTGCAAACTCTCAGTTGAAAATACACGATTGTGGAGTCTCTGGATCCATTTCCCGGGTGTGTTCAGGGGAACGTAACAGCCACGGCTTGTGGCACGTGAGGTACAAGGGTGCAGGCTCCGGAGGCACCGAAGTCTAGCCTCTACAGGCACATACGATTGTCAACCATGTGGATGCACAAAATTATGGTCGCAGAGGCATGGATCCGAATACTCGGCTATGGAGGCACGGGTGTGTATTTTGTGCAAGCACAAAGGTCACGACAAGTGTCATGTGGGGCACATGTATTGAAACACCGGAGGCACGGAAATGAAGCCTCTTAGGCACGAGTGTCAACCGAAATGGATATACAAAACTGTGGTGAGAATGCTCTGCTCGAGAGACACCGTTGTGAGCTCTCTGGACCCGCGGGCGTCTAGTTCCACGCGCACCTAACAGTCACGGCTTATGTGATGTGAGGCACGTAGATGCAGGCGTCAGAGGCACTGTTGGGGAGCCACTACACGCACGGGCATGGCGTTTCTCCAGGCCTTTTCAGCATAAACCCTCTCTGGGTGCAGAAATGTGTGCGCAGAAGGCGCCGAAGTAAGGCCTCTACATGTACATGTACCAACCTTCATGGTACTCAGTTAGAAAATCACGATTGTGAAGTTTCTAGAGAAAGTCTGAACTCAAGACAAAGAACAGCTGTCATGTCACGAGACACATGGTTTTATTGGCCTACGAATCATAGACTTGCTTTGGTATTGGAAAGGTTCCTACTGACGAGTTCATTATCAGTGGGAACATGGTACTATACTAACAAAGAGTTAGTGCCGTGCCGGTAAAATACTCAGAATCTTTCCGCTGAAACATTCAATGTGCTTGAAGACACAGACGTTTGCACAGTCACAACACTTTCATTTGCACAGTGACAACACTTTCTTGTCAAGGATTGTTATCGCAAGCTTACAGACGGTACAAAATACTACAAGGGTTGTCTGTTCGTGTTTAGACAAAACGCACGTTCAAAAGGGCGCAACAACATGTAAACCTGGAACCTTGAAGAACTTACTCCCGCTTTGTGTTCAGCAGTCACAGCTGAATGGGTCCGTCAAATCCAGGTATTCAACACGCATGAGTTTTAAATAAAATAACTGGTGCTTGCATGCTCCTGACAATATAATGCGAGCATGTTCAGAAGCCTTTTCGTGTCACAGAAGATCCTTTTGATGCTTTTCGTAAAATTCTTCCGTGAAGTCTTGGTCGAAACGGTAGTTAAGCCTCATGGTCTCAAGCTTGCTTGCATTCAGAACAAAGAATCTCACAAATTCAATGTTTACCAAGCAGGGTTCATAGTCATCTAGCGTAACTGTCTTCAAACGAAAGTCATCTCGTTTGACAAACGGTTGGTGCTTACGACGCCATGTATTTGTTTCTCCGCAACAGAGTCCTCCCTAGATGTACATGAAGAATGAAAATACTTAAGCTCTAAAAACAGAGATACAGTAGAAGTAGTACAATATGCATGTTATGGTTTTTTTTCCTGGTACTGTAGGGTATATAACCCCACAGCTCTTTCAAATTTTATTAACTATACAAATATACAAGATATGTACATCAAAAGAAAAATGAAAAGATCTAAGCTAAAAGAATACAATGCTCACCTCAAGGTGGAAAAAAAGAAATCCATCTAAGAAGGTCATCCTTATACTTAGCTTTAATCCTATGGGCAAGCAGAGAAATGTCATGAATAAAACATGTTCTCCACCTTCTAAAGGAAGGTTTAATGTTCCTGAAGACTTTGTCATTCCTCACAGTCCAGATATTCCAACAAGCAAGAAAAACCACTTCAGCAAAGAAAGGTTGCTGAAAGTCCCTTCTTGCAGCATAGGCAATGGTAGCCATGTTATCACCATGTGACCAGCACACTTGCAGATAATTCCAAACCCTGCAGTTGAAGTTACATGAGAAGAATAGGTGATCTCTGTCCTTTTTTGTCTGAGTGGGGCACAACACACAGTGATTACAATCAGAGACATTCCAATGCCTTGTCTCCAGCATATCTTGTGTATTGAGCCGATCCATGGTTAGCATCCAGGCAAAAAATTTGATTCTCATAGTACAATAGCTAGACCAGATCCATGACAGCAAAGGGTTAGGGTTAATATGCATATGCAGGAAGGAGTATTATTTTTTAGCTGTTTAGGGTTTGCCATCCTCCCTCCACATCCAAACATCCGACTTAGTAAAGTCAAGAGAGAAATCAGACATTAGAAGCTGCAAGGACATGAACTCAGAATGAGCCCTCTCAGAAAGAGGCAGGTGAAATAGAGTAGTGATATCCTGAGTTGCAAAAACCACCTTGATAGAAAGAAGTGGATCCTTAACATAAGAGAACAATCTCTGAAACACCAGATCCAAAGGACCAGAATTGGGGTTGAGGTTCCAATCATCACCCCAAAACAGAGCAGAATCCCCATTCAAGACATGCACTTTTGAAACCAATCTGAACCTATCCATCAACTTGCTTAAATCTATCCACCAGAAGGAGCCACATAAGACAGTAGCATGAGGAACCCTATAATGATAATAAGTGCCCAAAACCAGGCTTACCCAAGGGATGTCAGCCTTATTATAAAATTTGCTAACAAACTTCAACAACAGAGCCTCATTATGTAATCTCAGGTTTAAGACCCCCAAGCCCCCTTTGTTCTTTGGCCTGCACACCAAGTTCCATGCTGCTAAGGAAGGAGCATGATCAGAACCAAACTTTCTCCACAGACATTGCCTTTGAATGCGCTCAAGTTGCTTTAGGATGCCAACTGGAATATCCAGACTGCAGAGGAAGAATATTGGCACAGAAGACAAAGCTAAGTTGAGATACTGCAATCTTCCCCCTTGAGCAAGAAAACTAGAACACAGAGAGAGTTTCCTTTCCATAGAGTCAACCAAAGGCATCAAATCCATTATTTTTGGCTTCATAAGACCAACAGGGAGGCCAAGATAAGTAAAAGGCAGAGTACCCACAACACAACCAAACATTCCAGCAAGCCTAGTCATTTTCACTGAGTCAACATTAATGGACAACATTGAGGACTTATGGTAGTTGACATGCAAACCAGTTGATTGAGAAAACAGGAGGAGCATGCTTTTCAGAGACATCAACTGTTGTTCTTCAGCAGGCAAAATAATCAAAGTATCATCAGCATACTGTATTATTGGGAAATCTTTGTCATGGCAGGGCATTGGCAACTGAAGAAGACCCTTAACATGCATATCATTGACCACAGACTGCAGCAAATCAGCAACAATTGCAAACAGTAGAGGTGAAACAGGGTCACCCTGCCTAACACCTTTTCTGCAACATAATTGTTTACCTGGGACTCCATTCAAGAGCATAGGAGAAGTACTAGTAGACAAAAATTGTTTAACCCAAGAGATCCACCTTTCATTAAACCCTTTGGCTCTGAGAATTTGGAAAATGGCATCATGCTCAATTGAATCAAATGCCTTCTCAAAATCTAACTTCAGAATAACAATGGGCCTCCTGGATTGGTGACACTGGTGGATGTACTCAAGAGTCCACCCAACACTGTCCTGTATAGTTTTGGATTTAATGAAACCATATTGGTTTTTGTGGACACAATTCAAAATATCCCCCTGCAATCTATTAGCAGCCATTTTGGAGAGGAATTTTACACCCATGCCAGACAGAGAGATAGGCCTGTAATCATTAACAGATTCAGGAGAATGTTTCTTAGGAACAAGAGTTATGTAAGAATATTTAATATTCTCAATACTGATAGAGCCCTCATGGAACCCCCTGGCCAACTCATAGAACTCCTCACATACAATATGCCAGCACTTCTTGAAAAATAAGCCATTAAACCCATCAGGACCAGCAGCCTTATCAATTGGCATTTCCTTTATTGTTTTGTCCATTTCCTCCTTGGAGAAAGGCCTGGTTAAATCATCCATACCCTCAACCCTTCTAATGATGGAAGACAGATCAAATCTCATGTTGACCCCTGCAGAGGTGCCCATTCTGCCTTTAAAAACTTCCCAAACAGCAGCAGCCATAGACTCATGGTCAGAAACAACTGTCCCATCATCAAGTTTCAGACTGGCAATTGAATTTTTTCTAAACCTCTCTGTGGCCATAGCATGGAAAAATTTAGTATTTTCCTCACCCACCTTGATAGATCTAATGGTGCATCTCTTCCTCCAATAAAGATATTGAAGATGCAGCAAATGCTCCACATGAAGTTTAACAATAGATCTGAAGTTGAACTCATGGCTGAATAGAGGTCTAAGCTCTTCAAGAGAATCAAGAATGAGAACCACTTTATTGCACTTGGCAATCAGAATCTTTAGCTTAGACAGATTAGTTTGCCATTTCTTTAAAGCCTGTCTCAGACATTTAAGCTTATCTGCAATAATAGCAGAAACACCTTGTTTTCGAGAGATAGACTTCCAAGAGTTTGCCACACAATCCATGAACCCCTCCATTTCCACCCAGTAATTCTCAAAACAAAAAATATTTGATCTTGGGATGGATGTGTTAATATCAACCACACAAGGAACATGATCTGAGGCAGTTCTAGCAAGAGGCAGAACCTGAGACATTGGATAAACAGAGACCCAATTTGCAGATGTAAAAAACCAATCTAGCTGCTCAAGTAAAGGATTATCTTGCATGTTGGACCAAGTGTAAGTTCTGCCTTTAATAGGAAGTTCAAGTAAACCCAGGTGCCCAATAATTTCATTAAAAATGAAGATATCATTGACATCTCCACCAGGCAGATTTCTATTATCCAAGGACCTAATAAAGTTAAAGTCCCCCAAGAAAAGCCAATTTTCAGAATGAGGGATGTTCATGTTGTACAACCATGAGACAAATTCATCCCTAAGCTGCCCTTGGCAGGGACCATAGACATTAACAAGAGTCCAGTGCTCATTATTCTGGGTAGAGGTAAATTGCATAACAATGCCATAGGGTTTAGTATCAATAAGCACCCCAATGAGGATAGCAGAATTCCAAACAACCAAAAGACCCCCAGATGCACCAACCGAGGGGCTATATACAAAAGAATCTAACCTCCGCGGACAGAAACTTTTGATTGAGTGAAAATCAAACGACTGCATCTTTGTTTCTTGCAAACAGACAACCGAGGCCATACTTTCATCAATTTTATTCCTAACAGCACGCTGACGAGCAGGAGCATTAAGACCACGAACATTCCAGCAAAACACTTTCCAGCTTCTATTAGAACGATGATCCATTGGAAACTAAGATTGAGAAGTGAAAAGTGCTACTACATAGAAGAGCACAAAGGAACCAGTCCAACAGACAGCAAAAGTAGAAGATCCAGCGCTTACAGAAGCGTTTATAGCTTACATGACAGGTACAAGAAGCAAATAAAAATTCCCTAAGATAACTAGCAAATTTGAGGGCTTGCCACACCCAAGAACTTAGAGCATAACTAATCATCAGACTGCTCTTGAACATCAGCAGATTTGTCTGCCATAAGCAGAGCAACAGTGAGCTTCTCTGACGGAATCCCAAGATCCTGACCAATGATCTGGATGGTTCGAATGGGAGTGGGTGGCGGAATAGACGCCTAGGAAGCATCACCACGAACCAGAGAGGGAGACGGTGCAGGATCTGCTGGAACTGAATCCATAGCGGGGTTGACATTCAGCAACGGCTTAGCTCTTGGCTTCTTCTTGCGTGGCTCAGGAAGGGGCAACTGATGCAGTACAGGCTTGAAACCATCCCATTTAGCAGCACTCCTGGTACAACGTCGCAGGGAAGTATCAACCAACAGAGTAAATTTTCTTTTGACACACTTCTTCCTGTCCTGTTGAGCAGAGAAAGCAAACTGATCATCCCTGGCAGAGGAACTGGCCATCCGCACAGGCATATAGGACTGGCAAGCAACATTGCTATCAGGTAAAGATGACGATGGGAACAAAGCCCTGGCAACTGGCCAACAAGCTGAATCATTGAAGCTAGCAGGCATAGACTCAGAATCCCCAATCACAACATCCCAAGACTATGAAGGAATAAAAACCGGCAGAAGCTGCGGCAGGCTGACCATACGAGGCACTTCTGTGGCAGTACTGAACTTGAGCATGGTGTCAAAAGCCCTTTTCCAAACCATTTCCGGAGGAAGAACAGGTCCATAAACCACTTGTGTGTAAGAATCATCACCTCGATAAACAAGTTCTCAAGGCTTCGAAAGCATTGCATCAGGGAAACAACCACGTCCACTTCAAAACACACCTTGACGAGCAAAGTCTTGACCGTTTGAAGCACTGTTGACAGGCTGACTGCTGGCAAACCCTGTATGGTGCACGCACAACGATTTTAAAAATTGAACAAAAGGTTCTGTTACATGAAATTTGTTTACTCAGACAAATGCAGCTGAAAACTAGGTACCTGGATAATTGTAGGGTTACCTGTGACCTTGGATTCAGAGAAAAATCATGGAATTTGCCCACAGTCTCCAGTTTAGGTGCAGACATGACAGTTATCTGCAAGTTGCTGCTGATAATATCGTGAAGCAACCGCTGAAGTGATGGCGCATCCTCTATAACAAGTTCGCCATGTCCAAATCGAATTCCAATGCTTACAAGGTTACATGAGTTTATTCATATGCAACGGCTTTCCATATTCCAAGAAGAAGGAACCACAGTGCGGGGCAACTAGAGTGGATGATGCTTTCAAGCAAGATGTCTGATATAACAACGTCCACAAGTGAAAGTCTCTTGAGCAGTGGTAGTTTAAGAGACTAAACGTAACTGTCTGGTATTTGGCAAAGAGCAAAGGTGGCGGTGTGTAGGGAGGATGGAAAGCGAGAGAAGGACGCCGGTGCAAAAGGAGCGGATGATGGTTGTGTGAGTGGTTGTACGACGCACTCTCTCACGAAATCTGGGAATGTGTAACAGAACTCGAGCACCTCGAGATTGTTCAGTTTGGATGATTTTAGCCAGGCGTCGACTGCGGAGGGTCTGGACTGGAGGTAGCTCGCCGGTACGCAGAGACGGTGAACTGCGCCCCCATGGGCGGAGAGGATGGCTTCCGGAAGGGTCGTATCGTCAGTGCCAAATTTGCGAGGGCACCGAGTTCCGAAGTGCCGTTCGCGGGCGAGCTCCTAGGTAGGAGGCACCACAGAGATATTCTCGATATGAACTATTTGTAGAGGCTTAAAAAGACGAGCGGCAGGGATCTCACGGCAATCGAGATTCAGAGGAGCGGTGGGCCATAAAGGACGCCATCAACGAGCGAGGATGCGAGTACGGGTGCTATCCCTGATGGGGAGACGAGAGATGATCTCACCTAGGATGACGTCCGGGAGATCGCTGATGCGGTCGGGACGAGTTTTTTTTCCGTGCGACTCGGATCCGGTGGGCGGACCCTCACCGGTCCCCGCCGGTACCGCCAAAACCCAGCGGAATGCAACGTCGGTAGCATGAGCTTTGCCCTCTTGGCACGAGATGCATCAGACTCCATATAGGAGCGACGGGTGCGGTGGATCTGGAAAGACGGTTTGGAGGACGCAAGTGTTGCAAAACACCATTTATCAGAAAAAAGTAGTATTTTTTTGTGATGTCGCTGCAAGAACAGTGACATTGGACAGTGGCAACAAGTCGGACTCCATGCCTCCATTTGATTGACGCACTTGTACTCATAAACGCTTGGACTTTCGCGCCTCTCTGCGATATTTCGGGTCACAGGCACTGTCGTGCGGCCCACAAAGGCATGGCACTGTTTTATACAGAGTCACACTCGCCCGTGTTTCGGTTTCGATTGTTCTATCGACTCGTTCAGACGGAGAGGCACGGCCGTTCTGCTTCAACAATGAGGACCCACTATTCATTGTTTCGACAGAAACACGGGCGAGTGTGACTCTGTATACTCTGTGAGGCACAGTGAGTCAAGAGGCATAGGCTTGGTGTGGTATTATGTAGAGTCATGCTCGTCTGTGTTTGGCTTCAGAATAATTCCGTCGACTCGATCAGATGGAGAGGCACGGGCGTTAATCGCAGAAAGGCACAATTTGGTTCGAAGTCATGGTGAACACCCACTATTTACTCTATGAGGCACGGAATGGCCTATTCGAGAGACGCTAGTGTGGTATATTCTACGCACAGTCATGGGTCCCAGGAAGGCAGGACATAATATCATGTATTTGTGTTCGAAATGATTCCGTTGAGACGTTCAGAAGAAGAGGCACGGACATGAATTCCATGAGGGCATGGTTGGGTTTGCGAAGCGTCACGTTTCGGACATTTATAATGGAAACAAAGCGGAATGGGTTTAGATGTTAACGCTAAAAGTTTACTTTGCAAGTGTCCGGTTCGACAGTCGAGGTGTTTAAAAAGTAAGCTCCTTGTTTTTAAAAGCCACGGCTTGGTGCTGAGTTGTGTGGCGCTTCTTTTACTAGAAGCACGGGCGTGAAGTGAATACAACCACGGTTCTGTACCAGGCAGTGACATGACTTGTGGTAGTCTTAAGGGTCACAGGCATGGGCGTGCGGCGCTAAAAGGCATGCTGCCGTATACTATAGAGTCATGCTCCCGTGTGTTTGTGTTCTGAATAATTCTGTCGACTCGATCAGACGGAGAGGCACGGCCGTTCAGCCTACAAAGGCACCATCAGGGTTCGTTCCTTTGTTGTTAGGCGCACAGACGCGTGGATGTAGAAGGCACGGTTTTCAAGCAAAGAACGCACATCACGATCCCATGTTTTTCAAGCAAAACACGGACCTGAAGTTCGTACTGCCACGTTTTTGTACCAGGTAGCGTCATGACTTGTACTCATAAACGCGTGGGATTTCGCGCCTCTCTGCGATATTTTGGCTCACTGGCACTGTCGAGCGGCCCACAAAGGCATGGCACTGTTTTATATAGAGTCACACTCGCTCGTGTTTCGGTTTCGATTGCTTCTATCGACTTGTTCAGACGGAGAGGCACGGCCGGTCAGCTTCAACAGTGAGCACCCACTGTTCATTGTTTCGACAGAAACACGGGCGAGTGTGACTCTGTATACTCTGTGAGGCACAGTGAGTCGAGAGGCATAGGCTTGGTGTGGTATTATGTAGATTCACGCTCGTCTGTGTTTGGTTTCAGAATAATTCCGCTGACTCGTTCAGATGGAGAGGCATGGGCATTAATCGAAGAAAGGCACAGTTTGGTTCGAAGTCATGGTGAACGCCCACTGTTTACTTTGTGAGGCACGGAATGGCCTATTCGAGAGAAGCTGGAGTGGTATATTCTGCGCACGGTCATGGGTCCGAGGAAGGTATGGCATGGTATCCTGTATTTGTGTTCGAAATGATTCCGCTGAGACATTCAGAAGAAGAGGCACGGACATGAATGCCATGAGGGCATGGTTGGGTCTATCAGAGCGTCATGTTTCGTACGTCTATACTGAACATGGACGCATGATCGCAGCTCTTCTTCTTGACATGGGACGCACGACCGCACCACTTGCTCGACAAATGTGCCGATCTGAGGACACAACTCAGCTGAAATAATGACAACTAGGAGGGGCGACCGTACCCTCTTATACTACATGACCGTGCCTTCACTAACTTCACGGTTGTGCCTCTCTTACTGCACAAGGTCAGCTAAGTTAATCAAAGCACATAGGCATGACCATGAGTCTTCTTAACACAACACTGAACCTGCACTAGGTTCAAGTGCCTCTCTGAGCAAACATGTCGAACCAAGAGACACATCCACAACAACAACAACAACAACCAGAACAACAACAACAGCGACAACAACCACGTTTAGGATCGCATCAGCTTTCAGTACCATAGTCTGAATAAGAATTTCAACTGATAAGTTCTATTAGGTATGTACTATGAGGATTTCAACTGCACTTATAGTTTGAAATAACACACGTACAATACTTAACTTAATGCCATAGTAGTTCAAATTTATGTGGTCTAAAGACCAGTGATCACAAGTGAGAGTGAGTCCTCCCTACGCACAGTGTGCCACTTGATACTGATGAGTACAACACAATCAACTGTCAGCCTGGCTGCATTTGCAAAAGCAGAAATCTCGGTGATCGCCATCCTTCCATCTTTGTGTATACAATAGGTGCCAGGGAAATCAATGCTACCGAAAATTTGAACAAGCCTGTTGCTGCCCTTGAGAGGTAAAAATCCAAGCTTCATCCTAAGATCATTGGTAATAATAGCTTGGATTTTCTGTACAATAACAAATTATTCTGGCATTAGATTACGAAGACACGCATGTTGATTGTGGTTTAGAGAAAGAAACAACGACGTACCAAACGGTCTGTGTGAACGTTGGTGAAATATAGACGATGCACAAAGGTAATGGCAGGGATGCATTTAGCATTTAGGACTAGTTTAGTCATGCAAGCCATGTCGATATAGGAAAGTTTTATGGCCCGGGTGTAGACTGTCTCGTCTATGTAGCTCCTTTCTGATAAACTCAGGCCTTCGAGGGCTAAATAAATACAACCATGTATTAGCCACCATGTGTGAAGCAATGAATACATCATTTAAACTAAAATAAACAAATATTGGCTTTTAAAAGGGAAATTACAGTTTTAAACTACATTGTGAGTACAAAGAAAGATTTAATACATTATATCACAAAGATAGCACTTAGATATCAACGGCACGCCACAGTAAAATTATAATAGATAAATGTTAAACCAGAACAAATATTGATAAGCGATCAGAACGTACCAACGGAAGGTTTGGGAAACGCTTTGTGACCTCCTCGAGATTCACTCAACATCAAGTTAATCGGAAAGAAGAAATCTTCTGCTTGCAAATCCAATTTTATAATATCACCATAAAACAGATCATAGTCACGTATCAACTTTTCCCATCCAGGTCCATGAAACTTAGACCTGTGGTTGCAATCTGAAACTTAATCTTGTAAGACAATTCCTCACCAGTGCCGAAAACAAGGTCAAAATCTTCATCTTTAGAACCATCCTCGAAAGCTTGATCTTTCCATAAAGAGATCAAAGAAAGGACCTGGTTCCGGTAGTAGCATGGGACATGCTACATAAAAGTAAAACTGAGACATAGGTAAACAAATATTTTACTGATTTTTAGAAAAAAAAATGCATGATAGTGTTTTTTTCCTTGAAATTTCCTGGCTTTCAGGCACGGGCACGGGCACCATCTATGACATTTAATTAAACCTATACAAAACAATTGAACTTCTAATTACATTACATCAAGGCCCATAAAATAAAACAAGCATGCGTAGTATAGTTCACTCCGAAAGGAATACGTGTGGTTGCTGACTGCGGAATAAAGACAACTTACCAGGCACGACTCATAAGAACAAGGCAAAGACACAATCAAGAAAGATTGCGCAACATCAGATTCAACACTGAGACAGTTGAGGTTCCTGCCAACATCACACGCCATCTTTGGCTGCAAGGTGTAACAATATATAAGACTCAGGTTCATTAATTATTAAAAAAATTGTTTCACCACTCCGCTAATGGCACAAAGAATTAAAGGACTGTATATCACTGATACACGCTTGTTTCAATGAGTAAGATAGAGCAGAACGAATGATGCTACAGTGATATCCCTCAATGTTAGTGTCTCTATAAAAAAAATGAAAAAACACGCACAGACCTTCTCAAATCTACAAGCTTGCAGCGAACTAATTGAAAAAAAACTGTTGCCGTCCAAGATTATTCACCTATAGAACCTCTTAAAAGAGGTAAGATATTAACACAAAAACTAAAATTAAAAGGGTAACATAGAACAAGAATCCATCTAAAAAAACACAGTGCACAATGCGTAAGTATTAAGCAGAGGGGAAAAAACTTACTGTATTACAGAGCAAGTGGGCGAATCGTAGATCCATCTATGTGGACTGTAGAGCGGGTAAGACGAAGCAAGAAAGACGGAAGGAACCAGAGAAGATGGGTAGCAGAAGAGCAAGTGACTCGGGAGAGAAGACGAACAAAATGATGTATTTATGGAGTAATTATGGAGAGGGAAGTAATTTTTTGTACTCACTGGCCAAATCTGAAACTAGTACTGACAATAGTAAATGGCTCCTTACCATCCCAGCGCAAAAAAAATTAAAAAAAGGGGGGGACGGGGGAGGTTGGTGGTGGTTGGTGGGTCTGGCGAGTAGGTGGAGTATTTGGTCGAGCCAGACCATGTCAAAGTCCTCTCGCTCTCTCACTGTATCTCTTCCCCCCACACCCCCCTCTCTCCCTCTCTCTCTCTCTCCTCTCTCAAATTCGACACCGCCTACGGCATCGCATCTGCTCACATCCTCTGGTCCATGTCGACACAAAAGTTCGGACAAGAGGGGAGGAAGGAAGGCCTGAACTTCCTTGATCTGGATTTTGATTTCTATGTAGGTGATTTCTTGCTACATGCGGAGCATTGAACTGGGGTTTGTTTTCCAAACAAAAGATCTGACCTATAGACATTCATGTGTCCTTGTAGGAGAACCCTGATACCATCCAGGACCATGATTTCTGTGGCAAAGAGCTCGACCGTCCTCTCTACTGCGTTCTCCATGATACCAAGCCTATCAGGTGTGTGGCTTTTGAAGGAAGTGACACAGGGAGGAGGTTCTACGATTGTGCTGTGAAAGTTAGTCACTTTCGAAAATATGATCTACTTTCTTATTGAATCAAACTTTTTGTATATAAGACTTGTACTCTTCCAAAGAAGACTTAATTCTTCTTGTGTTTTCCGGTTGATTGTAGAAAACATTGTGTAGTCCTTTTACTTTGCATAAAAGGGTAGAGGTCACTACTTATTTTACATCACTGAAAACAAAAGAAGTGATCTAGACACTCTCGTGTTTGTTTACAAATAGGACTTCTGTTTAATGGTCAGTATATTCTTCAAAAAAAATCTCTAAATAACTTGACTGCAGAAGTAGCTCTAGATTAATTCAAGCTGGCTTAAAAGAAACTAAGTACAATTATGAAATAACTCCACAGATAGGGTGGGCGAAGTACCATAATTAGTGTTGTGGGTACCTAACCATTGACACGCCAGGTTACACAAACACGGTTCATAGTTAGTTGAATGAGGTTATAAAGCAAGTATATGTGAACTTTATTATATTCCAGAGCTTGTGCAGCACTGTATCAATAGTCTCTGTTTATTTTGTTCCTTTTTGTTTGCAGAGAGGCGTGAACTGTGGAGTCGTGGAATGGGTTGACCGCCCATGGCCTGTCATTATGCAGAGGTGCCTACTCAAGCTCTGGGGAATGTTGCAAGCAAAGGATGAAGAGATAAGCAGGCTTAAAATGGATATTGAACAAGTGAACCTTAAGCTCGACAATCTTGTTGCAGCTGTGGAAAGAAGTAATGTAACTACCATGAAGATTGACAGGCAGAAGAAGCAGATGGGTATCTTTAATAAAGACGTCAAGCGCATTCAGAGGTCTCTCACAGGTGCCATTCATAATCTCAAGGACGATAAGGGTGATATTAAGCTGGACAGGGATTTTCTAAAGGAGGAGGTGCATAAGCTGAAGGAGAATAGAAGCAAGATGCAAAGCGTCATCTGTGATCTTTTGGGGAAAGGGTTTGTGAACAGTGATGACCTCCTAATGATCAAGGCAATCCTCGAATAATGATCATTAACAGTTGCCTTCTTCCGAAATGTTGCAAGGGATACTCGTCTAGTATAAGTTTATGCTTGGACATGGTTACTTGACTAAAGGCATGTATCTCATTTTTTGCAATCTCTCAGAGGGTGTGTGACGGTCTACGCACATCAAATATTGATCTCCTGAATATTTTATATTTCAAAGAAATGTGCTGCTAGCGAGGCGCATCCAACAATATTTCGTCTTGCATCGTTCAATGAGGCATGGGTTACTGTAATTTAGCAAGGCACATATGTCTCTTTGGCATGGGGAACCATTCCTCTCATAACCTGGCTCTAACTTGTCAAAGGCACAGTCCTATGTGCCTCTGATAACCTGGCACTGACTTGTCAAAGGCACAGTCCTATGTGAGACAGAAGCACCGCACTAGCGCTGACACACATAAAATCTACTATCTACAGAGTACGGCTTACTCCTGATGTAGACGCACATCTCCGCCTCCGTGACTCGGTAGTTTGTACTCAGACATAAAATTATTCACGGACATGTGTTTACACGAAAGGAACGTACAGTCTGAGGTTGCTGGGAACACGTTTTGAGATTAAGCAGAGTCACGGCCATGTGCACGTACAGTCTGCCATGAAAGAAGACAGTGTCATCCGGTCACTGCAGACGCACTGGCTCTCATGCACTAGACGCACGCTCCCTGCAGAACAGGCAAGGCAGTGCCTCTTCTCTTCCAAATGTTTTTGTTCCCTTGACGACTACCGCACACGAATGTTTTTGTAGCATCACGATAGAATGAAATAAAACTATCAAATTATCAGAACAGCAGGTGCATAACACAAAAGCATTGTTATAACAAGCTTACAAAATGGTGCAAAAGGTGAATGGATTGTTTGGCCATGTTTAGACATAACATAGCTTCGGATTGGCGTAACAACACCTAACTGCACTAGCTTGAGGAACTAACTATAGCCCTGTGCCCAGCAGGCACAACTGAACGGATCTGACAAATCGAGGCATTCAACACGCCTGTGTTTCAAATCCAAGCACAGATGATTGCAGCGTGCTGATAACTTGAGACGGGCGTGTTTGGAAGCTTTATTCTCCCACATGAACAACTTCTATTGTTGTTCGTAAAATTCTTGCGTGAAGTCTGAGGGAAAGCGAATCTTAATCCTCACAGTGTCTAGCTCCATTGCATTCAGAATAAAGAACCTCACAAACTCAGTGTTATTCCCGTTTTTTTTGTAATCTTCTAGTGATACTGTCTTTAAATGAATGATGTGTTCTTTGAGAAACGCACGGTGCTTGCGACGCCAAAAATTTCTTGCACCACCAGGAGCGTTTCCTCCCTGAAAACGCATAAAGGTTGGAAGATACTCAAGATCTATTGAACAACAAAATGAACGATAAATTCCATGACCCCCGCCCCAATCAGTTCATCGAACATTTCCCTAGATACGGATATATGTATAATAATAATAAAAAAACAGGCCTAGGCATAGGGTGTATCCATTGCAGACAAAAGGCAAAACAAGATTTTTGAGATAGAAGGAGTGCTGCACTATGTACGATAAGAGCTTTTCATTGGGCATGAGAATCATCACCTCAACAAACAAGTTCTCCAGATTTGGAAGTCACTTAAGCAAGTGAACGACCCAGTCCATGTCATAAGGCATGCCCAAAAACAAGGTATTGACAGATTGCCGCATTGTAGATAATCTGAGCGTCGCCAAATCCTTCACATAACATAGAAAATAAAACATAAAATTATTACAAGAAAAGGTTGAGTGACATGAAACTACTTTCTTAAGGAAATGCAGCTGGAATTATTGTGAAATGTCAGTACCATAAGACCTATGGAGCCATGCGAGATCCTGAATTTGCCCAATGTCTTCAGTTCAGGTGCAGAGACGATGAATACCTGCATGTTATTGCTCTCGAGAACGTGGATCAACCTTTGATGCAAGGGGGCATCCTCGATGATGAATTCTTCTATCTCACCATGGATGCCGATGCATACAAGGTTAGGGGAATTTATAGTGAACCGATGCCTTTATCTATTTCAAACAAGCAGCGGCACTCGAGTGCAGCGCAACTAGAGTTGATTATGCTTTGCAACGAGAAGTCTGATATATCAACCTCAACAAGCGAAAGTCTCTTGACCAGTGGTAGTTCAAGTACCTCTACATAATGGTCTGGTATTTGGCAACACGTGAAGCTGACAGTGCATAGAGAACAGGAAAAGCGAAAGACAAACTTCAGTAGTGAAGGCGTAGATGAAGAGCATGTGTGTGATAGTTTGACAGTTTTTTTCACGAATCGTGGAAACAGGTAGTAAAACTCAAGCACCTGGAGATTGTTCAATCTGGGGGACTCAAGCCAGGCTTGGACAGTAGACGGTCTGCATTGGAGGTAGCATGCTGGTATACAAAGGCGGAGAACTGTGCCCACATGGCTGGAGAAGATAGACTCTGTAAGGGACGAACCATCATCAGGAACTGTTTTTCCCTGATGCCAAGTTCCGATGTGACGTATGCGAGCAAGCTCCTCACTGTAGGGAGAGGCCCTACTGATGATTTTGACATGAAATGTTTCTAAGGGCTTAAAAAGACGAGCGACATGTGAGGGAGTCCTGGATTAGGGGGTATCCGGACAGCCGGACTATATACATCGTCCGGACTATTGAAGCGTGAAGATACAAGACACAAGACTCCAGCCCGTGTCCGGATGGGACTCTCCTTTGCGTGGAAGACAAGATTGGTGATCCGGATATTATATTTACTTCCATGTAAACCCTAGCCCTCTCCCGTGTCTATATAAACTGGGGAGGATGGTCCTTAGAAGGCCGATCACAATTACAATCATACCATCATAGGCTAGCTCTTAGGGTTTAGCCTCTACGATTCGTGGTACATCTACTCTTGTACTACTCATATCTTCAATATTAATCACGCAGGAAGTAGGGTTTTACCTCCATCGAGAGGGCTCGAACCTGGGTAAACATTGTGTCCCTCGCTTCCTGTTACCATCAGCCTAAGACGCATAGAACGGGACCCCCTACCCGAGATCCGCCGGTTTTGACACCGACATTGGTGCTTTCATTGAGAGTTCCTCTGTGTCATCGCTTCGAGGCTTGATGGCGTCTTCAATCGCTAACAACATGGTCCAGAGCGAGACTCTTCTCCCCGGACAGATCCTTGTGTTCAGCGGCTTCGCACTATGGGCCAATTCGCTTGGTCATCTGGAGCAGATCGACAGCTACGCCCCTGGCCACCAGGTCAGGTTCGAAAACTTGAACTACACGGCTGATATTCGTGGAGACTTGATCTTCGACGGATCCGGGCCTGTGCCAGGAGCGCCAGACAGTCACAACTAGCACGGCCTAGACCTCCTGTCGGACAATGCTCGGGATATCACCACTGCAGCAGCACCGGATCTAAATTCGGAGCAGGTTGCATTGCCTAAGGACGGAGGGCTGGACCCCGCCCCGCGGGCCGCATGCTCATCGGCGGTGGAGCCGAACATAGGTCTCACCTCTGTTGAGGCCTGTAACCTCGGGCCCCCGGACTCGTATCCGGTTGTTGGCCCCGGTCCGCACACCCTCGAGCCAGTCGGGCCAGCTTGGGCTCCGGTAATGGAGTTTACTGCTACGGACATCTTCCAGCACTCGCCCTTTGGCAACATGCTGAACTCATTAAAGTCTCTCTCTTTGTCAGGAGGCTATGGGCCAAACTATGTCCGGCCTGAGTGGGAAGCAGGCGACGAAGGAATTCGTTTCCCACCCACCACCCACTTCATTGCCACGATCGATGATTTAACCGACATCCTTGACTTCGACTCCGAAGACATCGACGGTATGGACGATGATGCAGGAGAAGCTACAGAATCTCTGGGGCGCGGGACTACTACCTTGTCGCACGATATATACATGGTGGATACGCCCAAGAAGGACGACAGCGAAAATCCGGAAGATAAAACACCCGGGGAAAAGCCAAAAAGGCGGCGCAGACGCCGCTCAAAGTCCAGCAATTGCAAAAATAGCGACAAGAGCGCAAGAAGGGTCGATATACCAGTAAACCTCGAAGGCAATAACGACCACATGGACCCAGCGATGGAGCAGGATGAGCCAGGTCACGCCAAACCAAGTTCAGAGCAAATACCCGATCACACTGATCCGGCGGGACGAGCTCATGAAACCGCCCCGAGACAAGAACACAGTTTGGAAGATGATGCATTCATCAACCCGGAAGAACGCGTGGAACGGGATAACCTCCATTGAAAGCTTATGGCCACAGCAAGAAGTCTAAATAAGGAGAAGCAATGGCTCAAAGCCGCACAGGAAACACTCAGTCGCAGATGGAATAAAGTGCTAGACACTGAAGAAAGGTATGGCGACGATCGCCATACAAAAAGCTATCCAAAACGCAAACTACTGCCAGAATTCAACGACGCAGCCGTTCCACCAAAGAATAATATGACCAGGAGACCAGACGTACCGCTTCACAACCACAACAGAGCGGCTACTAACACCGCGCACGATCTACGTGAGCAGCTAGATAAGAAAGCCGGTGCAGCCAGGTCCATCTATGGATCTAAAGGACACACCCCGGCGAGGGACTATGGTCACCCAAACGGTCATACAAGCCAAATACCAGTTCGGAATAAGCACCAAACACAACAACAGCCGACTGCATGCCACAACGCGCCTAGATACAGAGGGGCTGCTCACCCCTTGTGCTTCACCAAAGAAGTACTGGACCATGAATTCCCACAAGGCTTTAAACCTTTGAACATAGAGGCATACGACGGCACAACAGACCCAGGGGTCTGGATCGAGGATTTTATCCTGCATATTCACATGGCTCGTGGGGATGACCTCCACGCCATCAAATACCTTCCCCTCAAGTTGAAGGGACCAGCTCGACATCGGTTGAAAAGCCTCCCCAAAAATTCAATCGAAAGTTGGGAAGAACTCGAGGACGCTTTCAGGGCCAACTTCCAAGGGACTTATGTCCGGCCTCCGGATGTAGACGATCTAAGTCACATAATCCAACAGCCTGGAGAGTCCACCCGCAAGCTTTGGAACAGATTCCTCAGTAAGAAAAATCAAATTTTCAATTGTCCAGACGCTGAAGCCTTAGCAGCCTTAAAACACATCATCTGCGATGAGTGGCTCGCCAGGCATCTCGGCCAAGAAAAGCCAAGGAGAATGGCAGCCTTAACAGGCCTTATGACCCACTTTTGCGTGGGTGAAGATAGCTGGCTTGCCCGTAAAGGCACCAGCGACCCCAGCACATCCAAAAAAAGGGATGGCAATGGAAGCCACAGCGTAATAAACACAAACGCCAAAACAAGGAAGAGAGCCCGGATAACACGACGATCAACGCCGGATTCAGGGGCTCTCGACCTGATCAGCAAAAGAAGCCATTTAAAGGTTGTAAAGAGGGACCGTCCGATCTGAACAGAGTCCTGGACAGACTATGCCAAATTCATGGCACCCCGGAGAAACCTGCGAACCACACGCATAGAGAGTGCTGGGTCTTCAAGAAGGCCGGCAAATTAAATGCCGAACACAAGGGGAGGGAAACACCAAGTGAAGACGAGCACGAACCTCGCCAGCCAAACACTGGGGGACATAAAAAAATTCCCGCCAGAGGTTAAAACAGTAAACATGATCCACGCGACTCACACATTCACGAGAAGGCACGAACGCGCGCTCAGAGACGCGCATGACGTAGAGCCCATCGTACCCACATCTGACTCCTGGATGTCTCGTTCGATCACCTTCGATCACATGGACGGCCGAACTAGTTTTTGGCGCAGAGGATCATAGGCCTTGGTGCTTGACCTCAATAATCGATGGATACCGTCTCACCCGTGTCCTCATGGACGGCGGAAGTAGCCTCAATTTTATATACGAGGACATTGTCCGCAGAATGGGGATAAACCCATCCAGAATTAGCCAAAGCAACACCGCCTTTGAAGGGGTGATACCAGACGTTGAAGCCTATGGCAGGGGCTCCGTCGTGCTGCAAGTAACATTCGGCTCCCCAGGCAACTCCAGAAGCGAAGAACTACTCTTCACCATCGCCCCCTTCCAAAGTGGCTATCATGCATTGCTTGGAAGAACGGCCTTCGCCCGCTTCAACGCATTGCCGCACTATGGCTACCTTACACTCAAGATGCCCGGTCCACGTGGCGTCATCACCGTTAGCGGAATCACAGAGCGCTCTTCATGCGTAGAGGAACATGCGACGGCCCTGGCGGCCGGACTGTAAGCGGCCTCGAAACATCAAAAACATGACTGGTCATTACGACCACAGACACGGTTAGACGAGTCCGATAGCCCAAATAAAATTGAACCAGGGCACCTTATATGAAATCCCATAATGGATACCAGGGGCTATAAATATTTAACACAACCCCACGTCTGCCTCAACCTTACTGGGAGGCCAACATCTTACACTTTTATTATTAATCACATACTTACGTTGTACTCTCCTACGAGTTTTCTTTTTCCACAGACAACGTCCGCGCGATACCCTTCTAGGATACGGCACAACAGAGACAAAGGCGCAGATGTGCAGCAGGGCCCCGTTCAACAGGTTTCTTTCTAGATTAAGCCCTTGTGTAAACCTTTTCTACTACCTCTTGTTGTTTAACCATCCCATGGGTTCCATACCCACAGAGGATACTGCCGTTATTGGCATTTCTCCACGACAGATTCATCGCACGTACCTGGAACCTTAGGGTTTATAGCAGGCTTTCGTCAGCCTGTTTTCTTTTACAAAGACCGAATACCTTCAGGAGTGTTCAACGTCATGAGTTTGGCCTTATATGCATTAGCTCCGAATCATGTCTTTGGTCAAATGTTGGGTTTGCCCGGCTCCTGGGTTTGCGGCCTTATGTTCCGTTATTATCGGCTAAGGCAGGCCAAAGGAGAACT
Source organism: Triticum dicoccoides (assembly GCF_002162155.2). NCBI lineage: Eukaryota > Viridiplantae > Streptophyta > Magnoliopsida > Poales > Poaceae > Triticum > Triticum dicoccoides. Next base: position 136,706,565 of record NC_041381.1, read on the forward strand.
ACTGCGATTGTGCACTGGTTATTCCGAATGAGCACCGCAGTAGAGAAAGCCGAAAACTGACTGTCATGATACAGTGAGAGACTGTTCAACCACTGGAAGACTCACCGGAATCTTTAAGGATTCCTCCGCATTAACGAAGGGACGTTTTCCGGCCACGTACATATGCGCCCGTATTCGGATGCATGCGAATGTACAAGGGGCTACATAGTAGCCCCACTGTTAGACCCCCATGGCTAAGCGAAAGTGTTACAACTATATAGTCTGGTTGCCTAGTTCGACGTGCGATCACCTCCTTAATGGGCCAAGACATTGGATCAAGTGTGATTAAGCATATTTCTCGTGAACACCCCCGCATTGTATGCGTGGGGGCTGAAGCCGACGACTGCTAACTTTCGAACTACTCATATCTATATAAAAACGGCCACAAAGGGGACACAATCATACTTCCAGGCAAAAAAGTATAAATAGCCTCATAATCAAAATAAACATTGTTTTTTACAATGATTCGACTTGTCATTCGAAGAAGATATTCTTCGAGCACTGCGCCTCTATTAGGCGGGCACCTTCTGTGACCTACGCCAAGTAGTGCTCGACCGGATATTGGCCTCCCGCCGGATCCTGGGTCGCTATAATGGTGGTCTCCATTTCCGTCCAATAGGCTTTTACGCAGGCAAGAGCCATCCGCGCACCCTCTATGCACATCGACCTCCTCATGGCGTCAATCCAAGACACGGCCCCAAGGAATTGCTGCAACAAACCAAAGTAGTTGTCCGGCTTAGGCCCCTTCGACCAAAGATGGTCTATTACAGATCGCATTGCAAGCCCAGACAACCTGTGGAGCTCCGCCATAGCAGCCACCTTCTCATTTAGCGGTAGCGGGCGAGTGGGAGCATTGAACTGCGACCAGAAAAGCTTCTCCACTTCTTTATCACCTTGACCCTCGAAGAACTTAGCAGCGTCAGCTGTACTATTCGCCAAGTCCGCATATGCGTCTGCAGAACTCCAGCGCCCAGCCAGGGGAGCATACTTCAGATCCAAAAACTTCGTCCGCAGTAAGTAGGAGCCCCCAGCCACGATTTTGTCGGCCTGTTGGAGATCCTCTAGCATACCCCGGACCTTGGTCCGCATCTCCTTGGCGGCATCAAGTGCCTTGTCCAGCTCAACCGAACTAGCCTTATTCTCCTTTTCAAGGAGTACATACCGGTCGGCGGCATTTTTCAACTCCTCAGCCATTTCGGCTATTTTTTCCTCGCTTCGGCGATGAGCAGCCTGTTCGGCTCTCAATTCTTGGGCCGCCTTTAGGGAAGCCGCATTGCTAGCCTGAGCTGGTTCCTTGGCCTGAGCAAGTTCCGCCCTCAGGTACTCCATGGCAGCAGCACCATCTGCAGTGCAAACACATGGCATTAACATTATGCCACTCTTGCATTTTCCTATACAACATAATAAGGGAAGCAGAGCACATACCCTGCGACTCCTCCAGCCATTTGTTCACCAGCATGATATCGACATGAATAGATCCGATCTGCCTCCTTAGTTCGGCAACTTCAACAGACTGGTCGGCTGCCGGATCCTTATATACCTGCGCACATGTACAGCGCATCCATTACTATATGATCCCCCGTTTGCCGCCTATGGCGGGCTACCAGAGTCTTAGGGGCTACTATCCATAGGGAGCACACCTAGCGCATGCTTCATAACCAAAAAATAGTGCATTTTCACAACATACCTCAAAGCCTTTGAGCAGGCTTGTAAATGCCTCATTCAAACCGCTGGTAGCGGATGAAATCTTCGTGAGCACCATGCTCATTAAAGAGCGGTGCTCCTCCGAGAGCGCGGCTTGCTGCAGAAGGCCTGTCAGTACGCCCGGCCGGACATCGAACTGTGACGGACCCTTCTCATCGTCCCCCGTGGCAGCCAAATGCTCCGGGCTCAGGGTGACTGACGTGTTAACTTCCGGCTTCGGCAGATCCGGACTCCTCCGTGACGACACCTTAGTGTCGCCCGCTTCATGAGGCAGAGAGGTGGGTGGGGTCTCACTCTCCATCATCTCCGGTTGAAGATCCCCCGAAGACGAACTCTGTTGAGAAGAGCTGCTCGCCGGACTGCAAAAGACGAAGTCCCGGTTATGGATCTCGGAGAAACACCATACCTTTGAATTAATGAATAACTTACGGCTCGATGGAGGGCTGGCCCGTTGGTGGGCATGACGCGGTGAGGGCGCCCGTCGCGGCAGAGCCCCCTGGTGATACCTTCTTCCCTTGCTTGGGCGTCTCCGCCTCCAATTCTTCGGAGGCTGCCCTCTTCTTCCCGCGTGGGGAGGAGGCTTTAACCTTCCCTTCCCGGCTATCCTCCATAGGAGAGGTAGTGATTCCCCTAGTCTGGATGCGTAGTGCGTGAAGTTCGGCTTCACTGCCCTTTCCTTTGCCTTTCCCTGAGGGGATTTTGCTGAGCACCCGACCAAGAATCTTGGCAATGGTTGGACCAGGCGAGCCTTCAGGAAGTGGCGCCGGACACCTAATACTGTCCGCCTTGTTGAGCCATTCCTGGCCACGGAGGGATTTTCAGAATAATAGTTATTATAAATATAAATGAAGTATCCAGCTTTAAGGTTACTTACTTGGGCATCTAGGCGATTGCAGCTTAGGCCCGCATCCTCGGTGGTGTCCGGACATTTTACTTGTGGGCCGAAAAATAATTTGCACATTCCTTCGAGCTTCAGGCCGAAGAAGTGCTTAATAGTCCGCGGACCCTCCGGATTAAACTCCCACATCCGGAGAGGCCGACGTTTGCACGGCAACATCCGTCGGATTAGCATCACTTGCATTATGTTGACAAGATTTATGTCCCTCTCAATAAGCTCCCAGATGCGATTCTGTAGTTCTGGTACATCACCAGCAGGCCCGTAATTCCATCCTACGTCGGTCCAAGACACTAACTGTGACGGAGGGCCCGATCAGAACTCGGGGGCGGCTACCCACTTTGTGCCTCTGGGAGCTGTAGCATAAAACCACCTCAATTGCCATACATCGGATACTTCCGGGAAAGAACCCTCTGGCCATGGGGCATCAGCGCTCCTACTTATTATGGCACCTCCGCACTCCGCATGTCGCCCCTCGATCATCTTCGGCTTCACATTGAAGGTCTTGAGCCATAAGCCAAAGTGTGGGGAGACATGGAGAATGGCCTCGCACACAATAATGAACGACGAGATATGGAGGATGGCGTCCGGAGCCAGATCATGAAAATCCAACCCATAGTAGAACATGAGCCCCCTCACAAAGGGGTCGATGGTGAGGCCCAGACCTCGGAGGAAGTGAGGAATGAACACAACGCTCTCATTGGGCTCCGGCGTAGGGATGACTTGCCCCGGAGCAGGAAGCCTGTGCTAGATATCGGCAGTCAGGTATTGGACCTCCCTAAGCTTCATAATGTCCTCCTCTTGAATCGAGGATGCCACCCACCGGCCTTTTGCGTCGGATCCGGACATGTTGGAGGATCTGGGGTGTTGGATCTTGGGTCTTGGGTGTTAGAACTCGAGGTGCGAGAAGGAGCAGGGGAGGTGGAAAAGAGGCGTAGGCCCTGACCCCTTTATAAAAGGGATGAATATCAAGAGTCATCAGTGTGACCGCTTGAGACTTATCTAAAATACGTGGAGTCATACCAACAGTCGCCGTAGGGTCACACACGCCCATATTGATGAAAGATCCCGTAACAAGAGGAACACGATCACTGCTTTGGCAGGACGTGCCAATAAAACCGCCTCGCAACGCGAGACGAGGTGGAGCAGGAAACGCTAGTTCGTGTTGGACTAGGCCATGATGCAAGGGCACGACATACGAAGATTGTCGGCAGAGCGGATTTATGCTACGTTCCCTACAATACTGTGTGAAGATCATCTTGCAGATTCGAACACGGTCTACGTGTTCGATAACAACCTTGGAGTATTCGGAAGGAGGAACCCGCCTTGCAATGCCGAAGACAAGACTGCGCGCCGGACTCATCGTCATTGAAGCCTGGTTCAGGGGCTACGGAGGGAGTCCTGGATTAGGGGGTATCTGGACAACCGGACTATATACATCGTCCGGACTAGCGTGAAGATACAAGACACAAGACTCCGGCCCGTGTCCGGTTGGGACTCTCCTTTCCGTGGAAGACAAACTTGGTGATCCGGATATTATATTTCCTTCCTTGTAACCTACTCCATGTAAACCCTAGCCCTCTCTGGTGTCTATATAAACCGGGGAGGATGGTCCTTAGAAGGCCGATTACAATTACAATCATACCATCATAGGCTAGCTCTTAGGGTTTAGCCTCAATGATCTCGTGGTAGATCTACACTTGTACTACTCATATCTTCAATATTAATCAAGAAGGAAGTAGGGTTTTACCTCCATTGAGAGGGCCCGAACCTGGGTAAACATTGTGTCCCTCACTTCCTGTTACCATCAGCCTAAGACGCACAGATCGGGACCCCCTACCCGAGATCCGCCGGTTTTGACACCGACAACAGGGATCTCACGACAGTCCAGATTCAGAGGAACGGTGGGCCAAACAGGGTGCCACCGACGTGCAATGATTTGAGTATGAATGCCTTCCTTAGTGGACAGACGGAAGATGATCTCACCGAGGACACCGTCCGTGAGGTTGCTGATGCGGCCCGAACCACACTGCTCTTCTTGATCCTCGGATCCAGTAGGTGCACCATACCGCCAAACCACCAGATGAAGGTGTCACCAGTGGCGCGAGCCTCGCCCTCTTGGTGCTGGGGGCACCGGTGTAGACCTCCATCTTCGTCTCCATTACCGGGATCACGCTGCCTCCGAGCGCCGCTATATCTGGCGTGGATCTGGAGAAATGGACTACAGCCTGCCAATCCATGAAACGACTTAAATAGCCACGACGGGGAGCGGAGGGGTCCAGATTAATTACTTTTTTCTTTTTTCTTTTAAAGGTACGAAATGCACTGTTGCACACGCAGACCAGGCACGGGCATGCCCCTCAATGCTTTAATTATTTGCAGCACACATACGATACAAGAATCTGTTTGACGACGAAAGCACGGTGTACTCGGCAGGAAAGACAGGCACGCACGTGGCGCCCACGAAAGCATGGGATAGCACTCTCTGCAGCCATGGTTATGTACGTTTCCGATTCTCTATGTTTCAGTCATTAGGATCACAGGCACAAGCGTCAAATCCACAAAGGCATCATGTGGTATTATATAGAGTCATGTTTGCTTGTGTTTGTGTTCCTAATGATCCAGTCGACTCGTTTAGACGGAGAGGCACGGACGAGAAGCCCATGGAGGCATACTTTATTATTAGGCAGGGTGACAATCATGTGTTTATTATGCATGTTCGATGGTATTACATAGAGTCATGCTCGCCTGTGAGACTCGACCGGACGGAGATGCACGGGCGTCTAGCCCATGAAACTGAACCTTTGTCTTAGGCACAGCAATGGGTGTTTACTCTATGAGGCACGGAATTGCCTATATGAGAGACGCTATTTTTTAAAGCTTATTTCATTGTATTTAAAAGCACAGGCGTGAAGTCCACACAAACACGGTTCAGTACCGAGTTGCGTTATGCTTCTTTCTTGATAAAGGCATCGACGCACGTGGCTATCTATGTTTCAGTGTCTAGGGTCACAAGCACGGGCATACAGCCCGCAAAGGCATGACATGCTATTATATAGAGTAACGCATAAAGGTTCTCTGATTGTATTCCGAATGAGTCGGTGCGCTCGGTCAAAAGGAGAGGCATGGACGTCAAGCCCACAGAGGCATAGTCTGTTTTTACTCGGAGTCGTGTTTGTGCGTTTATTATGGAAACCTAATAGAATCGGGCGACTGTCCTTGTTACAATTGTTTTCGTTGTAAGATTTTACCTCAAATGCACGAAGGCGACTTTATATGTTTAGCAGTGTCACTGTCCTTTTGTAGGACCTTGAGAAGAGGTGTCTAGAGGGGGGGGGTGATTAGACACTAAGTACCAAAGTTGCAGTTTTTAACCCTTTTTAAGCTTAAATGGAGTTTAGGCACAAATTTAACATTCACAACATATAGCAAACAAGCATGCAAAGTGTATATGAGCAGCAGAAAGTAAAGCATGCGACTTGCAAGAATGTAAAGGGAAGGGTTTTGGAGGATTCAAATGCAATTGGAGACACAGATGTTTTTGGCGTGGTTCCGATAGGTGGTGCTATCGTACATCCACGTTGATGGAGACTTCAACCCACGAAGGGTAACGGTTGCGCGAGTCCATGGAGGGCTCCACCCAAGAAGGGTCCACGAAGAAGCAACCTTATCTATCCCACCATGGCCGTCGCCCACGAAGGACTTGCCTCACTAGCGGTAGATCTTCACGAAGTAGGCGATCTCCTTGCCCTTACAAACTCCTTGGTTCAACTCCACAATCTTGTCAGAGGCTCCCAAGTGACACCTAGCCAATGTAGGAGACACCACTCTCCAAGAAGTAACAAATGGTGCATTGATGATGAACTCCTTGCTCTTGTGCTTCAAATGATAGTCTCCCCAACACTCAACTCTCTCTCATAGGATTTGGATCTGGTGGAAAGAAGATTTGAGTGGAAAGCAACTTGGGGAAGGCTAGAGATCAAGATTCATATGGTAGGAATGGAATATCTTGGCCTCAACACATGAGTAGGTGGTTCTTTCTCAGAAATGGTAAGTTGGAAGTGTAGGTTTAGTCTGATGGCTCTCTCTACGAATGAAGAGGAGGTGGAGGGGTATATATAGCCTCCACACAAAATCTAACCATTACACACAATTTACCAATCTCGGTGGGACCGAATCAACAAACTCGGTCGGACCGATTTAGTAAACCTAGTGACCGTTAGTGATTTTCGGTGGGACTAACATGCAACTCAGTGAGACCGATTCGGTTAGGGTTAGGGCATAACTAATCTCGGTGAGACCGATTACACAAACTCGGTAAGACCGATTTTGGTAATTAGCTAACCGGAGAGTTGGTCAGGAAAACTCGGTGGGACCGATTACTCAAACTCGGTGGGACCGATTTTGGTAATAAGTTAACCAGAGAGTTTGCATTGTAATCTCGGTAGTACCGATTACACGAACTCGGTGAGTCCGATTTTGGTAATGGACATACACAGAGAGATTGCAATCCCATCTCGGTGAGACCGAGATCCCTATCAGTAAGACCGATTTGCCTAGGGTTTGTGGCAGTGGCTAAGACATCCAAACTCGGTTGCGCCGGATAGAAAGAATCGGTATGGCCGATTTTGGCTTTGGGTTTAGGTCATTTGTGGATGTGATAAAGTAGCTGATGGTTTTGGAGCATATCACTAAGCACATGAAGCAAGAGGCTCATTAAGCAACACCTCATCCCTTCTTGATAGTATTGGCTTTTCCTATAGACTCAATGTGATCTTGGATCACTAAAATGTAAAAAGAAGAGTCTTGAGCTTGAAGCTTGAGCCAATCCTTTGTCCTTAGCATCTTGAAGGAGTTCCCACATCCTTTAGTCCATGCCACTCCAATGTTGAACTTGTCTGAAATATACTAGATAAAAGTGTTAGTCCAACAAGAGATATGTTGACATTAATTACCAAAACCACCTAGGGAGGACTTGTGCTTTCACCTTTATGAATGAAGACGACTTTATGTGTGTCCGAGTTTCAGGTCACATGCACGGTTGTCAAGCCCACAAACGCATGACATGCAATTATCCAGAGTCACCTTCATGTCTCTTTGTGTTCCAAATGCATCCGTTGACTATATTACCAGGACAAGCACGGTCGGGACGCCGAGGGAGGCATACTTGTGTTTAACGCGGAGCCACGTTCGTGCTTTGATTGCAGAAAACCAATGTTTCGACGGGCGTCTCCACCTACTCGGGTGTGAACGCCACGTGGCGCTGCCACGGAAACCCAAGGGTCCGACGGACGTCCCCTCCGGTGACGCCGGTCTGGCTCGTCGCCCGAGGCCAGGCTCCAGCTATTTAAGGTGGATGAACATAGTCTCAAAACCCTAGCCACACACTCTTCCCCCCTCTGCCCGCCGCCAGGCCATCCATTCCTCTTGCTGATCTCTATCCTGACACTCTCCGCCATGGCTGGTCAAGAGGAGACTACTGCGGAACCCAGTGTCCAGACACTGTAGGAGATCTCGGCCGGCGAGGGTTCCTCATCTGTAAGTTCACTCTGCTTCGGCTTCATTCATTTTTCCTTTCCTTCGGCTACTTGATTTGGTTGTGAAACTTGAATAAGCCAGACGGAGTCTCGAAACCCTAGTCATCTTGCTGTTCTCTATCCTAACACTATCAGCCACTACTGTGCAGAAGGAGACTTCTCCAGAGCGCCGTGTCCAGTCGCAGCACGAGATCTCGGCCGGCGAGGGTTCCTCATCTGTAAGTTCACTCTGCTTCGTCTTCATTTGTTTTTCCTTTCCTTTGGCTACTTGATTTGGTTGTGAAGCGTGAATAAGCCAGACGGAGTCTCGAAACCCTAGTCATCTTGCTGTTCTCTATCCTGACACTATCAACCACTGATGTGCAGAAGGAGACTTCTCCAGAGCACCGTGTCCAGTCGCAACACGAGATCTCGGCCGGCGAGGGTTCCTCATCTGTAAGTTTGCTCTGCTTCAGCTTCAATGGATTTTCCTTTCCTTCGGTTACTTGATTTAGTAGTGAAATGTGAATAAGCTAGACGAAGTCTCGAAACCCTAGTCATCCTGCTGTTCTCTATACTGACAATCCCAGCCATTGTTGTGCAGAAGGAGACTACTCCAGAGCACCGTGTCCAGTCGTAGCAGGAGATCTCGACTGGCGAGGGTTCCTCATCTGTAAGTTCGATCTGCTTCGGCTTCATTCGTTTGTTCTTTTTGTCGGCTACTTGACTTAGTTGTGAAACATGGATCATTGTGGAGAGCTTCATCCTAATGTTGATGAGGGTGCATCAACCTGACACCTTCTCCTCTGACCAGCTGAATAACCTGTTCAATACTGTGGAAGACTTCATCAAGACATCTGCGAAGTTGGACGACGAGAACAGAGCCACCATTGCACGTCTTATGAATGAGAAGGCACAGCTCAAACTTCAGCGTGATAAGCTGAAGCTGGAATCATACATTATGAAGAAACAGATCGAGGAACTTCGCGCCGAGCAACCAAAAAAGAAGTCTCGCCGCACTAAGTTGACAGCAACGACCCTGATCCTCGTATCTGAAGCTATTAAGCAGTGCACTAAAAGTTTGTTATTTTGTCTTGCGTTACCTCGTGTGGTCAGTAACTTTGATAACAAATGTGTTTTGCTTTATTGGGTCACGTTCATTCCAAGTTTATGGGTTCAGATGAACATTAACGTAATGGCCAGTTCTAGAGATGATGTTTTAAAAGCACGGACGTGAAATCTCTGCAGTGATAAGGGTCATAGACACTGGCGTCAAATCCACAAAGGCATCGTGTGGTATTATACAGAGTCATGTCCGCATGTGTCTGTTCTCCGGGTGATTCCGTCGACTCGTTTAGACGGAGAGGCATGGACGAGAAGCCCATGGAGGCATACTTTAGTATTAGACAGGGTCATAATCATGCGTTTATTATGCATGGTCGATTGTATTACATAGAGGCATGCTGGCCTGTGAGACTCGACCAGGCGGAGGTGCATGGGCGTTTACTCTACAAGGCACAAAATTGCCTATACGAAAGACATTGATTTTTAAAGTGTGTTTCCATGTATTTAAAAGCACACACGTGAAGTCCATACAGACACGGTTCAGTACCGAGTTGCATCACGCTTCTTTCTTGATAAAAGGCGTCGACGTTCGAGGCTATCTCTGTTTCAGTGTCAAGGGTCACAAGCACGGGCATACAGCCTTCAAAGGCATGGTGTGGTATTATATAGAGTCACACTCAAAGGTTTTCTGATTGTATTCCGAATGAGTCGATGGACTCGGTCAAAAGCAGAGGCACGAGCGTCCAGTCCACTAAGGCATGGTTTTTTTTACACAGAGTCACGTTAGTGCCGCCACTATTCGGGTGTGGACGCCACGTGCCGCCTCTACGAAAACCCAAGGGTCCGACGGACGTCTCCTCCACTGACGCATGTCTGGCTCGTCGCCCGAGGCCAGGCTCCGGCCATTTAAGGCGGACCGAGGGGGTCTTGAAACCCTAGCCACACCCTCTTTTCTGGACTGTCCAGACCCACGCCACATAAGGCCGCGCCCGCAGGCCGCGTGATCCCATCAATGGAGACGGAGATGGAGGTTCACTCCGGTGCCCCGAGCACCAAGAGGGCGAGGCTCGCGCCACCGGCGACGCCTTCTTCTGATGGTTTGGCGGTAGCGGCTGGAAGCGGCGAGGGTGCGCCTACTGGATCCGAGAATCAAGAAGAGCAGTCTGGTCCGGACCGCATCAGCGAGATCATCTCCCGTCTGTCCACTAAGGAATGCGTTCGCACTCAAATCCTCGCACGTCGTTGGCGCCCTCTTTGGCGCGCCACTCCTCTGAATCTCGACTGCCGCGAGATCCCTGTCCCACGTCTTTTTAACCCTCTAGATCAAGTACATTTCGAGTTGGTCACCGCGTGCCCCGCCACACCGGAGGATCTCGTCCGCGTAACATTCACTAGAACTTTTTTTCGAGGAGAACATGTCGGTGAAGATAATTCGTATGATGATTCGTACCTTCCAGAGACCATCCTCTCCAGTCGTCAGAGCGCAGTTCACCGCCTCTACATTCTGGCATCCTACCTCCACTGCAGGCACTCCACAGTCGACGCCTGGCTTTGATCCCCAAGACTGAACAATCTCCAGGTGCTCGAGTTTTACTACCTGTTCCCACCATGCTTGAGACAACAGCACATAGGGCCATTCTCATGCCCTTCGCTCATGCCATCACCACCAGCATTAAACCCTCAGATTTCCGCCTCTCTCCAAACTATCGCCTTTGCTCTTTGCAAGTTACCAGACAATTATGTACGGGCGCTTAAACTACAACTGCTGAGGAGACTCTCGCTAGTAGATGTTGATGTATCAGACGTCTCATTACAAAGCATCATCACCTCTACTTCTCCTACACTTGAGTCTCTGCTGCTTATTTGGACAGTCAGGCACCATTGTATCAGAATAAACTCACCTAACCTTATGAGCATCATCATTTCTGGTATCTACGGGAAAATTGTTATAGAAGATGCATCGTCACTTCAACGGTTGCTTTGTGATGGTGATTGCAAGAAGTTGCGGATAGTCATCACCTCTGCACCTAAACTGAAGGTCATGGGAATATTTTCTAATATTTTCTCTGAATCCAGCATCACAAATGACCATATAAATATTCAGGTATTTACTTTCAACAATACTTTCATCTCCATTCATTGGTACAAACAAGTTCCATGCAATTCAACCTTTACTCTACTAATATTATATTTTATTCCACTTGAAGTATTTGCCGATGGTCAGCACATCCACAGCGGTTCATTCTGTCAAGACGTTGTCGATCAGCATGGATTATGATCTGCACGCGGTCTTTTCCTTGGTGCAACACTTCCGAAGCTTGGAGAACTTGTATATCGAGGTGATGCTTCTCACACAAATTGTAAACACATACCGTGCATGGTGTAGAACTCCATTTAACAACAAAACAATATGTCACTTACATTTGTATGTAATGGACAAAGCTCTATATAGTCATGGGCAAGTATTAGGACAAAACTAAAAAAAGCTTTTATCACAACAGAGGTTATATAATTATTCCTTCACTTGCTCTCCCAGCAGAATCACTCTTTATGGACCTTAACCATTTCAAATCTTCATGTTTATTCAGGAAATAGACTCTATTGAAGAAAGTCTTGCGAACGACTGTCCTTGCAAGCACTATCATGACGTTCGTTTGAAGTCACTGATGCTGGAAAGCTATGTTCAATGCGAGAAAAGAATTCGATTTGCGACATTCCTTATTCTCAACGCAGCACAGCTGCAGACTATGAGGATAAAGTTTCTTCGTCAGGGAGACTTCACGGAAGGATTCTACAAACAGCAACAAAACGTGCTTCAGTGGGACAAAAAGGCTTCTAAACATGCTTGCCTTAAGTTGTCGCCAAGTCGCAACCACGGGAACTTGGATCTAAGGCACGCATGCGTTGAGCACCTGGATTTAAAGGATCCATTCACTTGTAAGTGCTGAAAACAGCCTTGGAGTGATATGTTGCCGCCACTTTCCGGTTTGGAATTTACGTAGGTGTGGTGAAATAATGCCTGTACCTTTTCGCTCAATCTGTAACCTTGCCAACAGTGAACACGATATTTTGGTCTATGGCTAAACGATCTTTTGCTTATGCCGTACATTTCATTAGCTGGACGGGACTTCAAGTCTCTTGCAGCCATAGCTATGTATGTTTGTGACTATCTATGTTTTAGTGATAAGGGTCACTGGCATGGGGGTCAAATCAGCAAAGGCATCGTGTGGTAGTATATAGAGTCATGTTCGCTTGTGTCTGTTTCCCGAATGATTCCGTTGACTAGTTTAGACGGAGAGGCACGGACGAGAAGCCCATAGAGGCATTCTTTAGTATTAGGCAGAGTCACGCCCATGCGTTTATTGCGCAAGCCGCACATTTCATTAGCTAAACGAACTTCAACTCTCTGCAGACACGTCTATGTACGTTTGTGACTTTCTGTCTTTCAGTGATAAGGGTTATAGGCACGGGCTGTCAGGACCCCGACTCAATGTCACATCGATCTAGCCGGTAACACCTCATATCACTTCGCGGCCTCACGCACGGTATCCCCACGGTGTCGCCTTACCTTTGCCCGGGACCGTTTGCGCATTTTGGCTCACGTATATGATAGTGTCGCTAGCATCCATATGATAAAGAGCCCGGGCTGACATGGCTAGTCGTAAACCCAAAGTGGCACAGACTTACAGGGACAGGCATCCATGACCCAGCATCGAACGTGTCGGTCATCAGCGAGTGAATCCAGGCTGTAGCACTGGGCTAGCAGGACTCCGGTGAACCGGGCTGTAGCGGGCTAACAGGACTCCGGTATTCATCGCGTGACATTTCCCCAAAGGGACAGACACAGGAACGAAGAAGGACACATGCCGGCCAGCCTAAGTGTCCCGGAGCAGTAGCAAGCTACCATGGCTCGGTGGAAACACTAGGAGACATTTCCCGGTAAGAGAGGCTACCAAGGATAAACAACTAGGTTGTCAGATCCCACACATACCAAGCATTTCAATAACATACACACAATATGCTCGATATGTGCAAATACAACATGGCATCACAACATGACTCTACAACTCAAGTATTTCAATCAATAGGCTCCGAGGAGCGAGATATTACAAACATGGGTCTCACGATCCAACAATCAGAGCATACAAGTCAAAGCACAAGCGGAAGCTATCATGTCTGGGTACAGACATCTATAAATGAAAAAGGCTGAGAAGCCTGACTATCTACCAAATCCTGCCGAGGGCACAAGATCGTAGCTGAGGTAACAAGCTAAACGTCGAAGTCCACGTGGAACTACTAGTGAGACTGAAGTCTCTCTGCAAAAACATAAAATAGGCAAACGTGAGTACAAATGTACCCAGCAAGACTTACATCAGAACTAACTACATATGCATCATTTTCAACAAAGGGGTGGTGGGGTTTAACTGCAGCAAGCCAGCTTTGACTCGGTGGCTATCCTAAACTACGACTGCAAGCGACTCTTTTGAGGTGGCGCACACGAGTCCACATATTCACCATATCAATACACCACTATGGATCCGCTCCCGTCTCCCTACGAGAACGCCTTCCATAGCACTCACGCTTATCTTGCGTATTTTAGAGTATCCACTTTCACTTGTCTATGAACTGATATAAGCAACCCAGAAGTCCTTTTCCGCGGACACGGCTATTCGAATAGATGATGTTAACCCTGCAGGGGTGTACTTCTTCATACATGTTTCCACCACTTAGCGTCTGCACACGACATGTGCTCGGCAGACTTCAAGCGAAAGCCGACGTGGGTGTAGACCACGACCTACCTAAACACTCAAGTCTCTAGTCCAGGTTTATCGCCTATTCGGGTTCCATCCATGAGGAGATCCGGCCGGAGTTTCGCTCACAGCCCCAAACGATGTGAACAGGGTTCCGTGACACCAAACGGGCGCCCGGTGTACCTGGCCACGTGCCTACCGCATCACAGCCCACCCCTACGGTCAGCGCTGTCCACGGCCTCCAGCATACTACAAACACCAGAAACTACTTGCAACTCCTGGACAGAGGACAAGGGTGATTAAGAAGTCGAGCGGGGTCATATTTCAGGGCCCAATGTATGGTAGTAGCTGAATCATGGATCACAAACACAGAACTCAGTTCCTGAGGACGGCTTCAATGAGACAACCCACCATGTACTCCTACATGGCCTCTCACCGACACCTTTTACCAAATCGTGTTCACACACTTAGCTCACACACAGTAGGACATGTTCACACGCCTCTGATTCATCCCCGATGAATCAGACCTGACTCAACTCTAAGCAGTAGCAGGCATGACAAACAAGCATGAATGAGTAGGCACAACAGGGCTTAAACAATTCCTACTCATACTAGTGGGTTTCATCTATTTACTGTGGAATGACAGGTCATGCAAAGGATAAAGGGGTTCAGCTACCGCAGCAAGTAACAGATGAATCGTTGTTGTCCTAATGCAGTAAAAGAGAGCAGGAGCGAGAGAGTAGGATTGTATCGGGATGAACAAGGGGGTTTTGCTTGCCTGGCACTTCTGAAGATAACATTGAGTCTTCATCAGTGTCAACGATCACATCATCGGTATCATGTCTATCGAGAGGGGACAAATATCGGCAACACAGAAGGGAACACAATCAATGCAATGCACAATATGATGCATGATCATGACATGGCAAAATGAATGTGTTTTGAGCTAATGCAACTAGTAACAGATTAAATGAAGTTGGTTTGAATACAAGATTCAAATTTAAACTCCATATGTGATTATTCAAATGCCATTTAATTGATTTGTGCTAAACAGCAGCTATAAGTTGTTCTAACATGCATGAAAATGGTACAGATGGATTCCTTGAATTTTTCTGATAATTTTTCATATATAAATTATTTAATTTGGAGTTACGGTTAATTTTCTATGAATTTTAGAAGTTTTAGGCATTTTCTGGAATTTCAGAATTAAATTAAATCCAGAAAATGAGTTATGACATCAGCACTGCGTCATGCTTGCATCAGCAAGTCAACAGGGCTGCCCCGGGTCAAACCTGACGTGTGGGGGCCACACGTCAGTGACACAGGTTAGACAGGGGGGGTTAGTTTAATTTAATTAAAGATTAGGGCACTAGGGCCCACATGTCATTGGCTCTGGGGTTAGATTAGGTGGTGATTAGCTTAAGCTAATCACCTGATGGCGGGGGCCCACCTGTCAGTGTCAGCAGAGGGGGTAGTTAAGATAAAATAGTTAAACTAATTAACAGGGGGGGGCTGGCCCCACCTGTCAT